>NC_051846.1:76833055-76912162 GCF_002237135.1 Teleopsis dalmanni | reverse complement strand
TTGTAAAGAACCTTTTTTTCTCAAGCCGGGGTTTTTCTCGCCGGATTCCAGAGTCGTTACAAGAATATTTTTTCTCTGTAACCCTGAATCTTCTCGTAATTAAAAAACGGGCTATTTTCGTTAGTTTCGTGGTTTTTTATTATTTTTCTCAAAATAAATTTATTACAATATTTATAGTTATACTTATGTACTAATGATATTTTATTGTAATTATAAATACGGACAATTAATATAACTCCTGTAAATAAGAGAACACAAAAGAATGACTAAAGGTAGGCTAGGAGACAACACTACCGACAGGGCTGTGTTGCTAGGTTCAGTGTTACCGACTGGGCTACACTGTGGGATTAGGAAACAACACTACCGACAGGGCTGTGTTGCTAGGTTCAGTGTTACCGACTGGGCTACACTGTGGGATTAGGTAACAACACTACCGATAGGGCTGTGTTGCTAGGTTCAGTGTTACCGACTGGGCTACACTGTGGGATTAGGAAACAACACTACCGATAGGGCTGTGTTGCTAGGTTCAGTGTTACCGACTGGGCTACACTGTGGGATTAGGAAACAACACTACCGATAGGGCTGTGTTGCTAGGAATCAGTTCTATGACTTAATAATTACCTCTGTGATTACCTTGTGAAGTGTTCTGCTTCACGACCTGTGATTGAACCTCTGGTGATGTGCACTGTTCGAAGTGCTGTGGCCAAGTCCCTCTGGTGATGTGCACTGCTCGAAGTGCTGTGGCCAAGTCTCTCTGGTGATGTGCACTGCTCGAAGTGCTGTGGCCAAGTCGCTGTGTTTTACTTTGCTTCTCCTTTTATACGGATTTTATATAACGGGATAACTGACTTCTGAGTGCATACTGTGTAGCTTTCTTCAAAGTTGTTATTGCCTGCTACTGATTTCGCTATGTTCTGCTGTTGTTGTTCGCTGCATATTTATTATTAAAATTTTGTAAAAATAATTACCCTCAAAGAAATCGGAAGTATTATTACTTAATTTGTATTTTCAAGAGATTAATTGTTTCTCTTAATTTTGATAACTGAATTCTATGATAATTTATAATTACTTATTATTATCTTACTTTCTAAAATAATTCCTTTTACTTTATTAATACTTTATATATTTTTTCATAGCTTAGATTAATATTTTTTTTCGTGGGTTTGGTTTTACTAATATTAGCTTAATTCTATTGTTTTATTTGTTTACAATAATAATAATAACTTCATGCTATATATATTTTTCGACTAAAAATAGTTTTAATTCTGTTGTTGGGTTTTTTTATTTGTTTACTATAATAACTTCATGTTATTTTCAACTATCATAATTTATTTGTGACGTGTTGGAAAAAATCGTCACACTCCCTCCCTTCATTGGAAAGGGGAGCGACCCGGATTGCACCAGAATTTGCTATGAGCACCTTATGTTTTTTCCTGATTTTGCACATAAAAAACATGGCGACGGCCCCGTTTTAACTTTTGAGCGTCCCTCTGTATCCGTTCCCAAAGTTCTGCGTGCGGTTGTTCTGGGGCTAGTTTTACAGCAAAATGAGCCTGAGCGTTGGATAGCGGATGTGTTTTGACTAAAACCATATCGCCAATCTGTGGTTTCCATGCTCTGGGTCGTAAATTATAGTGCTTGGCTTCTGTAACGTTTCTTCGGGCTTTTGAATATTTTATAAAATTCGTCTTGGGCCGTGGTGACAATCTGATCGTTCTCCGGTTGGGTTGTACAACAAATTTTCGTTTGCCGTTGCTGGTTTTCTGTGCTGACTTTGTCATCTGTTTCGAGACAACGTTCCTTCATTTGGTATGGTAATTGTACCTGTTGGCCTTGTTGTGTTTCAATAAATTTTATTTGCTGTTGTACTATTTGCTCTTGTGTACCTTGTAGTTGTTGTAACTTTTGTACTTTGATAGGTCTCGGATCTTGCTGTGTTTTTCCTTTGTTAGGTCTCGGGTCTTGCTGTATTTTTACTTCGATAGGTCTCAGATCTTGTTGTTGTACGATGTGTTCTAGCGTATCTTGTGGTTGCTGTGAATCTCGGCTAGGTGTTGTATTGATAGGACTTGGATCTCGGTATTGTTGTAACTTTGGTGCTTTAGTAGATTTCGGATCTCGCTGTATTTTCACTTTGATAGGTCTCGGATCTTGCTGTGTTTTCCCGTTGTTAGGTCTCGGGTCTTGCTGTATTTTCACTTCGATAGGTCTCGGATCTTGTTGTTGTACGATGTGTTCTAGCGTGTCTTGTGGTTGCTGTGAATCTCGGCTATGTGTTGTATTGATAGGACTTGGATCTCGGTATTGTTGTAACTTCGGTGCTTTAGTAGATTTCGGATCTCGCTGTATTTTCTCTCTGATAGGCCTTGGATCTCGCTGTATTTTCACTTTGGTAGGTCTTGGATCTTGTTGTTGTACGCCGTGCTCTAGCGTATCTTGTAGTTGCTGCTGCTGCCGTTGTCGATTAACTTGCTGCTGTTGCTGTTGATTAGTGTGCTGTTGTTGCTGTCGTTGTTGCTTAACTTGCTGCTCTTGTTGTTGATTAGTCTGCTGCTGTTGCTGTCGTTGTTGTTTAACCTGCTGCTGTTGCTGTTGCTTAGTCTGCTGCTGTTGCTGTCGTTGTTGTTTAACTTGCTGCTGTTGTTCTTCGACGGCTATGGATTGCAGTAGTTCTTGTTTTTGCTTAAAGAATCTAGACGGGATAAAAAACTTTAGAAAATCAACCTTGAAATGTGTCCAGTACTGCCAACGACAATTGTTGTTGCGATACCATATTAGTGCATTATTTTCGAGAAGTAAGGGCATTGTGCGTGGAATTAAGTTTACATCGATGCTATACTTGTCTGCCAGTTCTTCTATGTGTTCGATGAAACTCAATGGATCCTCACCACCGTCATATCTGAAGGACCATTTTTCCACATGTTCTATTGTTTGAATGGATGAGCGCATTGTAGGACTCATATCTGCCCCTTTGTATTCCACGTGTGATATACGTTGATATATTTTTTTTCCTTCCAGAGTTCTTAAATTCGTTTCATTCGAGTTAAGAGTTCTGTGATGTGACCAACCAGGTTCGTGCTAAAATCGGATCCTCCTTCCTCATTATTATATTACGAAGTTTCCTACGTTGTATTCAGGGTCCCTGCTCGGGCGCCACTTGTAAAGAACCTTTTTTTCTTAAGCCGGGGTTTTTCTCGCCGGATCCCAGAGTCGTTACAAGAATATTTTTTCTCTGTAACCCTGAATCTTCTCGTAATTAAAAAACGGGCTATTTTCGTTAGTTTCGTGGTTTTTATTATTTTTCTCAAAATAAATTTATTACACTATTTATAGTTATACTTATGTACTAATGATATTTTATTGTAATTATAAATACGGACAATTAATATAACTCCTGTAAATAAGAGAACACAAAAGAATGACTAAAGGTAGGCTAGGAGACAACACTACCGACAGGGCTGTGTTGCTAGGTTCAGTGTTACCGACTGGGCTACACTGTGGGATTATGAAACAACACTACCGACAGGGCTGTGTTGCTAGGTTCAGTGTTACCGACTGGGCTACACTGTGGGATTAGGTAACAACACTACCGATAGGGCTGTGTTGCTAGGTTCAGTGTTACCGACTGGGCTACACTGTGGGATTAGGAAACAACACTACCGATAGGGCTGTGTTGCTAGGTTCAGTGTTACCGACTGGGCTACACTGTGGGATTAGGAAACAACACTACCGATAGGGCTGTGTTGCTAGGAATCAGTTCTATGACTTAATAATTACCTCTGTGATTACCTTGTGAAGTGTTCTGCTTCACGACCTGTGATTGAACCTCTGGTGATGTGCACTGTTCGAAGTGCTGTGGCCAAGTCCCTCTGGTGATGTGCACTGTTCGAAGTGCTGTGGCCAAGTCATTGAGTGTCTTCTCTGTTGATGTGCACTGTTCGAAGTGCTGTGGCCAAGTCATTCTGTGTTTTACTTTGCTTCTCCTTTTATACGGATTTTATATAACGGGATAACTGACTTCTGAGTGCATACTGTGTAGTTTTCTTTTAAGTTGTTATTGCCTGCTACTGATCTCGCTATATTCTGCTGTTGTTGTTTGCTGCATATTTATTATTAAAATTTTGCAAAAATAATTACCCTCAAAGAAATCGGAAGTATTATTACTTAATTTGTATTTTCAAGAGATTTATTGTTTCTTTTAATTTTGATAACTAAATTCTATGATAATTTATAATTACTTATTACTATCTTACTTTCTAAAATAATTCCTTTTACTTTATTAATACTTTATATATTTTTTTCATAGCTTAGACTAATATTTTTTTCGTGGGTTTGGTTTTACTAATAATAGTTTAATTCTATTGTTTTGTTTGTTTACAATAATAATAATAACTTCATGCTATATATATAATTTTTTCCGACTGAAAATAGTTTAATTCTGTTGTTGGGTTTTTTTATTTGTTTACTACAATAACTTCATGCTATTTTCAACTATCATAATTTATTTGTGACGTGTTGGAAAAAATCGTCACAACATTGAGTTGTCAAGAAATATCATTTAGTAATATGGCTTAATATTAATCAAGCAATGTCATAGGGTCGTTCAAGAAATAATTTGTGGATTTAATTCCTTATCATAAAAATTTAATTATTATTATAATTTTTAATTCGGTTCTTTCCAAATATTTTTAAAATTTATATTTCAAATACTGAACAGGAGTAATACGAATATCAAAGTCGCTTTTACTGATATTAAAAAAGATATGAACTCACAGCTTTAAAATCATTCTGCAAATATTTTTGAGCAGTTATTGTTTTCTATTTTAAAATTTAAGCTATTGGCAGGGATAAGTTATATTATATATAATTGAAATATATCAAACGGCACATCCTCGTCATTGAAACTAATTTTTGAAGATTTCAAAATATACAGTTGAAAACTTTTGCCTTGTATTAATTATAACAAATAGTAACAATAAATAATTCAAAAGATAAATAAAATTAATTACTAAAAGTTTGAATTTATATTTCGAAATAAAAATATTTAAAAACGTGTGAATGAATCGTTGTTCCCTTAATTAATTTAACATAAGTTTAAAGCCACACTTTCCAATAATATTCAACCTAAAAAATACAAAAGTATAATAAATTAATATATTTTTTTATATCAAATGGCTTTCCTTACTTGGTTTTATTTTTGATAAATTTAAAAATTGCTTCTTATTTTATAAAAAGTGTGTTGGATATATGTATAGTACAATTTTTCTTCATCAGGCCCTTTGAATTATGCAGGTTTCTTTAAAGGAATCTCTTGCAGACGTTGTTATTGAGTTGTGCTTTACTATGATTATATGTTAAAAATCGAAGCTTTTCTCAGACTGAAGTGAGTACTTGTCATCCATTCTGATCACTAAATTCTCTTTTAAAAGTAATTCAAGTGTTATGTTAACTTTATTGTGAAGAAGTTCATATGGAGTGATGTTTTGTTTGTATAGATAATCAGTTAGTTGTTCAGTTGTTACTGAATGCTGGAAAACAGTCAAAGCGTCCATTACCATAACACCGTACTGATAGAAAGACGTTCTCAGTTTTGGCCTCATATCTGCAAGATTAAAATTTTTGTACATATTTGTGGAATTATTTCTATTACTTTAAATTAAGAATTTCAGAAAAATATAAACAAAATTTCACAACATTTTCTCAAAATTATTACTAAATATTTTATGATTTAAAATAAAATAATATAACAAGGTAAGGTCAGGTAAATTGATATAACAGCATTTTCTATGTACTATATGTACATATATATAAATATATATATAGATTGCACATATATATATAATTTTACAATTTATACCAAATTTTATTTAAATTATTTTTGTATCAAATTTATCCTTAATCCATTCATGAGCTCAACATATCATCAACAAAACGAATTATAATATAATCCTAGCAGGCATATTAGCATTAGAGTAACAGACGTTGGTTCATATGACTACATAAACTGATACATGTGTGTGCCTAAAACTGTATGCTCTGAAGCATAGTCCTTGTCATGAATGTAAAGTCAAATAAAAGAAAACAGAATTATAGAAATTGTGGAAATTGTGGAAACTGTTAAGAGGACAAATGTGAAGGCAGGTTGACTCCTATTATTTTACTTGTTCACTGTCGTCACTGTTGTTTCATGAGTAAGATGCCATTGTTTGTTGGGGATTTCTATGTTTGGAACGCTCCACTTACAAATCATTTTGTTGTTACCCTCTATCAAGTTACTTATGGGGAAAAATTTACACATTTTCGTGTATTTCATTTTTCTTTTTTGTGTTTTGGTTTTTAGATTTCTCTCCTTTTTTATTTGCAAATAAAAACAAAATTACTTAAATTACAAATACAATATTTGAAGATTATTTTGCCTGAAGTCACAAAAACAAAAAAACAAATTAAATCAAAAAAAAAATGTATGAAAAAAATAAGAGGTTTCCACAAAAAAAAAGTAATTTAATTACGTTGAGTTGCTGGCGGGTGGCAAATTGCCAAAATTGTATTTCCTGCTGTTAAAAGCCCTTTTGTCAAATATAATAATTCCTAACTTGTGCATATAAAGTTGTTTTTCTTGTTATTTACGGTCATTTTGAGCTGCACTCTTTACATACAAAAATTATATACCAAAAACATAAATATATATAATATACAATAATAAAATAATGAATAAATAAGGCAGGAGAGTTGCCATGTGCTGAATATATTTCAAAGGATTAAGGGTTAGCATTAACATGAACCCTCTTAGTTAACAAAACGACATAATTACCTTGAACTAATCATGCAAAAAATATATAGTATATACTTTGTACAAAAATATACACATGTGCTTTAATAATATAATTACTCTTCTATTATAAACATATATAGTATATATTTATTCATCATCAAACATCAGCAGGAATACTACAGATTTTTCACTCGTTCCAATTGAATATGAATAATTTCTATAAGACAGAGATTAAAAAACAATTTCTTCTTAAAATCCAATACTGATAAGAACACCCTCTTCATGAACTTCTAATAAATTTGTTAACGAATCCATAATTTGATTACCATTAATAATTGCAAATACTCACAATTGGCTCTGGAGTAGCTTTTTCTTATATATCTAACTTAATTAATTACACGAAATATTAAAATGCAATAATATGATATACTTTATTAATTACATAAAAATAATGAATGGTATATATTTCAATGCTAAATTGTAAATAAATTACCTTGTAGTAGCATTTCGCAGTATGTAGCTCTTCATTATTTGAGAATAAATTTGAACTCCAGGATTTTAAATGATTGGAACACAATATTAACTATATTTAATGGAGGGTACATACCCGTGAGTAAGTTCCCCAAAATCTACAAATGAATGCATATGCAGTTTGTTTTCATTTTAATTAATACTGGTTATATATAATTATACAAAAATTATTTTCTATAATGGTTTCTTAGATATCCTACTTTATGAGTGATTTTAACTACTACTGAATTTAGTTAGTTTAAATGTTTAAGAGATTATTATGCAAAAATAATTATCATCAACGACTTCTTAAAATTTATTTTGCAGCTGTTTAAAAATTAAATCATAATTATAATCATAGTGGGTCATCAGATCATCATATAATTATATAATCATAATAATCAGAATACACTTCATTTTATTCAGAGTGATTCTGTGAAACTTATTTCCTGAATACATATTAATATTTGTCTTATTTTTCTAAACCTTAATTAATCTTCAGAATTTATGATTATTTCGCCCATGCATTAGCACAGCACGGTCTTCGGGAGGTATTTTCATACTTATTGCAGAATTATTTTGCTAGAATTGTTTTTGTAATTCTTAAAGTTTCTTTGTTAAGCTTCACAATCTATGTATTGATTCTGGTTGTAGACCCTTATAAGAAACTTGCAACTTAGTTTTTATTTTTTGTCATCTTTTCTAATGATTAAGAAAATATTACTATTTTCCATGCTAGTAATTGGTACTGGGTCAGCAAATAGAGATGCTGATAATGGTCTGACAAACTTATCTGTTATTTTATTACTTTTAATCCCATTGAATCTTAAATTGATTATTTTGTTTAAGTTGGCCTTTTCTAGCAAGTTTACAACTAATTTCGATGTCACCTGAGAAGTTTTGATGGCTATCAGTTCAGTTGGATATTTTTTTTTACGTACATTATATGTACATTAACGTTTCTTTAATATATGCTAATTTTCTTTATACCATAGATCTCGAAAAATTCTATTGGAATTTTAATTGATTGGACTATAGCTATATAATTAAACAGAAGCGTTAACTCATTTCTTTTTGACTTTTATTAAAAGGAATAATTGTTCAACTATAAATGTTTTATTGTTTCATGTTAAATTTCATGTTATAATAAATTATATAGTGCTATTACTTATCTACAGTATTCATAATTGAACACGATAATTATTGGGTTACAAATAAAGTACGTACTCCAAGTAATTTATATGAATATAGATATTTATATGATGCATCAGATCCCGATGGATAAAAAGGGTAATGCCTAACCAAATTCGATCGTTTTTGTTTATATCACGTCAAGTGTAAAAGGTTTTTGATCAAATTTTTATCTACTAGTTGAAGTTTGAGTGATAGCTGCTAAATATAAGACTTATAAATGTTAAATGAAAGAATGCATACCAGCTAATCTGCATATAAAAAAAGCTCAAGTATTTTATAATAAGCGAAACGCATTGATAAATGTGTTTTTAATCGTACTTAAACGATTTAAGTTCAAGTAGTGTTTGCTTATCTAAACAATTACCGTAGAAGTCGCTTAGTATACGACTTCTTCAAAAGTCCAGTTTCGTTAAGTAGCGTTTTTTATGGATTCTGGATTATAGATTCAGTGGATTCTGTTTGGTAGGTTTTAACATGGTAGGTCTTAACAATTCTAGGCTGATTAGTGTTGACCGGCGACAGTACTTTTATAAATATTTACGTTCTTATTTTTTGTTGCTTTATGTTAAATATAAATTTTTTTATATTTTATCTTTATTTTTATTGTCATTATTGAATTAATATTTAATATTTATATTTAACTTCACTCCTTGGTCTAAGTATTTATAATTCATTATCGTTACAGTGGTAGATTTCTGAAATAAAAAACTGTTATTTTCTATACATTGATTTTTAAATGAGCTTTTAGTTAAAATATATTCAGTCAATTTGAAACCAAAAATATAAAATTTTGTAGTTATTATTATTAAGGATAAAAATACTACTTAGGTTTGCGGTACTGTAAAACGACACAGAGAAATAACGAGGCGTGAAGTTTAGAGTTTAACAGAATAATATTCTTTCATAATAAATATGTTCATTTCACAATTGCAGTCGATTTTTTCATTTCATTAGAAATCTTCACATTATTTCTTACATAATAGAGTATTGTAGTATGATGTCTACATTCTTGTCTGATACTGATCTATTTTTAATTGCTTAATGCTCTTTTCTGTTCATACAATATGTAAAGGGTGAGCTTTTCTTTCAAAACCATGTTTTGTTTTTTATATATAATATTTGCACGTCTGTACCTGAAAAAAAATTGGGGCGATCATATATCATCTCAAACATATCAAGCTTTAATGGTGTGTGGTAATAGTTCACTTATGCGTTTATAATTATTTTAAAAGATACGAATAAGAAAATACATTAGAATTATATACCTATGATAATATAGACCTGGATTTTTAAAGAAGAAGACAAATCCAAACGTTTTCCACTTTTTGAAGGAAACCTGATAGCTATGTAACAGAATATTCTGAAAAAACAGTGCGGGTTCTGTGCATTGTTCTTATTCCTGTTTAAGTTATTATATATAGATATACATAAAAACTCTTACATAGCCACAGTGTCATATAAAAATTTCTCATTAACTTTCCTTTTAAACTTTGTTTTCGAACCATTTGGCAACTCTTTTACAAAAAATTTTCTCCTTTATTAAATAATTTTTTCAACAAGAAAAAATACAGAAAAAAAGGAAAAGAAAAACCAAACAAAATTATAATTAGGAAAAAGGTCACCTGAAACTAATGTTGGAGAAAACTGAAACGATTTTTCCTTTTATCTTTTTTTTTCTTTTATTTTTTTTCGTTAATTTCCAGTCAAGACTTTAGCAGTGGAAGTTTGTCACATAATTTGAGACAATATTTTTTGACTTGGGTAATTAAATACAAAATATTGGTGAAAGAAAATAACGAAAAATTAACAATCTAGCGCTGTGGGTCGTTTAATATAATTAATGGAGTTTTCGACGTCTTAATTTTTATTGTAGCATGCGCGTATTAATGTGTATGTGTTAATTGAGCATTTTTATGTGCAATGGTGTGTGGTAAATCAAACAAATTCGTTTTATAACCAATCTAGCATTAAAAAAATAATTAACTGGATCGATCGTGTCTGAATGGGTGCAATCAAGTGCAGTTCAAATATTAAGAAAAACAATGGAAAGGAAAATCATTGGAGATTTGTTCAATAAAAAAAGCTATGTTAAAAACATGAAAGCCATATTGCTATACTAACACTGCCAGCTCAAAAGTCAAACAGAAATGTCCGATTAAAAAATAGAAATAAAACATAATAACGCCAACAACAATAATTTCGGCAAACATGTCACCCTCAATCAACTGTCAAATGAAAATGTCAAAATATCAAGTGATATATGCATGCAACAAATAACAACAATAACAACGATAACAACAATAACAACGATAGCAACAACAATACGAAACTAAAAGCAACCAACGATAGCACAACAGCAACATTAAGTCAACAAGAGCTGAAGTCGCACCATTATAAGGCATAAGTGGCCCTTGTTTATATGCTATGCCTGTGTTAGTACTACCAACAATCTATAACCTACAGAAAACGTAAACTAAAATGCCTTTAATTTTTTTTTATATCAAATAAAAAAATAAAAAATGATTGAAAGTAAAACTCGTTTTGCTTTTAGTTTATAATTTTTTGGGTAAGCCAAACACAACCAGAGGAATAGGGAATGATTACTTCGACATTTGACGTTACGTTAAAATGTACCTTCAACATAAAACAAGGCACACATACGCATATATACGTCTATACTCGTAGTAGACGCAACAAACGTCACTCTGCCGCCATAATCAATTTATAGCATAGCCTCTAGTGCAATCAACACATATTGACGTTCAAAACGTTTGGCACTAAAGCCGTCAGGCTAGTCAGTCCGTTTATACAGCCATATGTTTGCGGCTATATTGTTGGTTATGCCGGCGTCAATGGCATTAACAGTAGTCACATTAGATGTCTGCCATGGCCGTATGTAGGTGGCTTTGTACTACAATCCAAAGGTCTTTGTTAATCTAATGGAAATCAAGGAACAAACCTAGCTCGTTGTGTACTATTTAAGAGATATAAATTTTGAAATATGATTTTTATTAATGTGGATAAATTTAATATATGCAGCACAAAAAAAAAACAGACTATGTGTACTCGTATTACAAAAAAATTATTCAAACTGTTTACATAGTATTTTTCCCTAAATAATGTAAAGTAAAACTATAAATATATAATTGTATTTAACTAAGTTACTTATGGTTTCTTAGTTTAGATAACATATTTAACTGTTAATTTAAGAAAAGGGAAACAAAATAAATTTATTTAAATTTATTTAATTTAATTTATTTAAATTTATTTTGTTAAGCAACATATAAGCTATATGTAATTAGCTATATGTTTATAAATCCATTTTAAAAGACAGTTAAGAAAGGATCAGGTTTGAAATATTCAAAATAGATTTTAACACTTTTAATTTAATTAATTTCGTTTAAAAGAACATATACTTCCGGAATCTCATCAAACCAATCTGTACAGTTATATATGCAGTAGCTTCTTCAGATCTGTAAACATGGGTCGGCTGTATGGCATTTGTCTTTGATCGTAAAATTTAATAAAGTTAATCGTAACAATAAATCTCCGAAACTTTTTTTTTTAAATTTTGCAAGTACATTAGTGATTAACAAAATAAAACTGAAAATGGAAATCACCATAGCCACAATATATCTTCTGCAACTGTTGGAAATATAATGAATTTAATGAAATTATAGACGTTTGCTAGGGTTTTGTACATTTCTTTAAATTTATTTTTGAAAGTATATGTTAGTTATTTGTAATGAAATGATACATTAGAAGTAAGTTATTTCTTATTTAAGATTTGCTAAGCACATAACAAGTTCGAAGAGATAGATTGTCGATTTTGCTTAAAAGCAGACGAGACTTCCAGTCATATTCTCTGTGATTGTAGTTTCTGGCAGAGTTGCCGTTTTAGCACTTTTGCTGCTAGATTTAGCACTTTTGCTGCTAGATTTAGCACTTTTTTTTGTGGACTAGCATTTCAGTAAAAAATTTTTTGGTATTGTTTAGAAAATAGTTTATAAATTAATAGAAGTAACATATTTGACACTTTTCAAGAAGAAAAGATAAGGATAAGTGATGAGGAAATCACCAATATAGGACTTCAGTGGCAAAAATTATCACTTTATACTTGGAATAATATAAACTCAACCATCGATTTTTGGAATTGTGTGCTTGAACACAAGAATGCAATATATAAAAATCCCTTTAATGAATTGGCGACGTTTGTCATCAAATATTTAGTGTTACCTTTTAGTAATGCGGAGGTTGAACGTGTGTTTAGTGCATTGAATTTAGTAAATATTAAACTTAGAAACAGAATCCTTATCGAAACAATGCTTTCTATTCTTTACATACTTTGCGGCTTAAAATTGCAAAATAAATGTTGCGAAAACTTCGAAATACCTCTCGATCCCATAAAAAAATTCAGTAACGAAAATAATCCTTTACGAAACTCCGTTCAAGATGAGGAAGTATTATACGATATTAATTTGGAAGATGTATTTACATAGAAATTCTTCTTTTAAAATTTTTGATAATTTAATGTACTGTAAATAAATAAAATATTCTTAAATGCCGATATAGCATTATATTTTTCAGGGATGTGGCCACACTGGTTTCTGGGTCACGAGGAGGTCACTGGATCTAGAACTACTCTCCCCTTTTGACATTAGGAGGTCCTCAACGGCTGACATTCTTGCTTACATTTACAAGGCGGAATGTCTTCTGTTCGGTAAGGGTCTATTGTAGATCAACCATAGTCGCAGTGCTCCACTCCGTTGGGAGGTGGTACCCTGTTTATTTCTATTCTATTCTAAGCACATGACAAATTTCAAAAATTAATGCAAACCAACAAAGAACACAGATTACTATCTTCAAAACAAATGCTAATTATATTTATATATCAATTGTAAAATAAAATAATATTTTTGAGATAATTTTACATCCTTTCTTACTTGTATTTAAAACTAAACCCCTTAAAATCTAAACCAATTCGATAATTAAAACAAAATAGTTTTAATTAAGGAATTTTTACTACATTCATTAAATAGAGTACAAAACGTGGTCTATAAAATTTTGAATAAAATTAATATTAAAATTGTTCTACGTCAAAAGCATTAATCATTATATTTATGTATTTATGCATTGATATAAAAATTTTTTTAATTACAAATATTATCTCCATATTTAACAAACATATCACATGTTGCACATTAAATAAATTGACATACAAAATATTAAGGAGAATAGGATTTATGAAACCATCCAAACCATCCAATTTGCTTCCAGAACATCATTAATGTTTTCAGGCTTAAAAGAGCATAAAAAAATTTACGTCAATTATCAAAATCGTTTTAGCCATAATCAAATGTATTTCAAACGTTTTATGTTATTAACACAAGAAAACAAAACAAAAAAAATAAAAAAATTAAAACGAAACTAGTCAAAATCATCAAAACCGTCAAAATCTGAAAAGAACATAAAACAAGCAAATTTAAATGTGAACATTTTTTAATGAGCGACGCCTCTGGGGGATAATTAAAAAATGTAACGTGATCAAAATTTTTATTAAAACCATTTATAAATGTCATCGAGAATAACACTAGCAACAACTCTGAAGTACCACAGCATCCAAAAGTAATAAAAAAATAACATAAAAAAACACTAAAAATTATTTTTCATATTTTTAAAATCATGAAAAAGACCCAAAAATTTAATGAATTTTCAAAATAGCAAAGAAAGAAGTCGTGCCCGCAGCAACACAGTCAATAAAATTTAATGTCATAATTTTTAAGTATAAACGGAACAAATGCTTAAATATTTATGAGTCAAGAAATTATGGAATAACTGTAATGCAGGAAAAGTTAGGAAAAAGTTTCTTGCACATATTTTCATGTTTGCTTGGAAATTTTTGCTTTTCGATTTAACTAATTTTGAACAAACTCCAAAGTAATTCTTATCATAAATTAATGTATAAAATGCCATACACATATTTTGTTCTTCAATATGCGATAACAAAATCTACAAAAGCAAATATGTGATAGTACTTGTTGGATGCTTGGATATTCTTCGGGACGCAAACATATCTATTTGGTCTTACTTCTTACCCATATTTATATTAATCTAAAAGTACCCCTAAGTATTTCTTGATATTAAAAAAGTTTCAACTAATTTTAATTTAATAAAAAACTTTAAATCATATTAAATAATTTTTTAATGATTAATAATTCCTTGAATTTGATGCACTTCCGAAAAAGCCAAGTCAACAACAGAGTGAAATGTGCAACACAGCCCGACATATTATATAGCAGGGTTGTTCAAATCAGTTAAGTTCGCGGGCCAATACAAATTATTGAATAGGTTGCAGAAATAAATACATACATCAATAATTGTTCCGGAGAAAAATAAAAATAAAGTGATAATGATAAGTTTAGGTTTATTAATTCTTCATTAATTTATCTTTTACAAATCTATCACTATCAACATTATTAATATTAGTTGTTGTCGTACGAAAAGAATTTTATTTTTAATATAATGTTAAAATAATGTTGTACAAAGATATGTATACTAAAGTCTTTGTTAATTGAGTAAATTAACGTTAAGTGTAATAAATTATTTAAAACATTTTAATTCATTTATTTGAGATAAAATAATTTGATGTTACTAAAATATAATAAAGAAAAATTAGATTAAAAAATTAGATTAAAAAATTAGGTAGATTAGAAAATTGTCGCGGGCCGCACAAATAGCTCCGGGCTGCGCTGTGTTCAGTCCAGACCTTAATTATAACTATTACTTGTCCTGAATGTGTAACGAGTAAGAACTAAACTTAATCTATATCACTGAAAGTTTGGGCGAGTAAGCTGAAATAAAAACCAATTGTTCAAGAAAAAAATCAAAGCAAAAACTGGGTTTAAAGCGTACCGGCGTTGAACCAAAATCTCCAAATTTTAATTCTGCACCGAATACAAAGGCAAGAAAGATCGATTTTTGAACCACTTGAGAGATTTAGGTGATTAATACACAAATGTTTGCAATATTCTTCACGTTCTACTTATACACTTTCTATTACTTTTTTTGGTACAATCAGATAAGGTATTTCTTCTTTAGTCTGAATCTTTTAAAGTTCATCTGTTCTGACGATGGTTATTTATATTATACATTGGGCAATAGTTTATTGTTAACTGTATGCAAGAATTTAGTTTATCATAAATGAGGAATTAAGGTTCATGAGCAATTTTAAAACATTTTTTTTATGATCGATAAATTTTATGCACTTCTAAATTTTATGGTCCAAAGGTTTTTTTGCAGTTATCGTTACATATATATATGAAAACATCCATGACTATTTAAATTAATTAAAACAGTAAAACCTATTAATCCAGAATAAATTAAGAACTTATTTTTTCCACAGTTATTGTGAATTATTTTGGTACTTCTTTTATATTTCTATCTGGAAAATATGTGTGGTTTAAAGTTTTAAATATCCATATATTTTTGATATTTTCTACTCCTTAAGTAATAGACCTTTTTGAAATTTTTTTTTTGTTATATTGATACACCCTTTCTTGACATATGCTACAAATTTAAACGCCATCTGTTAATTAGTTTGTTTATAGCAGCTGTTAATGTGAGACTATCTCAAGTACATTTAGCGATTTTTACTATGGAAGATTTTTTGACCAAACACGGCACCACTGTCACCGTTAAGGCACCATATTTGCCAGATCTGGATCCGTCTGACTTTTTCCTGTTCCCGAAACTCAAATAGCCACTTCGTGGTAAGCGTTTTGAGTCGATTGAATCGGTAAAAGAGAATTCGCCGAAGGACCTAAAAGCCATACCTGCACGGGCCTACGAAAAGTGTATGGAAGATTGGGTTAAGCGTTGGCATATGTGTAGCGCTTCAGAAGGAGCATATTTTGAAGGAGATAAAATAATTTTGGAATAAAATTTAAATTTATGTGTTTTATTTACAAAATCCTGATACTTTTTGAGCAGAAGGTATGATTAATTAATACTGATTATTAAAAGCTAAATATTTTTACAAATAGAAATTTGTCTCACACCTTCCAAATTTATACGCCTAGTGTATTTATTAACGATACATTTTGCTAATCAAGACTTTAATCTAAATAGAAACCTTTTGAAGATATTTAAAGTAGTCTGATACATACGTACATACGTATGTTAGTGATATCGAAGATAAGACTGATCATAAATTTTCTAAAAAAAATAGTTATAAATGTGATAATTAGATCATTTCAAAAAATGAAAATATTTATAACTATTATTATTTTATGATATATTATTTTTCTTTAGACTATTAATAATATTTTTCATATATAGCTTAAATTTTATGACCGTAATT
Organism: Teleopsis dalmanni; assembly: GCF_002237135.1. Classification (NCBI taxonomy): domain Eukaryota; kingdom Metazoa; phylum Arthropoda; class Insecta; order Diptera; family Diopsidae; genus Teleopsis; species Teleopsis dalmanni. The sequence goes on along the minus strand of NC_051846.1, from coordinate 76,895,327 downwards.
AATTTGTTATGAAAACCATAGGAACAAATTATGGTGTTATTAGTGGTATTATTCTTATTGGTATACGCAATTAAGAATACTAGTGCATGTCTCCAACAGTTTTACCAAAAAGCATTACGTTTTCTACTTACTAAATGCTAAATTTTTTGCCTTTAGATAATCCCAATAACAGATAAGACAGTGATAAAGTTTCATAGTCAATGGATTTAGGCATAAATTCGACGAAACCAGACGCACAAAAAAATTTAGACAATATCAATAAGCAAGGAAAAATAAACACATTCATGAATTATCACGTTACTATTACTATTACTTTTCATGTATAGAACTATATCACATGCATATATGGATGACAAGGCATAAAATTATTTACTGCTGATAAATTGATGTCAAGTGCGGGTGAATATTTTTCTGAAAAATAAAGAAAGTCATCATCTAGTTGGAAGTTATTGCAACAGCTGACCAAGAGTTTTAACCAAATTCAACAATGTTTAAAAAGTCAACGTTTTTTAAATAATAAATCTTCTATGGGACACGATTATATTACTGTGAGTGGTTTCCAGATTTAAGCTCAGTCACAAGAATATAGGTATTTCTAAAACTGTCGCATTGAGAAATATGCTGATGATTATTCTTAAACCCTTTGGATTCTTTTTCTTTAAATTAAGTGCACTTAAAAATAATTTGTGAATATAAGTTGAAATTTAACGTCAAATTTTCCAGACGAAAGTGGCTATTATTTTTTAATAGAAACTTATTATATTTCATAAAGAGATTTTTTGAACAGTAGTGAACTACAACAACAAAAATTTTATTTTTTATATTATATTAATTAATTGAATTTTTGGCTGACCATACAGCTGTTTCGAGTATTGCCAAATACACATCATCAGTGATCTTGGAAATAGTTCTTGTATTTAATTATTCGTAAATAATTATTTTTAAGACTGCAAGTACCAGGAATCGAACTCGGGTCCTGAAAAATATTTAAATAAGCTGTTTATATTTTTAAATATATTGGTTTTCTATCATGTTGAGTGGCTCCCAGACTTAAGCTCAACCACAAGAATATATGGGTAAAACTGTTACCTTGAGAATTATAATGATCAGTCCTATTGTAATAAACCCTTTGGATTATTTCACTTCAAATTGAGTGCACTTAAAAATATTTAAGTGAGCTATTTATATTTATATATATTATGCTGTATCCACTAAAAATGTTAATTAACTATTGAACAGTGTTCCTACTATTTTATCTATTAAGGGATATATGATTGTGGAGGTTATTATAGAATATCAAAAAGTTTTTTTTTCAAATTTTCTTTTATATAGTAATTACTCAAAAACTAAAGGAAAAGCATATTACTGAACCTATGATAACAAACTATGTTCATTAAGAAAGTTTTTCCATCCTTTCCTAAATGGTTATTATTATTTTTTTTAGTTCTTTTTTGGCTCATTTTTTTGGATCACAATGCATCACCACTATCAGCCGTACGAAATTGGCTGCAAATTTAATATTTTTTATTTTGTGTTGCGACAATTTATTGCGTACGCCTATCGGTCCTGATATTGCCTTGCCGTACGTAATATTTTGAACAAAGACGTGCATGCATTCAGAGGACTTCGGTATGAGTACGCCACCAATGTTTGTGCTGTGCTTTGTTTGCTGCGGGCAATTTAAAATTGAAATCCATATTTCAAAATTAGGCCAATTTCATTTACTTCTTTCATTCTTTGGCGTATTTTTCTTCATTTTGTAGTACTCGTACTTTGTTTCCTACATACATACATACATACATACATATAGTATTCGAGACTTCATCGTTGCTCCTGCGAAAAAAAATTGCGGTTATATGCGACACCCTTTGTGCTTTGGAATGTTTTTTGTTTTTGGTTTTTTTCAGCCAAATATTTTACTTGCACGCGCTGAAATTTATTTATTTATGAATTTATGAACACACACACACACTCATACATTCATACTTACATCCATGTATGTACTAAATAAATTTGTTTTCATACGCTTTTTCCTTATATTTTTCTTTTTTAATTCTGGTGTTTTTTTTTTGTGGATTTTGTGCCGTCATAAATCCGTGTTGCTCCGCTGCATTCCAACATTAATAATTGGTATTGAAAAATGCCTTTTTTGTGTTTCCTTTTTAATTTTTCCCCCTTTTGCATGCCTGCTAAAGTTGACTGTTTTTCCTTTCCTTTCGTCTTATTCATTTTTTTCATGATTTTTTTATTGAAATGAATATAATTTCATATGAACATGATTTTATGCTACTACAGTAAGAAATTTCGTTTATTTTCAATTTTTTATCTCTTTCTCAATAAATTTTTCTTCTTATTTCCTTTTGTGGAAAATTCGTGTTGTTATGCATTAAAAATATCTTTTCCACAATTTCTTAAAGTTGTTATTGTTGTTGTTCACATCCTGAACTTTTTGCAATGAATTTTGCTGGATTTCTTTGGTTTTTTTTCATTATTCTTAGTGATGATGAATGATTTCTTTACGTGTGAGTACGCTAGAAAATAATCACTTTGTCAAGGATAATGCTAATGGGTATATTAAATTATATAAATTGTGGTTATTTGTTATTATGGCAAAGTAATTGAGTCGTAGTATTGCATTATCCGGAAATTAAAAAATCGTTTATATATTAATGCTAGTGTTTTAGCCAGCAACTGAGATCTGTGGGAGTGTCTATAGGAGTCTCGTACTCAAATTTTAGTGGTTGTTTTTGATTAATTATGATTACTAATATTATACTTCAACAGATGTCAATATATTAATCAATTCGAAAATGTATTTTCTATAAATGATTGGATTTTAATATCATTCAACAGGACAGAGAGCACTATAATATTTTTACAATATACCATAAAGTGTAGTGACAATGCAAATTAATTAACCGGTTTTTTAGGATTTCAAAAGATTATATTTTATTTATATAAAACTTAGAATAATTAAGACTCTTGTATTAAGAGTTTAACTTTATATTTATTTCGACCAACGGCTATACATTTTAGACTTTTACCACCGACCCGCTTTATATTTATTATGAAATATAAGAGATTTATATTTTTTTATCATTGACACTGGGACTCTGTTAAGTCCAGAGTTAAATCCTCAAGACACGAGTTGTCTTTCTGATAGTATTCTGCAGACTGACACTTTTAATTATTGTCCTAAATGAATGAAATTATTTTTAAGAAATTAAAGATTGGATTGACCAGTCGAATTATCACTTCTAAAATTCTTGAAAATTACTAAAAATTTTTTAGTAATAGTAATAATACAAACTGGTACTAATACAAACTAATTATTACAAGTAGTAATCCACGTATTTTTATAATTTGGTGAAGAAGATTTTACGTATGACATAGATAACTTTAAAATAAATGGAGTTATATGGTATCGATAGGATGATATATTGCACAAAGCTTTGCAATATTTTATAGACATTCCAAATGATTGCATTCAATGGTATTATGGTATTATTTAAGTAATTCTAGTGGTGACTCTCCATAAGTTCACTTAGCGGTTTCGCGTTGTTTGTTACCATATACTCATTGCCAACTGATTGTTCGGTTACGTGTATAACACGTTTAGATTCAATCTAGGCTGTTTAAAAATCTTGAAGTATGTTAATATTAACTTCCTCTACCTCTTCAATATTATTAATGAGCGGTTTTTCCACGATAACTGCACTCTGACTTCTATGAGCCGCTTATGTTAAAAAAAGTTAATTGAACATAATTTCTTTCTCCTCTTCTGATTATAGCCAGAGTTTTCTTATTTTGGACTACCACTCTTCTATAAGCTAAAAACCTGTTTTCACTGCCTTCAGATTAGAGAGCTGTTATTTAATACTATTTTTCAGCGAAAGTGTTTACTTAAGATGGTAACCACACATTAGAGTCATACTAATCTTTCTTGCAACAACATTTTTTGATTTACAATTCGATATTTGAAAATAATTGGTTTTAATGACGCGTTTAATCACAATATGTCACAATGATGTGATCACCGATTTTTTTTTCTGCAAGAGTTACTTGGCATGACATATTTTTACCTCACCACTTCAATAGTTTTTTGTTTCCGGCAATGCTCCAATGTCCGAGAATTCAGATAAGACAAACTTGTTAAAACACATAGATTGTTTTTAGCAACAAGTTTGTTGATGGAGATATCTTTACCTCAAGCTTTCTACTAAACCGTACACATTTTGGGCGTAAAACCACTAGCAGGATTATATACTAATACACGTATGCCACAGCTTATAGTAAAAGATTAAAATTGTTTAGGATAGATTCTTAATTCAGAAAAGTGTGTCTATTTTATGTACTGTGATATATAACATTGGGTTGATTCAGTTTCTGGTTATGCCCAATACACTTCATAGTGTACGTCCTATACATATTGCCATCATTATCCTTCCATCGAGAAATATTTGAAGGGAAACGTAAGATATAACAGATTATTTAAGCATAATATAGGTGATCAGTAATTACTGAGATGATATGACAGCAAAATCTTTGCGCATTGTTTATTAACAGTTATTATTTATTATCACTATATGATGGTAATTCAGAAACAAATAGTAGTTGAGCATTTTTATTGATAATTACTAAATTTGAAAGACGAACAAAATTTATAAAAGTGATCTCCAACTTATTCAAGAGATGGAAATGTTATGTACAAGATACCACTTGACTTATTAAAATGATTTATAATATTTAAAAAAAGGCTGGAACAAACAAATTTTTAGATGAAATAGAATATAGTCAAAAAATATTTTGGGTATTTTAAAAAAATTTCGACAACACATATGTAAGTTTTGTTTTTAAATTGCCATAATAAAAACAATTTTTCATAAGAAAGGTGCTTAAGTGATTTAAGCTGGAGCCTTGGGACGTAAAAAAACAAAGTTATGTTAGGTCGGGTGCTAAAATCTACTTCTACTTCTGCTTTAGTGAGTTGGTGATTCATCACCTTGACTCTATTTTACCTGTGGACAGTTGTAAGTTACACTAAGAATAAATGAATACTGTCTGTGTTTATCAGGTTCCGCTGTGTTTGTAGGTTGTTGTGACTGTTGTTGTGATTATTGTGACTTTCAATTATGTTGAACAGTCTCAGTGCATGATCTTTAACGTATTTTTCGACAGAAACGGTTCTCAGATCTCTATTGATATCTGTTCTTCTTATGTACTACGTGGCGTTAACCAATTTTCTTAAGGCGATATTTTGCCCTCTTTAAAGAATTTTTAGTGAGGAGTTTGGCGCTTGGCAAAAAGCAATTCTACCATGGAGTAGTCCTGGTTTTACAACCTGCTAGTATATGTTGACACTCTTTTTTGTGTTGAGCTTTTTGCTACTGATGAGCAGGTGGATGGAAGCAGTGGTAACATTTTAATTTTCATCGTTTATGATTTTTGAAATTAAAATCTAATTTATCAATTGTCAATCCAATTTAATTTAAGCTTTTATAGTTTTAAAAAAAATGTTAAAAGTATTCGGAGTCAAGAAGCTAAGAGTACAGTAATATAGTACTTGATTGAAGTGCTAATCAAAAATTATATATAATTGTTGAAGTTTAATATTTATAATATCGTGTTTGAATAATAATTTATTGCGTAATTGTAATAGTTTTATGCTCATTTATTTATGACAAAAAAGTGCAGTTCTGATTGTAATATGTTATAACAAAATATTTACAAATGTTTTCATTTGCATATTGCGATACTTTAGAAACCAACCAAAAGTTCTTCATTAACATAGTCTCTAGGGAAATTAATTTTCCTATTAAATTCTAGTTTTAGTCACTGCGTGAATGTGCATATTCACACGTTAGTAACACACGCACACAGGCACACAAGAGAAAAAAACATCAATTAAAAAACGACGGTTTTGAATTGTACACAATAAAATATGCCCTCTGCTCCACCCTGACTCAATTCATTTAAATAAACATTTCTCATACACATTAATCAATTCCCAGATCATAACGAGAAACAAGCACAAATACACCAACACACATGCATGCGATAACATTTGAGTGCCAAGTTGATTATGTCAACGGTATAACAGTAACAACAACAAAAACAGCAGCAGCAACAACAACAACAACAACAACAACGAGAGCTACAAGTATGCAATAATCAATTTTCAATTTACAAAATATACTTGTTTAAGCATCCATTTGGGGTTATGCAAGCCTGGATTTGTTAGCCGGCAAATGAAAACTCTACGTTGTCATATAATCATACAGAGTAGGGCAGTACTCCAGTACACGTGCACTGGTGTATGTAAAGTTGTGTACACATGCATATGTTTCCGCACGCATTGGCATCTCTCTTGGGAATAAAGTAAAATGGCGTAAAAAAAGCGAAAAATAAGAAAATAATAATTAAGCACAGGATATCAGAGAGAATAAATGTTTTGCATAACAAAGACACAAAACAGAGCCCTGCTGATGGTATTGATATTATAAGATAATAAAGTTCAGAAATCAATTTTGTGAAAATTCTTTCACCCTTAAGAAAAATGCGGAACGTGTAGGTACTTTCAAGAACAGGGTTCAAAAGGGTGGCTGACTGATTGACTCAATGTCAGCGTGATTGTCTTTAGGCTCTATATATATATATACATGCACAGTTTAGAAATCAATTATTTTCCTCCTTTTAGTTAAAGAAATGCCAAGCAGGCATCACTCAGTCATTCAGTCACTCAGCGGTGTCTCAGCTACATTGTTACAAATAATCGTGCAAAATATTTTGATCGTTTTCAGCACATTAACGTTTGCACTATGCCACACCCCTTGTCAATATAAATAATATATAATTACTTTTCTTTTCATGCACGTTTTCCGCACCCAACCAAGTACCGGAAAGTTAAAAAATGTGGCGCAATCAAGCAAATCGGATATACGTGAAAATTTGGTTTTTTTTTTTGATATATGCGTTGCTATCAGTTAAAATCGAATTAACATTAAAAGTAATAATAAATAAATAAATATTTAATTTTATGTAAGAATAATGTGCAAAATTGGGTAAGGAAGCACAATGTTCCGTTCACATTTCCAATGTGAAATGGAAACTGCAAAAATTGTTATTAATTTTCTACTTATGTGTGCACTCATGAATACGATTTTATTTTTATTTTTTTTTTTTAGTATACTTCAGGGCTGTAAAGCAGTGCAGACAAATGAAATAAATTATAATAATAATGAACGTAGTAGCGGTGCAGCATGCCGAGTGTTGCGATTAAAACGTATTTAATACACCACTTGAGTGCTCAAGAACCATCCAGATGCAATATTACTAACAACAACAACAGCAACAACAATAACAATTGCACGGTTACAACAAGTACAGGATGAATAGTTAACAACCCATAAGGCCACAAGGGACCGTTTTTGGTGATATACGTGTATGTGCGTGTGTTTGTTCTTCTGTGAGCAGATACAAATGCATTCATTTATACGCCTGCTGTTGGTGACAATGATGTATGATACAACTACAGCAAGAGTAACACCAACAACGACGCATTCATAATGACACACTCATCGAAATTCAACACAACGCAACACCGCTCAGCGCCTTTTAGCTTAAACAAACTGTATAAGCTCGCATTGAAATCGTAACAACAACAAACACAACAACAAATCGTATAAGTTATTACTGCACTGGTTTTATGCTTTCACTGTTCTTGATATTGTTGTTGTTGTTAGTGTTATTGTTGTTATTTTCGTTGTAATATAAATAATTATTTCTGCTTAGCTTGAATTGTTGCGTTTCATGATGCTTGTGTTGCTAAGGGCTGTTTTCATGAATGCATTGCATTCACTTTTCATAGTTGATGTTTCTTATTGTTATTGTTGTTGTTATTTTTGTTGTAATTGTTGTTGTTTTTATCAACATTTAAGCAACTTATTACATACTTGAAAAAGAATAACAAAACCAACAACAAAACTTGATATTGTAAAATTTCTATGAGAATTTTCTTCTCACAAACTCTAAATCTCCCTAAAATTCGTCCATTTAATGGCTGGGAAATTTCATGACAAAAGGGCGGATCGTACGCTGTGGTTTATTACGCAAATAAATTAAGCTTGTTGTGTTTAATGGATTTCTGTTTTCTATTGTTTTTTTTTTGTTTTTTTTTCTTTTTGGAGTTATACATTTTCGAATTCTTGTATTTTGGTTGATATTGTTGTTGTCGAAGTGTCGTGTTGTTAGTCACTTAAAATTAATTAGTTTGACTAGAAAATTCTACATGAATTAATTTATTTTCGTTTCAATTGCATTTGCATAATTTGTTATCTCGGCACTTTAACAAATTTTGGTTCCAGTTTTCTAACTTGAACACATGAAATTTATCAAATGTTCAAAAGAATTATGTAGCGCATCAAGTGCACTGATAGTGTAAATTAAAAATGAATGAAAATCACATTAGATGACAACAAGTAGATTTCTCTGTATGTGATCTAACTGATGGAGAAAAGTTATACTAAAAAAGTATCATCGACACTTGAAATTTATCGATGAAATAAATCAAATAAAAAATAAATAATTTATTGTCAATTATCAATTATTCTACAGCTAGTTTATGATTTCGTTCTAATATAAACACAGCAAGTGAATTTGTTAATAAAATTTTAACAGTAAATTAACAAAACTCCAGAGAAATGTGCGAACATAAAAGTCAAGTACGACTTTGGGTTTGTTGGATAAGGTGCGCTGACTCTGAGCTTCAAATTTGGCAGGCCACGAGTTCGACTTCCGGTACTTGCAGTCTCAAAAAATTATTTAGGAGTAATTAAATACAAGAATTATTTCCAACACTACTGATGATGGGTATTTGGCAATACTCAAAACAGCTGTATGGTCAGTCAAAAAATCAATTAATTAAAATAATATAAAATGAATTTTTGTTGTTGAAGTTCACTACTGTTCGAAAAACGTCTTTATAATTTATTGTCTTATATATTATTATTTATATATATTTATATAGTATATCTAAATAATAATACTCAACTTTTTGTTGCTTTAAGAAAAAAGTTATAATATTGTCACATAATGTTTCGACTATAGTCTACTCTGAGGACAACAATTTGGGCTATTTGGAATATTTGGACTATAATATTGGTGACAATAAATTGTATAATTTTAGTTTATGTTAAAAACTTGTATATTGTTTTAATAATTGACCAACGACAATAAAATATATTTTTTAAAAACATCTTTAAATCTTGTACATTATTTAAACAATTTACCAATTACCATTTTTAAAGTTATATAAAAAAAAAATAAATAAAAATAATTTTACAATAAAAACAACTATTTTCAACAATTGCATTTTTAAGTGTTGTTTATGTAATTAAGAAAGTATGCAAAAGTTTTCCTTTAGTAATAAAATATCAAAAGTTTCGAAATAATGTTTACGAACCTTAAATTTTTAGTGTTTTAGACTGATAATATAACATTAAAACTTTTAGTATTATATAAATTTGTTTATATTAACTGTTATATTAGTTATAATTTATTTTTGCTCTTTATAAAGATTCCATTGTTATACTTTCTTTTTAAATACTTACAAATTTATTAATTTTAAAACAAAATTTCATTAAAAGGTTTTGAAAAGTAGTTAACTACAACAACAAAAAATATTTATATTATTTTAATTATTTGAATTTTTGGCTAACCACATAGTTGTTTCGAGTATTGCCAAATACACATCATCAGTGGTCTTGGAAATAATTCTTGTATTTAATTCGTAAATAATTTTTTAATTTAAGTTGAAAAATTTTTTCAGCTATCAGACCAACCACAATAAAACGCTTTTATTTAAAAATTTTTAGAAGCAGACATTTCGTTCTTTATTTTAGAACATCTTCATATGTGATCACATATGTGATGTTAAAAACAAAAATAATTATTGTTAATTTAATATTTGTGCCTTTAATAGTGTCATTTTATATATATGTTACTTTACGTATATATTGTTTTTAATTGTAATTTTATAAACCTTAAGTTAAGCTTTTTATTAAAAAATTAAGCACTGAAGATGTTCTAAAATAAAGAACGAAATATCTGCTTCTAAAAATTTTTAAATAAAAGCGTTTTATTGTGGTTGGTCTGATAGCTGAAAAAATTTTTCAACTGAAATAATACGAAACCAGATGATAAACAAACTTGATAATAATTTTTTAAGACAGCAATTACCAGGAATCAAACTCGTACCCTGCTAAGTTCAGAGTCAGCATACCTTAACCAACTGACCCATATTTTTCCCAATTTTTTACTAGAATTTTGGTTATTTGCTGTGAAAGTTCATGTTTTAAAACATGAAACATATAAGATTTTTGTGGGAAATATTTGAGGTGACCAATGTGCATTTCATATATAAGTTTCCTGAACTTTCTAAAGTCCTTTAAAATGTTACACAGGCACCATTTATGTGATCAGTATTGCCTGGCAGTGATAATTAGTCTCACAGCAAAATCTTCAAATATTTTCGTATTGGTTTAACCATACCACATTTTGGTTTTTATAATTTCTTTACTACATGAGCTAAAACTTTATAAGAAAAAGATCAGGTCAATTTAACTAGTATGTGGTTAGAGCATATTTTTCTGAGTATTCACATCTTGGTTTACATATCTTCTTTACCACATGTGCTAAAATTTTACTAACAAAATGAACAGGTCAATTGAGTTAGTATATGGTTAGAGCATATTTTTCTGAGTGTACATATTACATTAATTACTAAAGTATTTGTACTATATCATATCAAAATTTATTGCCCAAAAATAAGTTTTTGATATGAAACTAGATAAATATAAGTTTTTGATATGAAACTAGATAAATATTTTCACATTCGCAAATGAACTAAAAACAAAATTTCATAAAACATAAAAGTCTGAAATAAATGTCTATTTGATTTTAATCATATAATATAAACATTTCATTTAGATAATAAAAATTAGAATGTATTCATTATGCGTTACTTCTTGTTTGAAGTTAAAAAAAATTTCTGCAGTTCTGTGTGATTTATGAAACGAACATGACACTTGAAACTATTTCATATTCTTTAAGACTTAACAAATAATATTTCTGGATATTACATCATCACATCTTGTTATATGTGATTTGTAAATAAATTGAACCTACCAATTACAGCATTTTTTATTAAAATCTGATAAATTAAATTGGAAAACTTTTTCAAAAACATTGTTTTAATTTATTATGTTGTTTTATCGTCATTTATTAGAGACGCCAACAACGAAGATATACAGAACTCTCATTTATTATAGACGAAATTGGTAACTTACAAGTTTCCAACATATTCCAAAGACTACAAGTACATTTTACTGCTACATAATCACTGGTTCCAATCTCCATCAAATTCAAATTTGAATTCATTTGATTATTACAAAATAACATTTGCGGTTTAAAAGTTACAAGTTCTTAATTAATTTACATGTAGGTAATGTGTTCTGCTGGCATTGAGTTAATTGTAAATTTTTTATGCCTCTTAATTTAGCACAAAACTGGTTAGTAAGTCTAATTGCATTAAATTAAGAAAAATTATAAGTGCACCGTAAATTTTACTTCAGCCTACTTCTGTGTTTTATATTGAGAAACATGAATAGCGATATTATAGTCTTTTAAATTAAATGTATGCAACGAAGAATTAAAAAGAAATCCTGCACAACTACAAAACCCATTTGGAAGCTATAACATACACATAAGGTACTACTGTTGATGATCTAAATTAAACTCGTCAACTTCTTCTTTACAGCTAACTTCCACAAAAGAAAACTAAAAACTCTACAGATAATTTAAACAAACAAAAACAGTAGCTGTTTAAGTTAAAGACAAAACAAAAAAAAATTAACAGCAAAAAATTACGACCATATAAAACAAGAGATACACCATTAGTGGATAAGCGTGTCTGTCAGCTATAATGTGTAATATCTGTAACTCATTAATGATAGCAATTTAGAAGGCAGTCAGCGGGCACAGGCAATGCCATAATCGCACCGTCTGATTCAGAGCCAGGCTTTGGTTAAGGCTTGATACGATATGCAGTGGAGACTGGGTTGGCTTCGTTTTAGTTGTTGTCATGTGGTGTTTTGCAGCAGCATCAAACTACAACAAGAAGCAGCCAACATCAACAGCACATCAGCATCAACATCAACAATAGCAATAGCAGAGACATACACATTTCTTATATGCACAGGCAACGAGTCGTTCATGCTTGTTCTCTGGTCCCAATCAACTTCTACTTAAGTAAATGATGTCTGCGTCTGGCCGACAGATATTATCACGAATGACTGATGAATCTGCCATTAAGCCGATACAATGCAATACCAAAAACGAAACAAAACAATAAAATCGAAATATAGACAATGCCATATCAAATCCACAGAGCAAAACTAATAAAATAAAATACAAAACCTTGAGTTGAAATTTAAGTCAACTCTCAAGCAGCAAAGCAATGCAAAACCTGCAACAGAAAAGCAAGTCTGGAAATGGAAAATAGAAAAGAATTATGAATATCAATATAAAAGGCTTGACCTAATGTCGATGGTAATAAATAAAAAACAGAGAAATGGTAATAAAAGACTTTTCTTAATACTTCAAGTTCAAGTCTGAAGATTTATACATACATATAGTCGACTCAACTGACATATAGTCAGTTATGCTCACCTGAATGGAGCTCTTGTTGGCTCCATTTCAAAGCATTAAGTTAAAGTCAAAAATCCATCAACTCCATTACGATGTTTCAACTTAAATTCAGTGTAAAAGGCGAGTATTACAAAATATCTGTTAAAAATTACCCGAAATCAACAACAACATTCTCTTCAAAAAATAACAAAAATAACAGCAATAAAAATGTTAAATAAAAATAAAATATGTTACTAATTTTTATTAAAGCGTGCCATTAATTGTGGGTTAAAAACTTTCAAAAATTTTATTAATTTTTGAAAATCAATCAAATTATGATATTTATCATTAATTTATTTATGATTTATTTTATTTTAAATTTATTTTTTCTTTTTCTTATTTTTTACTTCTTTTATAATATTGAGAATATTTATACACAGACTTTTAGGAAGGTTTTTAAACCTAACTGTAAATTCATTCGCAGGATGAAATTTTCTTTTCACTCTTCTATAATTGCTTAAAGCATGTACTCAATATGTTATCTTTCTTACACACGTAATTAAAAAAATTGCTTTAAATCAATAAAGAAATGGGATTTAACAAAAACTTAAACATTATAATTCTTCTTAACTTACTTTGCGTGCAGGTCTTTCTTTTTTATCCCTTAGCACATTTACGATGAATTGTGTGATTTTGTTCCAATTTTCTGCTCGTGCTGTCATTTTTTCATTGATATTCTCGACTGTGAAGTGACCAACATATTCTGCAAGTAGTGTTCTTTCTCTAGGCCATCTTCACAGGTCAAGAAAGTGTACTCAGCATTAACCTCGCCTGATCCGCAGTCTATACAGTTGGGTTGCTCTGCTTTTTGCATTCTAAATAAATATTTTCGAAAATATCCATGACAAGATAGAAACTATCTGACATAATAGTCAATCTCCACGATATTTCTTTCTGTTCTTTACATTCGTTGTATGTTTGGCATTGCTATTGTAATACAATGTTCAGCTATATTTCTCCCAATTAGACCTGGGCTATTGGGAAAATTGAAATCTTTATGTAAGGATTTTCTTCTGAAAGACTGTTCGTCCCTGTTGCTATAAAGTAATCCTTTTGATTGTATGTAATTATAATAGTATAAAACTATTTTTGTATATTGCTAAAAATTGACATTTTAAGTTTTTTCATAGGTAATGTATTTCAAATTAATATGACACTATTACAATTATAGCTAATTATTCACATATTTTTTTTATTTGATAGCTGATTCTATGGTTCTAATGATTTAAATGTTTTTAGTCATGTAGCCATTGTGGGGCTACATTTTTTCTCAATCTTTTCGTATACATAACAGGAATAGAGCACTCACTTCTAGTTTTCAAACTTGAAATCGTTATTAACTTATTTGTATTTTATTTAATTTATTTGTATAATTACTTCAAATATTTTCATATAAAATCTTCTATCGATATCAAATTATATGACTCTGCAACACATTGATATCTCTGACAAAACACTACATAGCAAAGTTTTATTAAAACCAAAAAGCGAAATGCACATTTTGAAAATAAATCATTGTTTATTAAATTTCTAAGTAAGATCTCTATTGAATATGGTCTCACACAATTTATGATCATTTAATTTGTTGTTCTCTCAGTTAAAGATTTAAAATATTGGATATCTTCTGCTTTTAGTCTTCGGACATACTCAATTTTTTTCAATAAAGCCAAAGCTCGTGAATTTATGTTGTTGCACAACCTATTGAGATATTTAGAACTATTTTCAATGTCACATCTTTCATATAGGGAATATCTAGATGGAGTAATTAATCTAAGCGTAATAGATTGAAGTCGTTGCCTTACCAATGTATTCATTTTCATTATGAAAAGATTGGTGATATAATAACATAGCTTTGTATAAGACAACTATATTGTGAATGTGTTGGACCCAGAAACCAGAACATTTTCTTTGTTTATAGATTCTGCTATATATTATTGTATATATTTATATTATTTTAATATATCAAATTTTATTTATTTATTTAATATTTGTAATCAGTTAATACTTAACAGACCTGCTTATTATTTTTATAAACATAATTTGTTTATAATTTTTCGTAAATAAGTTTTTTCAATGTTTATAATATGCTATAAATACTCAAAATTAATTAATATATATGAATATATATGCATATAAAGATATATATATTGCAGTTCATTGGAATGGTAAAGTAATTTTATAATCAAATGGGTGTTAAAAAACGGTAGCGATAATAACTTAAATACAGTTTTTTTAGAAATTCATATTAAAAACAAAAACAAAAGTAATTTTGCATACCGCTTTATATAATATTAAATGTTATAAATAGCGCCTATAAACAAACGACGAATGTGCGCCCATTTAAAGAGGACTCCACTGTTATATATGGAATAAAATATCTTTAATACACGCGATGTTTTTGCAATATTCTAGATATACATACTAGGTTTTAACTAGGTATACCTATGTGAATTTATACGTATATGCAACATATAATTTTTTGTTGTGATTTTATGGATTTTCATACAATGCCATTTTTAGTTAACTCTACTTACCATATTTATATATGAAAAGGCGATTGTGTTAAAGGATACGCGAACATCAACTTGATATAATAGAGCGTGACAAACAAAGCGCAGTAGAAGCGAAGGGCACCACCGGCCAGTAAGGCTTGGTCAGTATAAAAATGCGCATATATTTGCCAAGTTGCCACATTGAAAGCTTGTTGCTTATATCCTGTCGTCAAGGGAGCTGCCACTTTTATTTATGAAATTTAACTTTTATATTGCATGGCTTGTGTTTTAACTTGAGTTTGTGAGTTTGTGAGTTTGTAAGTATGTGCGCTTGTGTGTCAGTATAACTTCATGTATAAATACGCGCAAGCTTTATTAATAATACAATGAATACAAAGCGATTTAGTTACCCGAAGGCGTTTGACGTTACCATCTACCCTTGTGGCTATGCAAACGTTCAACTATTTCCATGTTTGCATGCATGTCCGTCCAACCAATTTGGATGTTTGTGCGTTCATTGCTTTGTTGGGTTATGTCAGCAACAACCACTGTTGCATATTTAAATTGTTACTTTGTTGCAAGATTTTGATTTGATTTCTCTTTTTTTCTTTTTATTAATTTTTTTTTCGTTCTATTTTTTTTCCTTTAATTTTAATATTGTTTTTTAAATTTTTATTTATATTTTTATATCTATTTATTTTATTTTATTTTTGTTGGCACAGTTTATTTGCTTTTTACTTTAACCAAATTTATCTCTTTGATTTTGTTTGGGCATATGGCTTATGATCGTGTGGCTGAAAGCGCATTTGTGTACACATGTGTATGTATGTATGTGTATTCATGTATGACAACAATATGGGCAACCCTTTTAAATAACTTTTGTTTGCCTTTTTGATGGACATTGAAATGTACACACACAGACAGCTTGGGATAATGCGTATCTACCATACTCTTGTATCCCTTTGTTTAATCAAAGCGAAGCACCAATCGACACAGCAACCGACTGACCATCAATTTTATCGTTCATAGGAAGGATAGTACTCTTGCCTTTTAGCATTCAACGTGCATTCAACATTGTTTCATTTTGTCAAATAAAAGCAAAAGTGTTTATTTTAATTTATTTTCATTTTATTTTTTCTACTTGATGTACGTTTATGGATTTTTGTTTTAAGGATTTTATTATAGAAATTTTAAAATTTTTTTATTCTTTGATAACGTAGTGCTTTGTTCCCTTTTAATTTATTTTTGGTCCTATTCAGTATCTACCATTTATTCCACTCATATCAATTTATGATGTGGTTCTGCAGGTATGGTTCCTATAATGCCACTCTGATCTTCGTTTTTATTTCTTTTCACAAAACCCTCTCCATTGTGCCTTTCAGGAAACATAGCAGGCTTTTCAGTTTTGTTGTTTTTGTTATTTCGTTTTTTATTACTCAGTGTGCAAATAAAATTATATGGTATATGTTGATCTAAACAAGTTATAAGGGTAAATTTAAAAAGCTACCAACATATCGGTTTAAAGATTGTATAGTACACATGTGGTCAAAGCGTTTGTTAAGCTTATGGAAGTCTTTTATTTTTTTTTTTTTTTGTTAAAGATTTTTAAGATTCTTTGTATAACAAAGCGGTGACATCATAATAAACTCATTCATACAATCAAGATTTTGTTATAATGCCCTACTTTTGACCATTGTTTCTATTAACAATACATAAACCCATATAAGTTTGGTGTTTTATTGGTTCTGTGCGTCAAGTTGTTTCCTGATTTTTTAAACATATTTCTTGTCACCTTAGTGTAACCAAGATTATCAATTATCTCTTGAATTCATAATTTAAACATACTCATTGTGGTTTATTTGTGTATACAACAATTTAAATACGTTTCACTAAAACAATTCTTTATTAGAATTATAAAGAGGTTTTAAAGTGCTTACTATAAATATTCGTATTATTTTATTTTACTCAAAACAATACGATATTTTTTGAGACCTTACTAAATTTACACAAGTCCAACTACCAGAGCTGTCTGCTCTTGCAAAGTGATTTTTCTACAAACAGCCACAAATTCATACTGACATATTCACAAGAAAGTTGTCAGCTTTTTTTACAATTTCTTAATAGTTTTAAGGAAATAAAAGTTTCATATTTTACTTATGTTTCATTAAAGTTTCAAAATACTACGAAGCTTGTTTTGAAATTTGATTGGTATATTATTTAAATCTAGGATGCTTAGATTACTCTTGAATCTCATATTGAACACGAATTACGTTATGTTTCTATTTGTGTATTTGTGACAAAGAACCCAGAGCAAGTTAAATGAAATCAAAGCTGTTTCTAAGGATTAGTTTTGTTTTCTTTATACCTAGTACATTTTATACTGAGTTACATAGCTGTTAGTGGCTCATAGATCTCTAGATCGCAGTGCTAATTCTCTTAGAATAATAATAAATGGTTGTTTTATAAGTCAATTATAAACTAGAGCAACTGAATTGTTACTTTTACACATATGCTTCAATGTAGTCTTCTTTCAGCTTTATACATTTGTAGAAGGGTATTGCAATATTTATATGAAAGGTACGAAGTCTCAATATATTGATAAATTTTAGATATTATTTACGAATTCGGCAGAACTTTTTCATTTCAACTTATTTTTTTTAAATTTGCCAATAAATAAAAATCAGTTGGAGTAAATATAATGAATATAGTTGTACCTTATAATATGATTTGACCAATTTGGATGTTACAATTGCTAATGAATAAGATGATACATTAACCTGGGTCAATAATTTTAATTTATTTGTTATACAAATGCGGCCTTTTTTTCTTAATTTTATCATCTGGAAGGGCATGGAAATTATATGTTATAAAATATTTTTGCGATGTAGTATTGCCTTTTTGAAACAATCAATCGAACTATGCTCTGTGCATTCTTAAAAACAGAAGCCTGCAACCTTTCCCGTTGTTGAAACTGTTTTCGCCTTTCTAGGATTAAGTTTACATGAAGAAGTTTACTGTGTCGGCTTATATATTATTTACAGAATATAGAAATGTTTTCACCACCCATTTACAGTTATAAATACTGTCAAAAAATTCTATGAATTATGCTGAAATCTTGCAATTATACACTAGTTTACACTGGCATGTTTTGATCTATTGTGAATAAACGGAACATTCATCTTTAGTGACAATTTTTTGTATGCAAGTGCATTTACAAAATGCTATAAAAAATTTTATTACAAATTTTTTCTACATTAACAGTCTTACACACTTTATAGCACTGGATCATAAGCTTGAGTTAAGATCGTGCTGTGTCTTTAGTGCTTATACCACAACGGCTAAAGCACTTTCGAATTATTCTCTATGATGATGTAGAGTCTTCACTTTACTGGTCTACTTTGATCTACTTTACTGGTCTACTTTGGAATCTCGCCATTATTTTTCTACGTGTATGTAAATGTTTTTGATATCAATGAGATGAGGTTCTATAATACCCATACTCTGATCATTTTCTTAGTAAAATTTTAGCATGTGGTAAAGAAGATATGAAAACCAAGGTGTGGATACTCAGAAAAATATCCTCTAACCACATATTAGTTAAATTGACCTGATCATTTTGTTAAGAAAATTTTAATTCATGTGGTAAAGAAGGTATGAAAATGAACATGTGTTATGGTTTAACCAACATGATGCGTCGAGTAAGAATATTTTGATCTGATATTTAATTAAAATTTGGTTAAATGCAAATTTAACCAAATTTTTCTGAGTGAATGTATTGTTAAAAAACATATAGAGACGCGACTTAAATAGAGACGATAGACTGCAACTGCATCTTCACCGGTAAAGTATTTATTAGATATTTGTATTTTGAGTTCTTAGTGTGAGTGGACAAATAAATAACGATTCACAGCTTAGGTAATAAACAATGTTTGTACAATTCATGTGTCTTAGCCTTACAATCGTATATTCGAAACTGATGATTAATTTTTCGACACTAATTTTTTATATTTGCCTATCGTAAAACAAATTAATCACCTTATGTGCAGAAATTGTTTTTACTTTTTAAAAAGGAAAATTTACAAACTCTTAAGATGTTTTGAAAATATATGCGGGTAATTTGAACATTTTTTATTATCCACTTCTACGTTAAAACCCTTTTACTCAATACTTAGACTTCATAAAATAATAATATTTTATTTCCACATGGGGATAAATAGTTTATGAACATGACTGTACCAATTTTGAAAGTCCAATATTGCAAATTTAAAAGTTTCGATAAATTGGGGTTACATAAAATGCCCAATTCATCCATTATATAATTTAGTGTAATATAATATTTTTAACTTCTATTCTGTTAGTCGTAGTAGGTCATCATTCGAAAATATAATTTTCCTAATTACTAAGGATGATATAAAAAATAATTTGCCTGAGGCTTTAAATATCTACGAGTACACCTTATCCCTTCGGTTTCATTGAAATATAACAAAGAGATCTATTAACGTATTAATGTTCTATTTATTAATCCTCATATAGAATAGGAAGCGATAAAATTGTGTGAAAAGCAACAAGATGTACGATTTCAAACTACGTAGATTAAATGGAAAATCCAACAAATATTACAACAAAAACAGCTCGGACAACAACAACAAGTTGTCGAAAATAAATCCTGTTGCTCTAGTTGCTAAGTGCGCTTTGCTTTTAACTGTTAACAAGGACAATAGAACGCAAAAAGTAGAAAAGGAAATTAATAGGTTGAATAGGCCAGGGGGTATAAGTTTGTGCACACTGGGTTTGTGAGTCAACAGGGTAGAATAAAATAAAACAGCACAAAAAAAGCATAAATAAACTAGAAAAGGAAAAGTAAAGCTCTGCGAAATGGGGTTGAAAAAAATTGACTATGGCGCCGCAATAAATGAATTGTTTTGGTGTGGGCAAGCAAGTAACACATTTTATCACAAATCGCGATAAATGCGTAGATGAATGTTTGCTGTACATATTCGAACACGTACAGTTAAGTCAGAGTAAGCGTCTATCTCCAGAATTTATATACAATCTGGAAGCAACATGTCGCGTAGCTTTTTAAGCATTTTGTCCAAACAACCAAACAACTTTACGCTGTGTGCGTCTGCATATGTCAGTGTGTACGTATAACGAAGGCACAAAAGTAGAAAACGCATCCTTGAATTAAAAACGACGCAATTGTACAGTTTAATCCTGTGTAAAAGGAAACAGGGTAATAACACAACCAAGCGGCCCATTCAAGCATACAACACTTTTCGGTAAAACTTTACTGCGTCGCAGTTTTGCGCTTTCCTACGTCTTGAGACGTGTAAGAAAATACAGTTGAAGTAAATATAAAGAAAATTTTGTAAAATAAACGAAATACATTTTCCATGATTTCGGTTTCCTGTTGGTTTATTTGTGTGTCAGTGCTATAATATGATTTATTACTGCGCGGATTACGCCTTTTGCGAAGCATAAATGCTGATGACACACAAAAGTTGCAACGCAAACATTAGGGCATATTTGGTTTTAACTAAAACAAACATAAAACAATAAGACAACGTAAAGTACGAGTAAATATGACGTGTGGAGCGAAAATTACATTTTGATATGACAAAACTTATGACGCACCCTTGCTGACTTAATGCACAAATTACACTTTAAATTGCACAAACCGACGCACAGTTGCTCTCGAAATGCTCATAACACGCATGCAATTCCGTACTGATGAGTACTCCAAGTGCTCCTTGCGCTGTGTAATTAAAGATTATGAATTTGCGAAATTGCAATGTGCGTGCGTACATAAATTTCACATATAGGTATACTATACAGGGTAGGTTTGAGTTCTTAACTCTGCTAAGATCTAATCAATATCTAGCAGATAACAATAGAGTGAAGCTATAAAATCAATTGAATCGTGTATACAGAAATGATACTGTATCTAATCTTATATTAAATTATATATTAATATCTAAAAATTTAAAATATTAAAAACTAAATTAGAGTTGGTCGAAAATTGTTTGCAAAATGATGAAATTAACGCTTTCTATTAAGCAACAGTAGAAAAAGTAAAACGCCTGCAGATTGATGAATCTCTGAAGAAATACCAAGCTGCCTGTTAAAAAGTTATTAACATATCCATTAATGCTATAGCAGCAGTTAGTTCTCAACATCTCAACATCATAAATTTGAAAAGCTTTACAATTTTAAAACGGTCAACCCACAAAAGTTCCGGATAATATAATATCAGTCAACGATTGATTGAGAATAAAGAATTAGAACTTCAAAAACTGTTTTTTGTTTCATTAAAGTGCATTATGTTATTTTATTCGATATTATGGTAAAAAGTTCACCAACAACAATAATATTATATATAGTGAAACAGCAGTTTATTTAATTAAAAGTAACAAACAACTAATTTATAAAGTTCTTAAAGAGCTAATAATATCACATTCATTGAAGAGCATTTTATTTAGAACAGATGCCCAGACCAGATGCGTTCGCGGGCTAATATAAATCACTGTACAGATTGGAGGGCCGCAGAAACAAATATATACCTTCATTGTTGTGTTCGACTAAAAACAATGTTATTATGTTAAATTTAGTTTTATTAATTTAAATTTATTTATTTGATATACCATAAAATCACGATAACGAAAAAGATCGCACCATACCGTAATGAGTATAGTATGCAATACTATAAGTAAAATACTAAGCAATACTACAGAATAAATTGACTTTTCTACCAAGATGTGTTTGGTTAAAAGGAATGGAATTGAGATTTGCTCTTACTGACTGTTTTTTGTTGCAAAGTTGATAGTTTAAATGGAGACTAAAAATTAAAAGTCGTAAATATTCACGAATTACGCATGACATTAAGTAAACAGGGCGTATAAGCACCAGATTTAATCTGAATGATGGTTTTTTGTTGCAAAGTTGATAGTTTGACTTGGAGAGAAGAAATTCTATACAAATGAAGACGAAAAAACAGTTGCAAAAAGAAATTTTGCCAACCTTATTGAAATGTACTACACAGATTAAAGAATTCGACACATTAGCGGTAATATTTTCTTTCAGAATTGTTAAAAAACAACATTAAGTCTGGTTGAAACAAAATTGGCCTTTTGTTGTTATAATATCTTTAGAAAAAAATTTGTATTTAAGATATGAGCGAAACATTATTTTTCAAATTGCTGTATATTTAAAAAAAAAATAAGTAGTTCAGTAAAATAGATTTGACAACAACAAATACATGGAAAACAGTAACGAAGAGCGTTTTACAGTTATGGAATATTAATTTATGTTACGTACACAATTTAAATAATTTGTTATTATTATTAAATTGCTTAAACTAATTAATTAAAAACGGATTTTACAACTATTCTAATAGTTCAAAACATTCAAATGATATTATCGTATTCAAATATTTTTACTCGAACTATCTGAGTATATATACAGCTTTATATATGAATATATATGAAGTAAAAGAAACATTAATGAAACTCTGTAATGTGTAATAAATTTACTTCAAATATTAAAATATTTAGAGGTAAATGCATTACAGAATAGTTTTTCACATGTATGTTAACCTAAGAATTATTGCGGAATTATTCACCGGTCACTGTAGATTGAATAATCAACTATCGAAGTTGGGAATTTAATCCAGCTCAAACTGCAGATACTATAGAGAAGAGAGTGAAACTGCATACCATGTGCTTGCGGAGTTCCTGCTACTGATGCACAAGCGGAAGAAACACTTAGGAGGATATTTCATGGATTATAAGGATCTAAGACTAGGAACGATGGACTCTATACTGTCTTTCATTAAAGAAATCGGACTTGGAAAAACACTCTAATCCATCTAAGGGGCACAATAGATCTTTTAGGTCGCAGTACACGATTCGTTCTCTTCAATAACAATAATAATGTATGTTAAATTATATTTTAAACCACGTAGTCGTTTTAATAAATAAACGAACAAATTATAATAAAGAAATAAATTAAAAAAAGAAAATTAAAATGAAAAGAAAATAAAGAATAAATTATAAAAAATACTATCAAATGTTACTTTCAATAGAATTTATGTAGTAATTAATGTGTGTTATGAAGAAAAGATTTTCTAGAACTCTGGCGTAATTAAGTACGTCCGATGTTATTAAATATAATATGTTAGGAACATAAAAATTTCTTTATAGTTCTATTAGCAATGCACATTATATTCAACAATGTTAAATACAATTATTATTCGCAAATTTTAAAGTCAAAAATATTTATTTGTATAAAGCTTTGCTCTACTTACCCTGTACTAAAATACTTAATTGTCATATAGCCGCAGAACATTGCCAACATTTTTACTGTAAGTTTAGCATAGTTTTCAGAACGTAGTTTTTTTATTATTTTTATTGCTGTTGTTTACTTTTATATTTTTAATTTTTTAGCTGCTACTGCATAAGTAGTGTGCGTTCTGCTCTGTCATAAACTTGGAGGCAAGCCAATTCACCACATGTGGCACTTTATGCGTTCATTTACTGTGAAACATGTACTCGAACTGGAAAAGTTTGCTTAGATATATGTGCGTGCAGGGCTGTAGTTGGTAGTGCGGCGATTATTATTATTATTATGAATAATGGGAAAAGACCAAGTCAACAGGCTCATACACTGCATACTTCCGGCGAAACGACTGTTGCATTTTAGACCACGCTAAAGTATAGCGCGCACATTATCATTATAAATGCCACAAAGGATATTAATTAAAAAGTGAACAGCAAGCGAACTAAACGAGCAAACGCTACTGTTTTATTCAGCATGACGACTGTGGTCTACTCTCTCCATACCACACACACATGCACATATTCAAATAGATACGCACAAATTATTACATACTGCATCTACGTACATGTATATATATATATATATGTATATATGTGTATGTAAAACCGCAGTGGGTGGCTTATGCGTATTTAATATGTTCATTTATGAATGCCCGTCCGTATGCCTGCCCGTGGGTTCCGTAATTCACATACTTTTTGTATTGTTTTGTGCATTTAACTTTATTGTAAAAAGCCAAAAAGGGGACATGGTTAGCTACCAATGTATCCATCTTAAATGCCTTAAGGATTCACTCATACTTGAGTAAGAAAAGTACATGCATATACACTTACACAAGAATGTTGCGGTGTTAACGGGTTTTTTATTTGATTACATATCTTCGTATATTTGTTTATGCTCACATGTATACAGACATATACATATGTATATATATATATATATTATATTTTTTATTACTTAAATTGTCCTTGTATTTGCCTCTTTTAAATATCCCTCAGTATAATTTGCAATGTTTTGGTTTTTACGATTTCGGACTACACATTGGAGAAGGCAATTTTTACAAAAAATTGTTAGAAATAAACAGAAGTACCAGATTTCCAGATTTACTTAGTTTTTGCTAAAACGTAGAATGTAGTATTTATAGCATAAAATATAATTAAAGCAATTTTTAATTAAATACTACAAGTTTTAATGATCTTTTAAGTATTTTACTTAATATGTAATAATACAAAAAATTTTGTTTAAAAGTTAGTTTTTTTTAAGCTACAAGCAAACAAAAAATTATCCTCGGAAATTGTCGCTTTGTCGTGACGAGACGTCTTAATAAGGTACAATGATCCTAAGAGCGATGCCGGTGGTAGCGTAACTACTGGTAGGTCCTCCCTTGTCGATAAGGTCAAGGGAGGGCATCTGAAGCTAGGAACAATCCACAACAGTTTGTGACTTACCCAGCTGACCTTTTTCTTCCTTGACGTCAAAGGATGTAGGCAATACACAGCATCAACAATCTGCGCAGTAGAACACCAGGATGCACGCGCAATACTTGGAAGAGACAAACTGAAACCTGATTGAAGTGATTGAGTAATAATAAAATAGTGAATGGACTCATACTCAGCAGTCAGTTTAAGGGCTAATGACTAATCTAATGACTAATCTATTCCAAATGTAGATTATCTGACTTGATATACAGAAGCTAATCAGAAATCAGAGGTACTTAGGTTACTATATGTCTTTACAGAGCATTGGACCATAGCACGACATGGAGTTAGGTTCGGCCCACCCTATAGTAACTCCTACAACGCGTGTCTACAGGCTCCCGAAGAAAGGATACTAGTACACCTGTTGTGTCTATATCCAGGCTTGTCTAGAACAAGGCTTGAGTTCTTGTGGACCCCTTCTTTAATATACTAAGCGGTATCTTCAGCATTAGCATTAGACATTAGATTCTAGCTCGTTCCAGCTTAATTATTCATTACGAGGATTTGTGGATTCAAAACGGGTTTCTTAGCTAATTAAGGAGGATTCATTCCTCCCTCTACTTCAATTAACTAACTAACTAATATTTTTAATATGGAAAAGGATGGTTCTTTATGGAAAAGCTGACACGTATAATACTAGACATAACCGATCAACCTGGTGAGCTATTTCAAAAATAATTAAAAAAATTCATATGCTAAACCACCATCAAGAAGACAGATAAAACAATCATCACTGTTAAGATCAATATCTGGGAATAATCTAGTTCATTTGGCGTAGTTTAAAGAACGAGTTCACTGTCCATAGACACTTTGAAAATATTTGTGGATCAGTGCCAAATATAAGTGTATTACTTATCACGAAGATCATTTATATTATGAACTCAATAAAAAAGCGTCTAAACGACATAAATTTTAATAAATTTTTAAAACAAAGGTTAATGAAGCGATTTGGTTTCTATAACATAAATGAATTTATTAATAAACAAAATAGCTGCATTTATTGCGAAAAAAACTCCAATGCTACTGTCAAGGGCTCCGGATGATGAGTCACTTTAAAAGATTTATTTCTTCTAAAGTTACTTGAGAAAGATCTGAAAAGCGTTAGGTTTCAACAGGGTAATGTCGTTTGCCAACACCTATGTCAACAAACAACTTATTGTAGAAGATATTATGATCACATAACCTACTAACTTAGACCATATGATCCAACTTTGGTATACTACTTCTGTGTATTTGTTGAAATCGTTGGTATCTACGGACCGGTAATGCAGTTACTCAAACGCTACGTGAGGAACATATGTCGTAAATCATTTTGTAAGAATATTTTAATAAAATTATGTGCCATTAAACAAAAATTAACTCGTTTGATTTATTTGCGTTCATTTTTTTAAATAAACAATTCGACAGAACTGAACGACTTTTATAAAAGTTTAAGCCTAGCATAATATATAGTACAAGGAAAATATAAAGAATCTGGCTACAAGTTGTGTGACAAAAACTGCGAAGGATCTGGTAGCTAAGTAGCCAGGGAACAGTTAGAGTACTCCAGAGAGAAACTATTCAGTTCCTGAGAGTGGAACATATTGCTGTTGTCAATTGCGGTATAAGAAATAAATAACTGACTAACAGTCAAAGAAGACCATTTTATATATTATCCTTTGACTTTAATTATATTGTTTTTATAAATACTTTGAACTCATTAAAAACCATTAATTTTTGATAGCTGCTTTGCTCTGATGAAGTAGTTCCTAGCCTAAAATTTTGTGTTTCTTATTTCTACCCATGGCAAGAATTATATAATTTAAATAAAAGGTTCCCACAACTCAATGGTATGTCATATCTATATGCCTTCTAGAACTAGTTACCTCTATTAAGAATGTTGTATGATATTCGCACTTAATATGCTATGAAAACTCATTCAACTGCAAACTTCATCGATTCTATACTTCATCATATTGTATTTCAATCCCTTTTCTGGGAAAATAGGTTTATTTGAAAAAATAAATTTATAGTTGTGGTCAGCTTTGAAATAATGTTGTCTTAAATAATTATACTCGTACTCAATGCAGCATTACTAAACAATTATTGTAGATACCTCAATTAAAAGTTATATTTTATAGCTAGATATAATACTGCTGGCTTACTTAACATAGTTTTTATTTTCTCGCTCTGAATATTTGAGCACAGATCCTTAACGAATAATATATTGCGGAAAAACGTTTATGGACGATTGGAGGAGAAAACGATTAGATGATTGGAGGACGATTAAGAATTGTCAATTGACAGACGACTAGGACGATTTGGACAATTCGATGATTACCTTCATTTATAGATTGTGGTGGGATCCATAGCCTCTATTTTGGGCACATAGAGTATCCCGATAATAAATAAATGAAGTTTAAGGACTACTAGCTGTAGTACGGTAACTGAAACTATCGATAGTTATAAATGCATGGATTGACATTTATTACATAAGGGAGTACAGGTTTTTCCATATTCAACTTCATAATAAAACAAAAGGAAAGGAATATATTGCATACATACCCGTATGTAGACCTCTTAACATTCACTTCCGTATAAACTTAGTCTATTGGAGAATTATAAAATTAGTCTTGCTAAAATTTTTAATAGAGGTAAATAAACAATTTTGTAGTACAGTTATCATGTGTAGTTATCTTATTTTTAAACAAATTTTCACTTTTATCTTATATATCGTGTTCAATTTACAGTCCACCGATTAAAAAGACCGATTGTAGCAGAGTGCTACTTGTTTTAATGTGTCTATGTATATGAGGTTATTTCGCTCTTTTTGCATTGTTCTGGCTCCAAATTAAATGTAATTGAACTACAGGGAGCGGCATTATATTATTTGAAGCAAAATGTGGGTGGTTATGGTATTCTGGTTGAAGTGACTGGATGGGGGTAATATGGTTGGCAAAACATGTCACATGTGTATTGGTTCGCGTGCTTAATTCTTCTTTTTATGTATTTCCTGAAACATGTATCAAGGGTATTTGTACTTGTACTCGTACTTGTATAAATTGTATTTTATTTCTGACATTTCACATACAAATTTAATTTTTACGCATGTTTTTTCCTTTATATTTTCAATTTTTTTCTTATCGTTTGCTTCTATTTTTTTTTTTTTTGTTTAATTTTTTTTTATTTTTGGCGCTTGTACATTTGCAAACGACACGCGAGAAAATTAAACGATTTTCCATGACAGTCGCTTTAGGCACTTTTCTCTACTAAATACAATGTTGCACATTTAAAGTGTCAAGATTTTAATGACAGCAGTGGTGTACTCGTATTTGGGGAGGGAGGCACTTGTACGTTTGAATTGTGCATTGTACATGTTAATGATTAAATTCCAGTAGGAATGAAAATGGTGCGATATCGTATGGTCCGGTTTGACCGGTAGCATTTGCACTGTCTGTCCATTGCAGCATATTGGCTTTTTCCGCACCATTCTGACCAATACCATTTCTACCACACCATCGTCTACTTCATTCTGTTATCCGTATCTGATGTGGTTTGTACATTGTCAGCAAAGTGTTGCCCCTGTAGATAGTTTCTGGATTTTTCTTCTTTCTTTTTTGTTTCATTTAATTTCTCTGTGCTTTCATGTTTTTGCATTGACAATATAAAATGCAACTGTTGTACTGCCTGCAGCTGTTGTTCATATTTACGAGTGTAGAAATTGTTAATATACATCAGCCACTGCAGTTGTCATTTCTAATGTTGCTACAATTCCCGTTGTTGTACTCTGTTGCCGTAACTGTTGTTTTTAAGCCCTGGGTAGTACGGCAATTGAGGAAATTATTGGGTTTTCCAATTAACACTTTTGCTCAATTGGGTTTTGCAAAATTAAATAAACTGAAATAAAAAACTGTAACAGTAGCAATTATCAATTAGCGCAATTTATCATGAGTTAGCATAGGTTAGGGTGAAAAATATTGAAATAATGCCTTAGCATTTTTCATTTTACATATAATTAATATTGTCATTAACATTTTATTGTTTAAACAAATGGAGCAATGAAATTCTACAAAGTGGAAAATTTCGAACTTATGTAATTTGTACTAAATGGCGGGATTACTTTGAAATTTGATTAGATCATTTATTTGTTAATTAGCGTAACTAATGATAACAAATTTTAATAAGAAGAAATGAATAAAGCTGTTATGTTAATATAGAATATATGTCATAGCATTCCTACAATCTATTTGTTTACGAATTGCTTATATGTAGCATATGTAAACACATAATTAACAAAACAAACTGGTATATTTGTAACAGTTTTACACAAAAATTATTTAAAATGACATAAAACATATACCATACTTTACAAATTACTTATTAAAATTTTTTACTTCACTTTGCGAAGAGACTAGAAACTCGCATTTAGAGAAGAGATTGGACCAATAAATCCCAAAAATATAGTAGAAAAGATCAGAGCGAACCCAACAAACCGACGAACGATAGAGTCATATGTGATTCAATCTTCAAAGCATAGAAATTAGACCTAGAAAAGAGAATCAGAAACTAGGCCTGTAAATAATGCAGACACTAAGAAAATGCGGTTAAAAAGTGGAGGTCTGAACGCTGATCGAAAATCACAAGAGCATGGCTTGAAGTGCCAACATAAAACAAACCCTCCTCAAAGTTATACGAAATGGGTTCCGAGGTGGAACAAGTCTGTCCAAAGAGGGGAGTCAGGCACACCATTCTGATGGAGGGTCTAACGGTACATAAAGTATTCCACCTTCTCTCCACAAAAAAAAAGAATGTACTTTAATTTTAATTGTTTCGGTTTTGTTAAAGCAATGTGTATCACATTAAGTAAAATAACACCTCATCTCTTCGTCTAAATGTCTAAATTGAAAATGAAAAACCTGCTCTATGAGAATCCATACATATTAGTAGGTGAACAAAAATCGTATATTTATAAAAATTTGTATTTATTTAGCATTTTATTTATTTTCTTCTAGAGTTTATTTATTAATTATACGAAATATATCAACTACTTGTACTTATTATACGATTAAGCATATAAGCATAATGACTAGCCCGAGGTGCATGTTTAAAGATTGATTCAAAAATTGTTGAAAGGAAATATATATGATATGTATATATATATTTAAATTGCAAATCGCTAATGACAATTAATTGACGAGTGTCTTCTTCTACATTTACTTCAAACTTACATTTTGTTGTTGATATACTTATTAATATCCTACACCTAGCTTTTACAGACAATCTTATTAATGACTGTAGACTTAATTATATTCTGATTTTCTAAAGTTATAGAATAAATAATTAGTATATATATACCATAAAGCAGAATTAAAACATTACAAAGGCTATTTTATTTTATATTAAGAATATTAAAAATTATATACATATATAATTAATTGTACTGCCTTTTGCTGCTAAATTTAATCTTAGAACTTTATTATTATGACAAGTCCGACAAGCGCTTAACACATGTAATTAATTTTTTATTGATTTGAGTCATCTGTACTGTTTAGCATCTGACGAGTCTCTGTTGTCAGGGTGAGCACAACATGTATTTTTTTCAATATTTTTTCGTTACTTATAAATTTCTAAGATTCACGAGATCTACTAATTAAAAGTTATTCATAAATGATGACGATCAAGAAATTATTTAAACATTTCTTAAAAATCATTTCAAATGTGAAAGTAGATAGTTCATAGTTTCATTTTTATTATTTTCTTATAAAGGTGTATTGGGTCCTAATATTCAGGTAGGAGCCTAAAAACTGTAAAAAATTTGCATAAACATTTCCTTGGTTAACAAGGAATTTACAAATTCAGAAATTGTTTATTTTTAGAGCTTCTAAATTAAAAACATTAAATCCGGATCCAATTAGTTATTATACCAAACCAACTACAAATATTTCTAAATACACTTCGCTGGGTTTTGTATTAATCACAATACTTTAAATACAAAAACATTAAAGTCTCATAAGCTTCTGGTATTTTTTTAAATTACCTTTGATAGATTGTTATCAGTACTCATGATGAAAGACTAATTAATAGGATTAAAATTTGATAAAACCATTCCGTATGCCTTTACTGTATCTGTAGTAATTAACTACCTCCGCAACTAAAAATGCGTACAAACTCAACGTTCCCTTTTGAAACCTTTCGGATGACGTTGCATTTCTGAACCAAACACTTGTACCTACAGTTAAGCTATACATTTAATAGCATGGAACATTATTTAAGTACTATTTTGAGGTATAACTCATTTATTACTTTTTCTTTTTTTTCGATTTTTAATTTAGTGTTGTTAACGTTAAGTCTGAAGTTGTTTCCTATACTTTTTAGATTGTCATCTCTAAAAGTGGCTACGGTAGTCTATCGTGTTATTAACTCATAGAAAAGACTAAAGAAATGTAGACGAACAATTTAATGAAAAAAAAAAAATTAATTTGGCTGGTATTTTTCCACTGACCAAGTTTTTTTGTACGTTTAAGTATATATTGATATTGGTGAAATAAATATTTATATATACACCAAGATACGACTACTTTACGGTTCAGTAACATATAAATCGAGCTGCTTTTTATGTGTGTAAATTTTTTGTTATTCTCACTCGGTTCCTTATATGTTTTATTTAATGCATATAATTACTAAGATGAAAATTAAATTTAATCATAACCAAATTTAGCAAAACAATTAGCCACGTCATGTTAATTTAATTAACGTGTTTTAAATCAGAAATGACTTTTGCTTTGTTTTCAAGCTACTGCCTTTGTTTTTATGTTTAAAGTAAAGATTTTTTAAGAATTACTCTTTTGTGATTTTATTTTATTTTTTTAAGTTTTTTAATTTGATTTAAAAACAAAATTTTAAAATATGTCCATTAGCTGTGTTAACAACCATCGCAACAAAAGCAACAAATCTAATATGTAAAAAATGAAATTTATTTGTTTTCGAAACAATCAAAGAAATTAATTTGCTTTCAGATAAAGATTGTCTGTGAACTTCGTTCTTTTCATTCTCTAAGATACTATATTATCTGCTAAACTATAATTAAAAATAATTTTCGCTTCAATTCACACATAATGAAGTAAAAAATGGGAGATAAATAAATTAACAGGTTTAGGCAGTTGCCATAATAGTAAAGATTAAAGATTTATGACTTTAATCTTGGTACTTTTTCCTTTTTTTTTATTGGATACATTATTGATAGGCATTAAAAATAATTTAATTAAATAATTATAAATAACTATATTCGAATTAATAAATGCAACTTTTTTCACTAATTGGTTATGATTATTTAAAAGCAAATGCGGTTGCAAATATGAAAGTAAATATATCCATTGCATCTGTGAATACATAAACATTTTGAAGTACATGCATTAATTTTTAGAATTTTTTTCGAAATAAAAGTGCTAATGTGTTACGCAGTAATTTATTTTAACAGCTGTTTTAATATATGGATTTTCTCCTTTCGATAATATCATAGTTGGATCTTTGAAATATTTTTACTGATTAATTTTATTTTATTTAATACTGTTAAATGAGCAAGAATTTAAGACACTTGAAACCACGTGACTAATAAGTACATGGAACGGATAATATCAATATATAATAAGAAAATACTGTTATAGTGTTAGTTTGC
The DNA here is from genome assembly GCF_002237135.1 of Teleopsis dalmanni. NCBI lineage: Eukaryota > Metazoa > Arthropoda > Insecta > Diptera > Diopsidae > Teleopsis > Teleopsis dalmanni. The sequence goes on along the minus strand of NC_051846.1, from coordinate 76,862,628 downwards.
CTAATATTTATAGGTTAAAAAATTACTCACCATAAATAGGTAAGTACTTGACATAAAAGGATATAGAAAACAGCTCTTGTGCACTAAGCCAATTAATCAAAATCTGTTTCCTAACAGAACAAAATTAAGCGGAGATCCCCCCTTATGTATATAATTGTATATTATGTATATAATTTGTACAAAACTAAATTTTTTGATCTTTTTTTGAGAGATTTGTGTACCTGCATAAGAGCCTTTTTTTCTCTATACGTACATATATTTCATACATACATATGTACATACATAAAACTAAAAACAACAAAAGCCAAATAATTTAAAATCAACAAGATTTTTATCAGAATGTACCTAACCACAACTTATGGATTTTGGGTGCTGATCTCAACTCTGTAATTTTTTTCCTTTAAATGTATGGTTTTTGAAATATCGGTCAAAATACAGCATCTATAAAGACTACTTCAACAAGTAATGTTGTACAAAAATTGAACAATTTGGTTTTAGATCCGATACGTCCACTATGGTTAAATAAAAAATAATGCTTTTTTAGATTTCTGTAGTACGTATAGAGCTTAATTTTATGTATTTTAATGACGACGTACAATATTTAGTTTCTGTAAAAAGATTTGATAATATTAGATAATTTGACAATTTATACGTCATAGTTCTTAAGTCCGTTAATATGATATTATAGCAATTTTGTTGAATACACATTAGACTTGATTTAATGGTATAATTAAAGTAAATTATAACACAATGGATCAATAGGCATAATGGGATCCCCTAGAGATCGCCGGTATAACCTAACCGAAAATACATTAAGGTTGTAAGATGGTGTCCCTTCCTTAGGTTTATTTGATATATTTCGCAGCACTTGACTTTTTGAATTTCCGGCGAAATTACTCCAAATGCAACAGTGCTGCAGTTAGCTGTAACCTACCAGTGCGCAACTTTCTAATTTTGAGCAAGCTACGTCGTTCAGTTGGTGTTTGATAGCCGTTCAAAGCAGACAACCTCGTGAATTTTTAAGAAAATGGAGAAAAGTAAATTTCGTTTGCTGATTAAGCATTACTTTTTACGTAATAAATCCATCACTGAAACTAAGGAAAGGCTTGATAAATACTACGGGGACTCGGCACCATCAATTTGAATGGTTAAGAAGTTGGTTACAGAGTTCCGTTGTGGTCGTACCAGCACTAGTGACGCCGAAAGAAGTGATCACGCCGGAAATCGTCGATAAAATCCATGAAATGATATTGGATGATCGGAGAAAGAAAGTGCATGAGTTGGCTCATGCTGTAGGTATCTCAACTGAACGGGTACATTATATTTTACACAAATATTTGGACATGAAAAAACTCTTCGCGAGATGGGTGCCTCGATTGTTCACACTCGACTATAAGAGCAATCGTATGACCACTTCAAACAAGTGTTTAGCAATGTTCAGCCGTAATCCGAACTAATTTTTTCACCGTTTTGTTTCTGTGGACGAAACAACACGCCAGAGACCAAAGAACAATCGAGACAGTGGGTTACTAGGGGTGAACGTGGACCAAAGAAGGCCAAACAGAGTCTATCAGCCGACAAGGTCATAGCCACAGTTTTTTGGGATGCAAGCGGTGTCATTCACATCGGTTACCACGAGAAAGGTAAAACGATCACCGGCGAATATTATTCAAAGCTTTTGAACAGATTCGACGTTGATTTGAAACAAAAACGGCCGCATTTGGCGAAGAAGAAAGTGCTGTTCCATCAAGACAATGCACGTGTGCACACTTGTCCAGTCACAATGGTCAAAATCCTCGAATTGGGATACGAACTGCTACCACATCCAGCATATTCTCGAGATTTAGCCCTCTCCGACTATTTTCTGTTTCCAAACCTAAAGAAATGGCTGGGCGGTAAGAGATTTAAGTCAAATGAAAATTTCATTACCGAAACAAATGTATTTTGATCTTTCAGAAAACCTATTATTTGGAGGGAATAAGAAAATTAGAAAAACGCTGGACTAAATGTATCGAGCTAAAAGGTGATTATATAGAAAAATTAAAATGTTTAAGTCACTGACTTATCAAACCGCCCTCGTAGTATAACTGTTCCACAAAGACAAATTAATGAATTATTGTTTAATATTTTAATAAGAAATGATTCGTCAGTAATTACTTGTAATATGCTATAAGGACTTACTTAATTTAATAAGTAAGTCCTTATTTAATACTTAATTTAATTTAATTTAATAAGTTATAAGTTAGGTTTTGAGATATAGTTATAAGAGGTTTCGGAATGTAGTGAACTGCAACAACAAAAATTCTTTTTAAATTATTTTAAATAATTGATTTTTTGCTGACCAAATAGCTGAGTCGAGTGTTGTCAAATACCCATCATCAATGATCAACTGTTAATACCAAGGATACTTATACAAATTGTATTATTGTATATTTAAATTATAGAAAACTCTAATACTAACATCAATGAAATAATAATATTAAATTATAGTCCAAAGCATTATCCATTAACGATGTCGAAATTAAAAAATTATGTTGAATATAATATTGTCGCCTTGATATAATAATTCTTAAAAATGTCTAATGTAAAATAATTTCTTTTTTTAATTCTATTGTAGCACAAATATTTAGATAACCCTATATATCTTATGTTATGCTATGGTTTCTAATAGTTCTTTGCTTACTTTAAGAATTATAGTTGTTTACTTTTGTGTTATGCTGTTAGGCACTTGGATAAAGAAAATTGTTGCCCAAATTGTCGCTTGACATATTGACACTCGTATTGACATGTCATATTCAGTAGCACTTTTCTGTAATTGATTTTAATTTCAAGCTTCCTTCGATTATTATTGGATAACCAATTTTTTCCAGTTTTGTTTATTTTTTCCACATCTTATTTAATGAATTGTACAATATATGGAAATGTTTCATATTGACACGCATAACCACTTTTTGATTTTTTTTTTTTGGTCGATGACATGCACTATTGTTAAACTGTAGAAAAAAATGGAAAAATCATATCTCATTGAATTGAAGTAAAAAAGTAGAAATAAATAAAGTGATTGAGTTCTTATTATGTAAATATTGTAAATGCAATTGAGCTTCAACAAAAACACTCATGAAAACGTATAACTTATATATACTTTTATAACACAAAAAATATAAGGTTTATAAGTGGCTGTATATATATTAATACAGTGCTTGACATAAAAATAAAGAAACTTAATACTAATAGCATTATTTTAAAGTAATCTTACTTGAAAAAAGGTTATTTTTATCATGGTTAGACTTATGGCGTGTTCCTTTGGTATATCCAGGGTAACTTCTTCAATCGACTTTCACTTTTAGTACAATTATCATTTTCATTTGATAAATTTCGAGAGAAATGTATGACACTCGAGATAAATCTATGAATCTATAACACTCTATATATTTTGTCAGAGTAGCAATATTATCCTGAAATGAACAGCTGTTTTATTTCAAAATGTTAGATTACTCTAAAGGTGTTCGATTGGTCAACATAGTTTGACATATCAAAAGTAAATCCAGATAGCAACCAGGTTTAGCAATTGAAAACGCCATTAGAAATAATTAAAACTTTTTATCAGACGTTTTACCAATACACGTGCAGTTAAAAACAATCAATATCATATATTACTTATAAATCGCATGTATTTGACAATAAATCCAAGCATATTCGAATAATTTGTAGCTGAAAGTCTTTAATTTTGTACAACACCAATCATTAAAGTTAAAACGATATGGTAGTTTCAAACGTTGGAGTCACTTTTGCGGATCATTTTATTAGTCTGAAAGAACTTGAACTAGATCTTAATATATTTATAATACTGTACAGTTAAGAACTATTAAATCTTAAAAATACAGAAAGCAAAAATAAAGTAAAAAATTTAATATATAGAAATCGAAAATGTTATGTTACGTCGGTTCCATATAATAATAACGTAAAAGCTTTATATGAATCAGAAAATGTTATAAAATAAATATGAACTCAACATCAAAGTTAGATAAGATATATCGTAAAACAGTAAAACAGTAAAGTTACTGTTTTGAAAGTCACCGTTTATGATAAAAGACGAACCGGTATATAAAATTAGATGGTGATACCGCTTGATAGACATAGTATTATCACAATAAGTCAAATGATTTTTATTCTTATGAAGAGGCAAATTGCAAGAGACGTTTATACAAAGTTTGAAAGCAAAGGTATATAGAAGCAGATTTTTCGTTCGTATAAAAGAAATTATTCAAAAGTCATAACTACAACTAAGTTTCTCTTTCTTATTAGACAAAACAAACTCAATATGCTAATATCAGATTTCTCGTTCATATCAAAGACGAGGACATGAATGTATATAGAAATTCTGTATAAGATGGTCATACAAACAATATTTCAAACTACAGCTTATATTTGGGTTCCGAAGATTGCAATTATAACTTAACATAAACAGATTTAAAAAATAATTAATATAACTGAACTGTTACTATGAAGAACATTAGATCTTATACAATTCTCATAACATTTATTATATAAATAAAAATGATTATAAATATGGAAGTGTTTGCAGTACACACAACTTTCTACACATCTACACAGACTTTATATATATGAGATATACGATGTCATTTATATATTTTTTTGTATAAAAAAATATTTAGTAAAATTGAACATTTTATGGTAAGTAGATATCACAAAACATTTGATTAGTAGTGTACTTAGTACTAATTATATTAAACCAATAAAAATTCTGCAGGCCTAGGAAATCGATAATGGTCATTTTTAAAAAAAAGGTAAAAAACACGAATACTTCTTTATTTATAAGTAAAACTATTTGTTTTAAGCGTTGAGCAAGTATGAGCCACTAAGACTTTGTCTACAAAACTTTGGGCTTCATCATATATGCAAATATACCTAAGCACTCAATTATATATAATAGCTTCAGCATTCAGTTCAGCGGTAATTGACAGTTGGTCTCAAATTAAAGTTGTTTGAAATTCTCTATAATTTTGTTTTTTTATGTCCCTTATACCCTTTTAATAAGGGAACACTAAGTTCGTTGTTTGTTTTGAATTATAACAAAATTATTGGAATATACTATTACTAATTACTAATATAAGGTGTTTTTTTAATAGGCATAGAAATTTAAATAAAAATATAACTTATACAAATAGTTGAAGTTGAGCAATTTAGGTTTATTAACTATATAATTTTATGGCATCACTGATAACAAATTATTCAGGCATTATGGCGGCCTACACGTTGCAATAGAAAAATTGTATTCTGGAAATTTAATTTTCGATCTCTTTTACATTCATAAGATGTGTAATCTCACAAATAACTCACTAGATATTAAATTTCAAAGCTGAAATTAATGTTGCCTTTCTTGCGCTGGCTAACGATTTCAAATGCATTTAAAATAATAATAAAACGGTGTCAGATCACATAATATCGGCGACCAAACAATGACTCTGTTTCTGAAAAGGATATATATATATACTTTTGTATATAAGAACTTTCTTAACCTTTTCGGTGAACAGTGATTGTGAAATTAATTTTGCACTGAAATGGTTGCCTACTTAAAATCTAGTCTCTAAACAAAACACCACATATGTAAAGATCACATATTATCTAATACGGTAATTATCCATCATATAATAGTGAATTACAGTAAAAGACAGTGACACAATCACTAAATATATACTGAAACCGGTTTTATCTATTGTTTTGTATATAAAATGCGCTGTTTAGTGGTATTTATTATTAAAATGGACTTTCTTTATTCTAAAAGAGAGAGAGAGAGAGAGAGAGAGAGAGAGAGAGAGAGAAAGAGAGAGAGAGAAAGAGAGAGAAAGAGAGATTGAATTTGATAAACATATATTAACCCAATTTTTTAGTTATAAAAATGTTGTTCTACTATTTAAGATAGCATCATTATGGGTTAGCGCTCTAATGGACTTAATTCATAATTCAGTATTCAGTATGTATAATTCAACATATTTCCATAGTGATAAGAACAAAAACAAATTAATTGAAGAATAGAGATTTCAATTTGTTAAATTATTTTTGCTCATAAAGTTTTTTTCCAGTTTCCAGCAATACAAATCTATCCATCTAAGCTTATCACTTTCAATTGATAGCAGATTTAAATTAAAAACTTTGATTGTTTTATGATGGACCGTTTTATATACTTTCAAAAAGCTTGATTCGCACGAAACTATAGATAAATAAATCATAAAAAACAATTGAATGTCTCATTCAATCATATAATATCATATAATAAATAATGATATACCAAATAATGATCAGTCTATTTTCTTGTGATCTATGTTTGTTGCTTTTTTGTTCGATTGAATAAATCTACGTCAAATAAATCTCATTTAACTGTTCGTTTTAGTTTTAAAAGCCAATATCTTGTCCCCCGCAATAACAATAATTAAAAAATCGGAAACAGGATATATAAATTCTCTTGTGTGATTACTTAAAAGAAAATTTAACCAACATATAAGTAAATAACCTTAAAGTATCTCTACAATTTTCACAGACAAGTTAGATATTTAAAATGTATGTATTCAAATTATATTTGTCGTAAAAACTATTAAAATTAATCAAAAATTTATTGATAAATTAACGACCATAAATAAATGAATCAGCCCTTAAAATTAATCAAATTAATTTTATCCTTTAATGGTTAAAGTAAGTATCTGTATCTGTGCGTTGTCAGTCTAGCAATTTGTCATTTCGAACACACTCAATCAGTTAACAAACTGTAAAACAAACACACAGACTTTCATTTTACGAAACCATTTTACCTCAGAACCCGCCCAACCACACCTACAATATTAATAGAATGAAAACCGCCACCGGTTTCGTTGATTTTGATTGATGTATTTCAAATCAGTTTTTGATGACATTTAATGTAGAAATTAATTAATGTTAAATTAGCTCACCTTAGACGATTATAACCTTGGATGGTATTGTTGTCAATATTGTTCCTTGCAAAAGATTTTGTTCAATTATTATTATTGTTGTTGTTGCACCTAGTATATTTTGTTGGATATCTAACGAGTATCTATCACAGCGGTATTGTGAGAACTCAGTGCTCCATGTAGTTTCACTAGACTGCATTTAATTTGGTAATGTTCATATGTGGTTACTTTACTGCGGTTTCTTTGATTATCACGTCATTTATATGATGGCGTATGGAGGTCTTTATAAGTTTCAATGACAATGGATTCCTTTACTCTTTAATAATAAAACTGCATATGTATGATATTTCATCACTTACTACACAATATATTTATTTAAATAGAACTTTTAATCGTGTTCAATACATTTTGTTAACAAAGAACGGTTCAGTTAATATTTTCCCCATAGGGCAAGGAATGGTCCTATGAAGAAAAGCCAATATAAATACAAATAATATATATTCATGGTATTTCTAAACAAAGTACCTTAAGTGGAGGAACTGATTTATTATTTTAAAGAACGAAAGAAATTGTATGAGATCCAATACACTATATACCGAGACACAGTAAGTTTTAGTGAATACTACCGGAATCAAACAAATAACCTACATATGTATATCGAGAACTGTTTATAGCAAGTTGTTTGTTTTGAAGGATTAGAAGACCATGCATAATAGAAAGAGTGTTTGTTTCAATAAAATATTTAAAACTTAATAATGTATTAACATGTGAAATAAAAATCAACTTTAAAGCATTATAACCTCCGAGTCGTATATTCTGCAAGAATATGTTGTACACCATATTAAGATAAGGTATATTTAATGAACTAAAAAGTAGTATATAAATTAGCTATTTTTGTGCTAAAGGTGTTTTTCTCACTGCTTATATTTTCCGTATAAAAGTCTCTAAGACACCTTAACAAACCAAAAGGGTGAGAAAAATGCACCAGCTTTTACTTTCAAGATTCTTTAAACTTTATTATTATCATATTCTTTTTAAATATCGTATAAAAATCAATTGACATCTTCACGTCCTTAATTATTTTTCTTATTTCATAGTAAATCTTAGGTTTTTAAACTTATTTAACTTGTATCTATTGTTTCATTAACAGAGCTTTTATAGAGTACAATTTTTAGTATATATGTTTACTAAAATGTTTAGTATATATAGTTTACATAACTACAAGCTACATATTTTTCTTTGTGCTCAAATTTCCAATTTTTGTAGCTTTGTCACTGTGGTCCCGGTATAGTCCTCAAGCAATATACTGATGGCACGGGTTTGTAAAAATGGTATGATTATGAAGCCGTAACAGTGACAAAGCTCCAAAAACTAGAATTTTCAAATCAAAGAAAAATATGCAAATTGAAATTATTAATTTAATTTACAAATCAAAATGAACCAAAAATAATAATTGTTAGTTATTGTTTGAGCATTGCTTACTCATAATAGGCTGGAAATGCCATATATACAAGTTAATTGCTTTCATTTATACTTCTTCCAGTTAGTTCTTCAAATTCCAATTCTGCAACTAAAGCAAATATTTTACCTTTCGCCCTATGTTGATTTAATGTGGATAATTTTTTCACAGCTGTTGACATGTATGTAAAGAAAGAGTCAATATCTGATGAATTATCGTTTTTCTTTGCATTTCCATCGATGCGTGTTTCAGCTGAAGAGTTCTTTAAATCGACTGATGTCTTTTCAGATTTATTTGAATCGATCATATTTGGAGTGCTAGTTCTGGACCCAGGATTTGTATCCGATAATGGATCTATTTCATTTTCATTATATTCAAATAATGATTGTTTTTGTGTATCATTATCTTGAAATTCTTCTGAAATTTTATATTCACATTTAATGTTTGATGGAAAAGATTTCTTAGTAATTCCCATATATGGTTCGAGAAATGTCATTTTATCTTCCCATTTCCATTTAAAATTGTTTTCACCTTCCACTGCGGTCGCCTTACGTTTTAAGGAGCGCCTATAAGTATCCCGAAGTCCCATCCATACTTTTTTGCACATTTTTTCTGAAAAATATTTTATACATATTCGTTATTGAAAAAAAAAATGTTATAAGAAAAACTAAACTAATAGAAAAAAAGTTAATAATATTATTATATATGTTATACACATGTATAGTTATTATGTATATATAAAACAATGTCAATATATTATATATTTAGGATAGTATAATATTAATATTTTAAAAATACATGCATATGTATATAATACATACTTGTTTAAACACACTTTCTGTTTTATGTATGTTTATATGTACATGATTCACAATTCTAAATTCTTTGCGATAAAGTTTTAGAAAAACTCTCTAAGAATGACTAATGAAATGAGCAAAAACAAGACGCAAGCCATAGACTTCTGTATGGACTTCCTATATTTATTGTAATTTCGGCGTTGCGAATTTCATTATAAATGCATATTTTACTTTAACATAAGTTAGATTAAAAATAATCTGTTTACTACTACTAACAAGAATAGGTTTTCTTTGTTAAAAAGAAAACAACAAATATTTTCAGCTTTTAAATGAACTCACCCTTTTCATTCAATTTTGCGCCGAATTCCTTCCAGAGTGCATCTTTATGCTCCGTATCTCTATACAAATCATTTCTGGTATCATATAGCTCAGAATGGTTTCGAACAAGTTCGATTAATTTTGCGTTATCCAACTTCTTCATTACAAATCCGTAGAACGACTAAATGCTCTTTGTGCTCAGTTTGCTACTTGCTCTGTCGTTTCGTTTCGTTTTCGTTTCGTTATAGTTTTGCCTGTGTGTTTTTGGCCGTAGCGTGATGTTACCCTTCTGCGTATTCACATTTCTCATATAGAGACCGAAACGAAACGATTTCGTTTGTTTATGGAATGAAACGCTACACCGAACAATTGCAAACAAATGAAAGCAACATTTAATATGAAAATAAGGAAAAATAGAAAAGCGAATTATACATTATATGAATATAATGTATATAAATATGTAATACTTATATAAAAATTATTTCGATATTTTTTTTCTTAAAATTAAAATATTTATTTAAATTTTCTTTAATAATTTTTGTAAGTATAATATATGCACATTCGGGTAAACCACTGAGCCTTATAATCTAAGAATTAGCTAAAACCGGTTTTGCAATGCATTTTGTTGTTGTACCATTGTCCTTCTCTACTGAAATACACTTTTCAATAGACTACCTGACGTGAATAAACATATGTAAGTGAATTTAATATGCCTGTGACGAAATTCAGCGAAATGGTTTACTTTGGGGTTTTGAACTTCTCCGAGTTTTGAAGATTCAGAGGTGCGATATTATAATAGGTCTGTTCCAAGAGAAACTCGTAGTAATTATGAGTAACACTGTGTATACAGAAGTGCATTCCATCAGCAATTTTTCGTGTATAAATTTTAATTGTATTTTACTTGGGTTTTACGAGTAAAAGAGACCTAATATTATTAAGCAATATGACACTTTATTTGACAGATGTAGTAAGCCAGGGCTGTCCAAAGCAGATGTATTTGCAGGCTAATACAACAAACACATACATACATATGTTTTTAATTATTTCCGGCAAAAATAAAAATACGGTTAAATTTAGTTTTATAAATTTATCAAACTACATCATTTTATTTATTATACCATAAAAATAAAATGATGTAGTTTTACCAGCAAATTAAAAGGAAATTTGCGTAATTGTGACAGATTGTCATAGGGCCGAACTAATATTAGCCATGGTGTAGTAATACATATCAGCCAAACATAAGCCTCATTCTTCTCAAAAAAGTGTTATTATATAGATAGCACTTAATAATTGGTTTTTTACTATGCATAAACAAAATATTGGTTAAGTATATTTGATATCATATGTAAATATTTTGGAAAAATCTAGAAAAGTTTTTTTATGAACATTTCTGGTTATTTTATTATTTATATAATATATTATATACATCTTATACAGTATAGAGGCACCTCAACGCGTCCAAGCACGACTCACGTCTGTAATGACCAACTAAGTAAGTTAATAAGTATTATATATATCCTGAAAATATTGTTAAACAGTAACATAATTTTAAAACAGCAAATTCTGTCTGTGACACGAAATGTATTATTAAATACGTGGATATTAGAAGTGGAAAATAAACAATAGAAACAAATCGTTGGACTTTGGTTGTTTGGTGTACCAATAAACCAATAAATAAGCTGTTCTCATTTTATAAATTCTTTGATATTTGTATTAAAATTAGAAAAAAATATATTATATCACATCATAAGGACATCATCAGGGATGCAGCGCCACTTATTATAACTCCACATCTATTTTAAAAAATGGCAACTTTCATATGATACTTGGTCTATCAATACAGATAGTGAAGAAGTGATTTACTGACGTGAATCACGGCAGTACAAACACCGATAATGCCAACTGCGTTGTTCATCCAAAACAGGATGTGACACCAGAAAACATCAAACATGTCTATAAAATCCATTATGGCATACCGTTTAGTGAAATTGAATTAAAGAGCTTACACATTAAAGATTGCAAAGATTTCATTTAATGTGAAATAGGTGCCGCGTTTGCTGACAGTTGTCCACAAACTACATCGTACTGCTGGTTCTGAGAGTTGTTTGTAATTCCTGAAACTAGATAACTAAAAATAACTTTCTGCGTTGGTATGTAAAAATGGACGAAACTTCTATCCACAACTTAACTTCAGTGTTTTACCTTGCCCAAAACGCCCAACGCAACAGACAGTTCACAGGTTTAGCAACAGCTTTATATCGCTAAGGAAAAAGTCATTTTTAGACAACCCTGTTATAAGTCGTTGGCTTTCATGACTACATTATATAAATTGCTTTCAAGCCTACCATAAGAATTGTCAGAATTGACCCCCAGCGATTACTACCCGTTTGCAGACCTCAAAAAATCCGGAGAATGAAATTCAGTTCTAATGAAAAAATTGTCGCCGAAAGAGCTTTGTGCCAGTAATGAATACTTTGGATCCTAAAATGCAATGCTATAAAATGTTGGAACAATAGCAGTATATTATTTATTTTATAATGGTTGATTTTTGTAAAATATGTTTAACATTTAACTTGCTTATCGTTTCATGGTTACATTAAATACCAACCCAAACGCGTTGTGGCATTTCTTAATTTCCACAACGTGGAACTGTCTTTGTGATCATTTCAAAGTTTTTAACAATACAATACGTTAATCCTGTTTCTGTTGCTTAATGAGCATTTCCGGTTTCCTTATCTTATGTACCCATTGAGTTAAAAATAATGCCAGTGGTATTATAACTTTTCGCCAACATTGCTGAAGCAAGATCTAAATGAATTGAATTATATATTATGTTAGTTACACTATTCCTTTTTGCTATTCCTTTTTGTTTTTTGGTTTATTTGGTTATAAAGGGCACTTATTCCACTGCATATGGAATTGTCTTGTGTATAGTATAACATAATGTCAATAATATATGTCAGGACTGTCCAAAACATACCACACGGGTGTCTTGTGGCCGGCGATATGTTTCTAATCTGCCACAATTTGGCAAATTTTTCTTTGTTATATTTTGGTAATATCACATTATTTTATTTTTATAATATCCCAAATAAATAAATTTATAGGTTTAAAATAATATATTATAATTCACATTAATTTACTTAATTTAAAAAGACTTTAGTATATATTTCTTTGTACAACTTATTCAAAAAGTGCCCTAAGTCATTACATTATAAATAAGATTTTTTTGTAACAACTTATATATGTAAATAATGTTGATATTGATAAAATTGTAAAAGATAAATGATTGAAGAATTAATAAAAGTAAATTTAACATTATCGCCATATTTTTATTATACTCCGAAAAAATATTGGACGTATGTATTTATTTCTGCGGCCCTCAAACCTATTCAGTGATTTATATTGCCCCGCGATCTTATCAGATCTGGACAGCCCTGGTGTAATTAATAAAAGAGATAAATTTTTTAAAAGTCTATATTTGAGATGTGCGCAAAGCTCGTTATTTCGTTATTTTCTACTGATATTGATAAAATTATAAAAGGTAAATTATTGAAAAATTAATAAAAGTAAATTGAACATTATCGCCATATTTTTATTATTCTCTGAAAAAATTACGAGCGTATGTAGTTATTTCTACGGCCCTCCAACATATTTAGTTATTTGAATTGGCTCGCGATCTTATCTGGTCTAGACAGCCCTGATTAATGTGAAAAAGAATAAAATACAATTTAACATTTATGATTTAAATTAAAATTTCTAATTATAACTAATAGAAAGGGGTATCACTTCTTCCAACTCGAACTATAACATCTTCTTCTTCTAATTTAAATGAAGTTTCTAAAGATAAAAATACTTATTTAAAATAAAGATGCTCTTGGCCTTAAATATATTATATATGAAATTACCAAAATAGTGCATGTATCTTATGTGTACTATTGGGTTAAACTACACCAACCCAATAGAGAGCATTCCTTATTTGAGTAAAAGGATAATAAAATTGTGCCAATCCATATATGATAAATGAATCTATAAGAAAGGATTGCTTCTACGAACATCAACATACTCATATATTCATGAACATTAAATTCACGTTAAACTGGCTTTCATACAAAATATTTTCTTATAGTTTTTGGTATTTTCGTTTATTTACATTGCTGTTAATTTTGACCTATAAAACTTAAAGGAATATATCTTACTTATATCTAGATGCAGCGAGTAAATAAATAAAACAAAATGAGGAAAGTATCAACCCATAATATTATATCAAAATAAACACGTTCTTATCAAAGCAATCTCATAGTCATGCATGATTTTCTATACGAAAGTAGGTATATCCTATAAATTAATTATATACAAGTAATTTGTTTCTTTCGAGAAAAAGCCTTAGGTTTTAGAGATTTAAAGATATCCAAAAAGCACACATACGAACGAACATGGATACACGTAGAGAAGCTCATTTACTATGGGAGCAGCACAAGTAATGTTTGCATATAAATTTCAAATGCAATTGACCTAATGTACACATGCGGGCATAGTCAACACGGACGTATAAGCCTGTGTATTAGCCCATATTTCCGACTTAAGATCTTATCAGACATTTCGTTTCATTTTTTTTTTTGTTAGTTTGGTTTATACATATGTCGTTGTTACGTTTAGTTAAATATAGTTTGTAGTTTATTTGAAATTTGAAGTAGCTCCCGCACCTTTTTACCCAGAACAGGGTGTTGTCAATGACAATGTTAAATCTTTTTTTACATACTTCTTTCATTATTTAAATCGCTTTGGCTTAAGGCATATAAATTTCTTAATAATTGTGCAACCCACCAAAGCTGCTTTCCAAGATAAAAAGGGTTTACGATAGGCGAACTAAGATCTGAGATACGCTTTTAGTGTAAATAACTTTGATTGCATTAGGCTTAGTACACTGTTTTCTTTTGTAACTTCAAAGAAATTTGAAATCAAAAGACTCTTTTATTTAGTATGCGCTCCGATTTCCTATTAATTTGTAGTACCTTGAGTATTGTTAATAAGCTTACTTTGTCACGTTCATTGTATGATTTTGTTATTTATTATTAACGAGACTGCAAATATAATTTTATGGTCTTTTGAATTCAGTTGAAGATACTTGAGTGTACAGGAAACTGAAACAGACTAAATGTTGTTTTACAAAATACCCAACAGACGGTGCATGTAGAGAAAAAGTGAAAGAATTTTCAGTATAGACTTATGTACTGAATAGCATCAGTACATAAAATGTGATTTCTATTATGATTACTAAATGCTTTTTCCCAAAGTAAAATTTTTCCACTTATTTTACTTTTTTTTTCAAAAAAACTGAGAAATGAAATTGAAAGAATAAATGTCTTAAATCAAAATTCTTATTTTAGCACATTTGTTCCCAAATATATTTTTTCAAAATCTTATCTTAATTATAGTAAGACAAAGCAACAATCCTTCAATAGTCCTAATGAAGTTTTGTTACCAAAGTAAGAACATTGCATGCAACTGCAAGACAAATGAGGTGCGATATTAACGATTTGTTCTCATTATCGCATAACGAATGGAAATAAATGCAAAGATTGGTAGTCATAAACTTTTCGTTAATAGAAATAAAACTAAGTTGGTCTTTGTATTCATGCTGATTAAAAAACACATACATGATATCGAAAGCTTAATGTGCCAGTATTTTGCAGAATTTAAACGAATCAAATCAAAGACTAATTTGCTATCATAATAGAGATTCATAATTGAGTCACTTAAACGTTCAATCATATAAACCAGTCTAAATCAGTCTAAATCAGTGGTTCCCAATCGGTGGTCCGGAAAAAGGGGAATATTCGTCCGTGAATCATATTTAACAGGTATGAATACATAGCTTGTAGTTTGTACACTAGGTATACTAATTTTATAGCCTATGCAAGTACCTATGCAATTATGCAATAAATTGTATTAGTATATAATGAATATACATTTTACCAGAGATACATAAAGCATATTGAAATAATTATACATGTTATTATTCTTAAACTTTGCGGTCCCTACTAAAAAACATATCATAGTAGTCCTTGATCAAGAAAAATGTTGTTCTAAATATAATGAACTACTCTATTTTAGCTTGCAAAACGAGAACTTGTTTGCATTCAATTTAAAAAAAAATTAAAGGATTTTAAAAAAATGAATGATCGAAAAAAACAGCGACACAAACAGATTTCTGTTAGGAAGAAGAGAATATCCAAAAAAGACATCCCCACTATTTAAATGACTGCTACGCAAAAAAACGGGGTTTTCTAAAACGGCAACATGGGGCTCACTATTTATATTTTGAGCCTAATAATGGAAAAACACTAACATAGCGTTGAAAATTGCTTTATTGTTTCTCAAACTATTCTCCTTTATGATTAACACACTTTTGCATGTGTCGAAGCATTTTTTCCAATTTTCTTCAGACACCTCCAAAACATGTTTTGCAACAATGGCTTCTTCCGTTGACAACAATCATGAGCATTATCCACGCAATTTACGAGTATTCTTCACGTTCGGGAACAACAAGAAGTCATGGAGTACCAAACCAGAACTGTACGGTGGATGACCCATCAATTCGATTTTTTTAATGTTCAAATAATCGGTGGTTTGACCTGATGACAATTATCCGACGACGCTGTTTTGTTTTCCGTATGTTTTCCGGAATTGACTGTTTTACGTTCTGTAATGGTATCCGTATAGTTGCCACATGACCAGTTTTCCCGAAAAACTAGAGACCATTTGTTTTGTAGTGCATAGAGCGCGAACAACTTTTGTTGGATTTGTTTCATCTTAAAACACCCATATAGTGGACAGTCGACTGCTATTTACGTTCTGACCCATACGCATATATCCACGTCTTTTAAAGCACCGCCTTTGTGCTTCTTAAGCATTTGTGTGCACCAATCGAAACTAGCATCTTTTTGAAATTTTGCCAAATGTTGAGGGATGGGATCCAACGGCTAAATACAAACAAAACCCGACCATGATATTATACGAATTATTGTAACCGATACTGCTACCGGAGTTTGTTTCTTCGGTAACAGTATTATAACATTTCTCATACTGGACCACAGCTGTATACGGATTCAGATTCAAAACTTTTATTGACATTTAATATAACTTGATTTATTATGATGCAATATCTTTCATTTTTTTTAGTAACTTACATGGACATTAATTTTTGTCTCATAGACTACATCAAAACGACTTAATTATGATACGAGTATGCCTGCTATACTGCGAAACAGTAAGGCTACAAAATTTTATAGTTATTACAACATTATCTCATATTATCGAAATAAATTTCTTTCCTACAGAATTTATTTACTTACTATTTTGAGAAATTATATCGCAATAATAACAGCATGCGTGTGCCTTAAATCTTATCATTTGATATTAACTCATACGAAAATGTGCGCAATAAATTTTATTACTGAAATTGGGTTCAATCAGGGGCTTTAGGTCGGAAAGCATAAAGTTACATCTGCTCACAATTGGTTTTGGGAGATGAATTTCAATTTTACGTGCATAAACGAAATCATAAATTTTAAAATTGTCTTTCACTTGCGACACATTTGGTAATAATGTTTCCAAAAATCAAATTATGCATAATTCTCAATATACGAGTACGGTGTACCGTTTATATAATAACAATGTCGAACCGAGTAAATACGTATGCACATATGTATAAACATATATCAATATGTATATATCCAACTTATGTATAATATATTGTATCTGTACATGGAGAGATTTTAAACAGTGCGTATGCAAATGAGTTTGTTTAGCTCAAATTTAATTTAAAATACAACAACTTCTGCACAATAGCAAACCAAGGTACTCACAAACCGTTCACAAGACTAACGAGAAATATTTTATAAAATTTCATTTAAATTTATAAAAAAAAAAAAGATAAATTCACTTATGTGCAAAACCAAAGTTAAGTGCACGCACTGGAACATGAAATATGAGTATGGACTTCGGCATTAACTAAAGTTTTCCGAAAACTGAGCATGTACAGCCTGTATGTACAGTACACCTACATAGATAGATAAAAGTTATTATTATTAATTTAAAAGAAATATATACATACATATATAGATATTAATTAATATAGCGAACTTTTATCGGCAGTACGTCTTTTAAACCAGATTGTGCATACAAACTAGTTTTAGTAGCTACCCCCGTCAGTACCCACATTGAACTATTATGCTCTATAAAAGAAAATAAACCAATTATGGTAAGTATATTTGTACAGAATAATTGCTGATGTTCACATATATGCACGTAGTACGTCTCTTCATATTTGATATACGCACAAACTCGTAAATTTTAACAAAATATTGTGTTTGTTT
Source organism: Teleopsis dalmanni (assembly GCF_002237135.1). Lineage (NCBI taxonomy): Eukaryota > Metazoa > Arthropoda > Insecta > Diptera > Diopsidae > Teleopsis > Teleopsis dalmanni. Next base: position 76,844,729 of record NC_051846.1, on the reverse strand, counting down.
ATTTACTGGATGTGGTTCGGAACGTAAGTGCGTTTGTTTGTATGTAATTTGTAGTTAATTTACATACTCCAGCAGGCGTAACATGTGGAAATGATTTAATATCTTTAATTAATCTTATAAGCCGCTTTATGCTTTCCAGCTTTTATGTTAAATTCGTTGGACTGATTTTTTTTTTAACGTATTTTTAATTTTTATGTTTTTTTTATTTATTTTTATTTTTCATTTTATATTTCATTTTCCTTTTAATAATATAATTTTCTTTAATGTTTACGTACGTGTACAAGCGCACATATTAATTTTTTACCGCAGCTATGCTAATTAGATTTTTTTATTATGTTTATATCTCACTGCAAGGCAGTTTCTATTAAAACGAGACTATGTTAAGCCACAGTTAAGCTGCAAAATTAAAAAAAAATTAAAAGTTATTAAAAAAGAAAACTAATAAAGAAACAGTTAACTTCAAATTGAATCGCTATCAAATTTAATATTTAAACTGTATAATTTAGATCGTAAGTCTTTATTAGCATATTAATTCTACATTAAGTCTCATTGGGACTTATGCATTTTTTTTTTTAAGAATTTGTCTTAATATAAAAAATATTTCATAGCTGCCCGGTATATTGATACAAAAAAGAAAATCGAATGGAAAGCACAATTGAGCTACATACAATTAATTTGAGCTTTCTCATTGATAACTGAAGGAAAGTGGATGAAATTACCGTTATATAAAGTAGATAAAAAAAATATGTAATATTTATTAACATTTAGGGATAATTATAATTTAGCATATATAGAAATATTTACTTGGCACAAGCACATACAAGTCAAGAGAAGTAATTTCGCTGCTTTGCACTGCTTACAACCACTTTGCAAACACAACAACCTTAGTGTGAAGAACAGAAAGCTGATCTACAGCCAGATAATTAGACCAGCACTACTTTATGAGTGTTTCGCATAAAGGAAAGCTGCCGACTCTACTATCCAGAAGTTGCAAGTTGCTCAAAGTCAGGCTTTCTGAAGACTCTTCAAAGTGCCATGGTACATCCCCACGAATGACATGCTAAGAGACCTTAGAATAGATCTAGTCAAAAAATACATAAGGGACAGAGCCCTGAAGCTAACATATATGCAAAAATCGACAGGCTGGCCTACTTAGAACTATCTAATCTCAGAGTTATCACTAACCGGACGAGGCGATACGTAGATTTTAGATCAGTCATTGAATAATCACGAAGCTTATGAGGAATACACAAATTAGTCAGTGAGATGGGTGGAGTTCTGCAGAAACCCTACAGCTATCAAAGAGTAAAAGTACTCAGATACACTAACTCGGAAAAGGCTCAATAAAATAATATGGAAAGGGTAAAATAAGTAAGATAAGAAAAAATTATTGAGATCAGTATATAACTCATATAATGCAAGCGATTATTATACATATATACAAATTTACCATTATATGGTGAATTAAATAGTTCTGCACAGATCAGTAGTCAGAAACTTACATCGAAGTTGGCATATAGTTTAAAAACCGAATAATTTTAGAAATAAATTCATTGGCTATTTTTCGATAAAACAGCGACCATTTCATCTGCAGCATCATAATAAATCGATATTATAAGAAGCACACTTAGTCTATCATGTTTAATCACATTTTTTGTGGAAGTTTTATTATTTTTTATAAAAGAATATGAGCTTTCAACATTGTTATGATTGGTAGAGTAGCTAAAATTGAAAACAGACGATTCATTGCCTGAAAATAGTTAATATTATTTAAGATTATAGTTGTGTGCTTTATTCTCAATTCAGTTTAGAGTGACCTTTAACCCTTTAAGTGCAGCTTCCAGTAAGTCAATGACAAGTTCTTCAACTATTTATTTCATTAGTTAGCAAAAATTTTTGGAAAGCTTTTATATTTCAAATTTCAGAATGTTGCAATTAGTACACAAGTTATAGGTTCAATTTATAATTTAGTTAATTGCAAAGTGTTCTAAACTAATACCAATTGTCATTAACACCCACTATTTAAGAACGTTTCGGTCTTATTATTTATTATTATTATTATTTATTATTAAAGAGTAGACGTGAATATTGCCCAACACCCGGTACTGCGGCCAGCAGAGACCTATTGGACCAGAACGTTTTGGTCTTAGTTTGATTGTTCTTGTTTTGAAGTAACCAAGAGATGCTAAATTATAAAACTATATATATGTTCTATAAATAAAGATTACGTATCAAAATGGCGTACTCCTAACAAACCAACTTATTTAAATAAGTTTTTCAAAAAGCTGCATTTTGTAAGCAATCATTTTTAAATAATTCAACTACAGTGGGAGTAAAATATAAATAACAACGTAACAAAAACCTTAAACAATTTTTGAAAAATAAATTACTACTTTAATGTGGTAGTAATTATTAAATCCGGTTGTTATTACCAAATACGGTTATTAAATCCCAAAGCTGTATGAAGAATAACACATGGAATGGGAATACACTTTTTTTCGCGGAAGGTTGAAAGCATCAACAGCCACAGTGTGAAACTTTAACCCACTAAAACCACCTCTTAGGAATGAATGGAGCACATTTCCACGCAAATCTGAAAACTTCATTTCAGTAACCAGGGAAGAGAGATATGTGCAGAGGGCTGAGTACTTAACCTAGTCCCCGGTTTATCTAAGCCGGAAAGCATGGGCATGGCGTAGGTAGAGTGAGGGTAGGTGAAGGGGTTAGGGTTATATCACGAGAATTGTGAAATCGTTAAAATCTATCACCAGAGTCATATGGTTCAAATTTGAGCGCCATCTGTCAATTAGTTCGTTTACAGCTGTTACAGCTGTTAATGTGAGACTACCTCAAGTGCATTTAGCGATTTTTACTATGGAGAATTCTTGTTGTACGCAGCTTTCTTTCTTGTTGTACGCTATGGTGCTCAGGCACCATGTTCGCCAGATCTGGATCCGTGCGACTTTTTCCTGTTTCCGAAACTCAAATTGCCCCTTCATGGTAAGCGGTTTGAGTCGATTGAATCGGTAAAAGAGAATTCGCTGAAGGAACTAAAAGCCATACTCACACGGGCCTACGAAAAGTGTATGGAAGATTGGGTTAAGCGTTGGCATCTGTGTATCGCTTCAAAAGGAGCATATTTTGAAGAAGATAAAATAAACTTGCAATAAAATTTAAATTTGTGTGTTTTATTTACAAAATCCGAGTACTTTTTGAGCAGAAGGTATATATAAGTAGACTTAATAAAGTCAACAAACAGTGTGGTATAAATAATGTAATCAATCAAATTAATGAAATAAATAATTTACATTAATTTTTTTTATTTATTGAAAAAAAAAATTAATGAAATAAAATACAAAAGATTTTATTCTATTGAATAAAAATATTTTAAATGAAAAATTGTGTTCAATGACAAATATTACACCTAACTAAACTCCTTAAATTACTTGTATTGTATAAAATTTTATAAAGGGAAGTTAGAAAGTAAATAGAAACTACCCGCACAACAAGACAATAGGACGTGAGCGACTTAAGTTACATGCAAATTACCACGTAACTTCAATTGTGCACCGAATAAGCCCAAAATAATAAACTGGTAAATCAGTAAGACCGGTAGGGTAAGGTAAGGTACAAGTAAGTAAGCATTTTTGAGAAGCAATCGTAATAGGTTTATTAGGGATTAGTAAGAAATGCCAAACATTAACAAGGATCATGAATCATTAGGAATTAGTGAAGTATAAGACAACATTAAAGTGAGATATGAGTGTAAGGACCTGCATACCTGAGTCTTGCGCTGTGTTCTGAATTTAAGTAAAATTCATTCATAAATATAATTTGTGTTATGATGAAGAAACGTGTAGAAAAAAAAAACAATACAATTTAGTCGAAGAAAAAAATAAGACGAAGCATAAATATAAAAGACAAGAACATAATTTTTAGCCATAAAAATTTATTGTCTTTTCTTTTTGAACCCAGCCATTGTACTGCTGCACTAAAAATCCTTCGGAAACCTACACGGCTGAATATCAACTTCCGTATTTCAAGGCAATAGAAATTTACAAAAACGAGCAATAATTCTTTTTTTATTACATTTACTAAGACATGCCTCGCCATGCAAGTGAAACGCATGCACAATGAGCGCTGTTAATCCTTGAATAAAAAAGGAAAAGTATTATTCAGGCATAATATGTGGATGTGAATATTTAGGACTTGAAGTTAAAGTGTCCTCTGTTCTCTGTACTGCAAATTACTTGCTTACAACTCGACAATAAATTTAGTCAAAAGCATATTTCGTATTAGGCCTTTGTTGTGCATTTTTCAGGTGTAAATTTTTAAGGGTGGACTTCATGAAAAGTATGAGTATTTCACAGTAACTATACAAACGACCGTATTAGCATATTGCCTCAATTTTATTTTTTTTTTCACATTTATTTTAGTCACTCTAAGCCGGATATAAAACTCTTCGTACTTTGCATACAGAAGGAGAGTAAAGATTATAATCATTATAAGTAAATTAAGTTCTTATTTGCAAACTAACACATTTTTTCTTATTAGGTGTAAACATAAATTTAAAAAAAAAATAAATCTGTATAAAATAAAATAAAATGTTTATTCAAATGAGTCAAACTAAAATGCGTAGCAAGAAGTTTACGTGTTTTTATTCTGTAATAAACTGAAATTGCTGGCTGGCGTGACACTGCATTAATGATTTCGTTATAGCTATCAACTCAATTTAATAAAAAAGCAATAACAGCGGCAGCAATGGTACCAGCGATATCTGTGCCTGTATTGTTAAAGACATCACTGATTTTTTAGATTGTACACTTTTATAGAACCAAAGTGAGTCCTTGTAGTGAGGCAAGGTAAACATCATTGTAACGTATTCGCAAATCCAATTAGCCATTGTGTACCACTCGTGTCCATGCACAGCCTTTTTGTCACGTACAAATTCATAGCGAATCTATTCTGAAGTAGCAATTGTATCTTCGCTTTCTGTCTCTCTTTCTCTTTCTCTCTCTCTCTCTCTCTCTTACTCTTATTCGCTAACTCACTCTTATACACAGACATTTTCTTCACCCATTAGTACTGAGCGTTAGTGGATTTTATTAAGTTTTCATTATTTCCCTAAAGTTTTTATACACTACCGAAAGCAATCTAACAATATGCTATTTGTATCTGTTCGCAGCATAAGTACTTCTGCGCCGGGCCTATCTGCATCTATTTTATATCTATGTGTACTTTTACTATCTTCATTAAATGTATTTTCCATTTTTTTCATACTTTTGTTTATTATTTTATACTTCGTTGTTTGTATAGCATAGAGTAGTAGACTGGCATTTGCTTCCTTAATTAAATACTGTCGCATGGAAGGCATAACATAAGCCGTACTGATAAGAGCGTTGGTAGAAATATTGCAAGCCATTGTCAAACACGTTTGTCAGGTAATAACTTTGCAAGCTTGATGTAGAGATTGTCCCTATATTGTGTTAGTTATTTTTTTTTTTAATTTAATCACAAATATTCATAAATATTCATAGTTTCTGTCGGTCCGTCAGTTGAGTCGGTTGCTAGCAGTAGCAATTCTTGCCTAATGCCATGTGTCGAGCTGTGTGTATGATTTTATGATTCAATTAATTTTATTATTTTTTGGCAAAAATCCAGAAAGGAATTGTTTTGCACAAAATTCCATTTTGCAATATGTTAGTACATAACATTTATTGCGACTTAAGTAAAAATATAATTAAGTTCATCAAATTCACAGCAACTATAGATACATATGGTATATAGAAATGGAACAAAACAGTACCATAGATTTAATTGGATTAAAAAACTTAGGTTTTCGTAAATGTATTTTTATAAATTTGAATAAATATAATCTTTACAAACATTGAATGAATAAGGTGCATTTAACATTTGAAATCTTTTTATAAATTTATACAAAAAGGACAGTAGTGAACTACAACAACAAAAACTCATTTTATATTATTTTAATTAATTGAATTAATTAAATAATTGATTGACCATATAGCTGTTTCAAGTATTGCCAAATACCCATCAACCGTGGCCTTGAAAATAATTCTTGTATTTAATTATTCGTAAATAATTTTTTTTGAGACTGCAAGTACCAGGAATTGAACACGGGTCCTGCCAAATTAGAAGCTCAGAGTCAGCGCACTTTAACCAACTAAGTCGTACTTGACTTTTTATGTTCGCACATTTTTCTGGAGTTTTGTTACTTTTCTATAACGTATATATAAATTTATGAATTCTCTATAAACTCGAAAAGACACATAGTCAAAGCGATACCTGTGTACCTATAATGCCTTCTAGTAAATGTTTTTCTGCAAGTTTGAATTCAAATTATTCTTATAGTTTTTATAATGGAGTTGTGTTATTATTTACACAGGTATTTGGTAAATAGATCTTAAGGTAAAAATTTGACTATAAGTACTTATATGGAAAAATTTCCTATTTTTCCTATATCTTACTGTTATATTAAATAAACCCATGCCTCCTCTAATTATGCTATATATTTATTATCTTTATTACTAAAAATGAGTACGAATGTTAACTTTGACATTCCAAAACTTCGAAAACCTAAAGTGTAATGTTAAAAATCGATAATAACTACACTAAATAACCTTATATATATATATATATTATAAAATATATTAGTAATAAAGTGTAATATTAAAGAATTTAAGAATAGAATACCGCAGTTGTAGCAGAAATATATATTGTTACGCATTGCATCATCTTATTGGATAGTAATTACAATCTGTATCCTGAACCTTGATTAAACTCTAGTAGTTTTATATTTACATTCAAATACAAAAATATGACTTGGTGAAAATAAATTTAAATTAAAATTTAAATTAAATTTGAACATAATCTTTGCAACTTTGAGGCCATATGCTCCACTTTTCCAAAGCTTTACTCGATTTGCTGACATTGATCAAAACTGTCATATACCTGCAATTAGTTTTTGTAACTAATATGATTTATTTAATGAAGCACATATCAATATGTAATTTATTGATATGTCCTTTATTATTATTTAGAAATATATTTAAAAATTTATAAAGGTTTAAAAAAATACTCTTCATATGACAATTAAAACTGCAGTAAAACATTAATAAGGTGAACAACTTATAACTATCAGCTCACAGTCTTGTTAAGAAGCTAGATCTTTACAGTTAAAATTGATTTTATTTCGACAGGGAAACTCGATTTGCCAAAACCTGCAGTGAAAAATTCTATAAGTAATTGCATTCACATCGATTTCAGCATAAAATGGTGAAATTTTTTGGAATTACCGAAGTTCCATTGAAATTCCATAACATCTTCACATTGTGTGCCAAAACCAATTGCATTTGGAGATCCCAACGTTTACGCCACTTAAATACTTTAGTTTACTATTCACTGTGTACGGTATAAATTTAACAATTTTTGTTTAAAAGTTATTGATGGATTAAAGTGAAACTATAAACAAAAGTCACCATGTTTTAATAAGAATATGTAAACGATAATAGTAGAGAACAGTAGGTATTACTCTTTAAGAATTGTGTTTGGATATTTTAAGCACGCATTGCATATGAAACTTGTTTAAATCGAGATGAAGAGAGAAAAGGTCTACGGATATGTCATATATCTAGTTGAAAACAATATTTTGACATTAGCCGTAATTTTTTCATTCAGTGTAACAAAAAATACTTGCAACTTACAGAAGGAAACATGTGAAGCAACAACACTGCTCTTAAAACCTTCAGAGTTAGGTTTTACTCGCAAAAATGTTTACGGCTTATGTTTTAGTGCAGCTAAATTCAAAAATAAGTCTGTTGTGAATGATCATTGGAAATATGTTGCAAAATTTCAGTCATCCATTAAAACAATGCAATAATTTCATTCGCTAACAAAATCAAATATTTAAATAAATAACATGCAACAAATAATGCCACTACAAACAGAATAGTATTGAAACTTAACAATTAAAAATAAAAATATGATTAATTAATTCAATAATTCTACAGCTGGTTTATGATTTCCTTCTAATATAAACGCAGCAAGGGAATTTATTAATAAAATTTCACAGCAAATTAACAAAACTCTAGAAAAATGTGCAAAGATAAAAGTCAAGTGCGGTTTTCGGTCAGTTGGTTAAGGTGTACTGACTCTGAGCTTCAAATTTGGCAGGCCACGATTTCGATTCCTGGTACTTGTGGTCTTAAAAAAACTATTTACGAATAATTAAATACAAGAGTTATTTCCAAGATCACTTTTGATGTGTATTTGGCAATACTCGAATAATCAGCCAAAAATTGAATTAATTATTATAATATAAAAAAAAGTTTTTTTGTTGTTGTAGTCACTAATGTTCTAAAAACCTCTTTATAAATAAATAAATTAATTTAAACACATGATACATATAATTTAAGCATATAAGATAAAAATGCTTACCATTGCCCTTTTAATATTTATTTTGTTTAATTTAATAAATGTTTTCTTTAAATTAATTAATTTTCAGTGTTTACAATTTTTAACTTTTACATACACAACACAATAAAAAACATATGTCAAAAGAGAATTTAACATATTTTAAAAGTGATGCCAACCAGACGTTGACGGCTATTGTAACATTATCTATTAAGTAATGCTCTCGCAACTCTTAATAACAATTTATTCGCAAAGTACATCCGCAGATTGATGAACAGCTTACCAGATCATTATAGATAGACTTTATATTATATATAATTTTACTGAGCGCAACTGAATTGTTATCGTTAATAGCGTCCTCATTTAAGAATTACACGGGGTCCTTAAATCATTAGTACTTTGAACATAATGGCTCTGATTATAGATTTGTAATAAACAGAATTACTAATTTATTAAATATATTTAGTCATCTGACAATGGCTGTAGTACTTTTTTGTCCACATTTCATTTCATTACAAAATCTCATTTAAATTTATAAAATATAATAAAAATAATTTGTTTGCATAGATATTCTACTTTTCAAGCGAAACCCAGTAAAATGAGTTGAATGTAAAGCTGCTAAATGAAATTTTAGCTTTATTTAATATATGTTTCATATATAACATTTTAATGTTTGCTTTGTAATAAAATAACGCAAAGCCTATCAACTTATAAAAAAATAAAAATACTTATAACATACAACTCAATATTGTAAAATTCTTGAAAAACCAATTTATGCATGCCAATCTACAATTTACTACAAGGACATGCAGGCAAACGTGTAGCCACAAGGAAAACATAAAAGGAGAATTTCAATATCTAACAAATTTTATTAAGTTAAAGGTAAGGTAGGAGAGAAACCCTTTTCTTGCGCTATAGACGGTGCGTAACGAATTTCAATTCAGATAAATATATGAAGAACTCTTAGGTAGGTATGAGCTACGTTACACATTCGGTTTTTGTAATTAAGTACCCGTACATATTTTAATTATACACACAAATTTGTGCCTATGTGTATATAATACTTTTGTAAGTGGTGAGCCTGCTTATTAAGTCGACCTAAATTAACATTTAATTCAGGTGTTCGTAAAGTTCAGCTATTATCATTTATGATGTAATTCCCATTGAGGATGTATTCTTAATACGTGTATTTACAAACCCTTAATTTAAGCCAATCCTAAATTTGTAAATTATTCAAAAGATATGCGGCAATGTCTAAGCCCTGTGTATTAAAAATTTCATTAATAATATATAATTAGCCTATCAACTTCCTTTACGGTGAGCTAACAACAAACTCAGATATTCATTTTTATTTGTATTGAAAATATAAAAATTAGCATATTAAATAGCCACAATAGTTTCGAATATTTTTTTTGTTTTTGTTAATATTTAATTTATTTAATTTGCATAAAATATTTTTTAGTTTGTAATTAGTTTTAAATGTCTCAAATTGCTAGACCATTATTAACGCTTTCATTCTATTTTCAAGTTTCAGAAATTTTACACAGTAGTGTATATATTTTTACTTATATATACTTATATACATATGTATGTATTCTTATTGTATTGTAATTTGTTAGTTTCAGGAAAGTTAAGAAAATTATTTCAAATAATTAAATTTCCACACACACTTGCCTGCCTGTATACGATATTCACTATGCACGCTTACCGGCTTTGTAATTTCTTTACGGCAACGCTCGTATATCTCAGTTTTAGAAAATATTCATTCCCATTCGGAATAGATGTTTGTGTAGAAGTGACTCGTCATAGCTAACGAACCCACAAAATGTTTTAAAATATTTGTTATTAAAAACAAAACCACACAAAGTCAGTTTAGAATTACTCCTCATATTCGTATTACGTAGTTTAGAAAAGTTTGTCATACAATATACCTCGAATGAATAAAACTTTTTTAATTACAGTAATTTCGAAAGCTATTAGAAAAGCAGCAAAATTACTTTTACGTATGCAAAACTTAGTACGAACTTTATGGCAACATTTCTACTTTATTCTATAGTAACAGAAAAATCTGCCAATATTCTACGGCATGCAGAAGTTAAAGTTTTTAATGAAAGTAATTTTAAAGAATTTTTAAATTAATATGCAGATTTTAAAATAATTTAGTTGAATTTTAATTATTTTTTTAAGTACTGAAATAATATTGTTTGAAATCTACAACATTTCCTCACGCAAGAACCGGTCACTTTTGACCAATGAGTTAAAAAATACTCTACATTTCTTAACTTGAGATCTATTATCCTTCTACACGTCACTGTTAATGCATCGGTAACAAAAACATAGAAATTTTTTTGTTGTTGCTGGTATGCGTTATATAGTGTAGGTTCCACCGCAGTACCTGTCTATCAACAATAGATGTTTTCGGAGGCTCGCAAGTGTGGCAAAAAAATGCACTGTTGCAATCTGTCAAGTGCCTAATCTACTGCCCTTTTTACGTTTTCGTGTTTTTTCTGTACCTTTAATTTGACTAGTTTTATCACTTCTCTAACATACACACAAATAACATTTAATCCTCAACTATATGAATACAACTTATCCATATGCTTTTCCGTATTTCTACGAATGTACCTTACACAGGTACTTGACATTTTCATATTTCTGTCATAACTTTAATTTAACTAATTTGAGCCTTAAGTACAGAAATAATATATATAATGCGGTATATGAAGTACGCCTTCTTGACTATATCAATTTGCTGCTTTCATATAGAGTCCAAACATTGCAGGTTGCTATATATTTTTACCTATGTTCTATAAATGTTCTATAAACATTTTATGTTCGATTTTATTTGATATACATAATTTCATTCATCGAGTTAATATTTAAAAATAAAATGAGTGCCTCGAAATCCAATGTGTTGGACGTGTTAGCACGGGAACTAGTCACGAGATCATTGTACTACTTATAAAGTTAGTTTCAGTTTATATCAGTTTAAATCTATAATGTAAATGAAAATAAGATGAAAGTTCGTTTAATGGTGAACAAAAAAACTACGTGCCTCACAATATGTGCATTAAGTGCGCGCTTATTGTCGAAATATAACCTGGGAATACTTGGCTATAGCTCTAAAGATTTTTTGTTACTTTGTTACCATACCCACAAAAAATCATTTTTAGAAAATTAAGTTATAGATTAATTAAGATGTTATTGTAACAACTTGTAAATTTCGTACAGCATCTTCTTT
>NC_051846.1:76527793-76832955 GCF_002237135.1 Teleopsis dalmanni | reverse complement strand
ATGATATAGCTGTGATTTAGTAAAGTTCCAAAAGATTTTTATTTTATTCTTAACTTGTGGACTAATTTTCATGATAAGCCTACAAATCAAGATACGGGTAATAACTCAAAGGACAATATGGTGGTAGTGGATGTAGTGCTGCAACCTTTTAAAACTGCAAGACCATTTGAAAAATCACTAATCTTATATGCGGACTTGCTTTATCCTTATAGAACAGTATATCTTTTCTATTAATGAGTCCTTGTACCATGAATAACTCAATTTGTGTCTTTAATAATAGTATACCTTAAAATTGATCGTACTTTTGTCTTGGAAAATATCGGCTTTAAAAGAACATTATATATCGGCTTTAAATGTGATTATATTTTGTGAATTGTATGGACTAAAATTGTTGTAGACAGTCCATTGAGATCTCAGTTTGGAAAAATTTTCAAAAATAAAAAAACATCACCTTGACGTTTCAGATACAAATTAACGATATATATAACATATATACATTTTTTTATTTAAATCCTAAAGGTACCTATGTGTGATGTTTTAAAATATAACCAAGGTGTTTTGCGTGATCATAAGCAGTTAAATTTTATACATTCAATATCATCTTGAATATTTAATGAGCCAATATATAAAAACCTTATAGTTCAAAATCAAAGATATTTTTTTTTCAATATATGTATTAATATAGTATAAGTATCAAATAGATTTATTTGATATATAAACACAATAAAGAATTTACCATATTATACGAAGTAATATGAAAACTTGATGTTATTTAGTTGTGGTATTTTGAATAGTTAGCACTCAAATCTATAATGTATTGTAATGTTTTTAGAGCTCATATTTGTATTCATGTATTTTTGTGTTAGCATGTAGAAAAGTTAGAAGCAGATTTCATACTAGTTACAAATAATTTGTTCCAATTTATTGTTGTCATATGCGTTTTTATCAGCTTCTAAACAACCTTCTATTAATAAGTCTCTATATACCACCTTGGGTATCCCAAAAAATGTTTATAAATTAAGTTTTTTCGGTCCTCAATTTCAACTTGGACTGTAGTTTCAACAAATAAATTATTTTTGTTTCAAAGATAATACTTTTTATAGTAACTTTTTAATTTAGGAATTATAACTTTGAGCAGTAACTGTTTAACTTGCAATGTATTTTTTCTATCTTAACCATCGTTACCAATAATCAACTTTTATATGTTTTAAAATTGATTTTGTTTTTTAGTATTTTTTATTTTTATTTTCTTCGTATTTTTTGTATATTCATATACGTATTTCGGCAAATTCGGTTTTGCCTTCATCATGTGAATTCCTTATATTATATGTTGTTGTACTCTATATTGTTCTATCATTTACTTCATACGGTTGTAGACGGGTAGTTGTATTATGAGTCCCACTCAAGTTATATTACAGCCATCATTAGATAGTTATAGATTAGTAGCTGCGATATATAAACCTAGGCGTTCCCTTCAACTAACTTTTATTTCGACTATGTAGTTGGCTTTATAAGTATATACCTAATATTTCATTTATATATAACGAAAAATATTAAAAAGAACAGTCTATAAAGTAAAATTCATAAAATTCCCTTACTTATAAAGTACTTCATGCGTATATAACTTTTAAATACACCCTCTTTTCCGTGTCCCTTAAGCTATTTAGCTTACATAAATGTCGTTGGGATATTCGTTAGTGCATTATACCCAAAAAAAAAAAAAAGATTTTTAAAATATTCATGTATGTTTAATTCACATACAAATCGACTTTTGTTGGGTGTATATTGTACGTCATGGATTCGATTTAATACCCATTTATTTTCTTTTATTCACTCAATGAATTTGCTGCCAAATTTCCAATTAATTTCAACATGACCCCATACTCGCACCATTTAATTCTCAACAACGTCAAAACAATTTTAAATTAATTAATGCAATGCAAATTACCAAAAACATAAAACAAAAAACGGGAAAAAACGAAAATTAAATGGAAAATACATAAAAAAGGAAGCAATGTTAAATGGAAAAATAAAAAACGAATTAAACTGAAATAAAAGTAAAAATAAAAATATCGCTTATCAGGTAACCTTACTAATTTGTGTACACTTAACGCTTCGCATAGCAAATTCACCCTCCAAGAAATACTGAACACACTTCGAATTTAGCTCCCAGCTACCCAAAATTTCCTACGGAAATTCTGTTATTATGCTGGTTGTATGGTGTGATACTTCAGTGCTTGACAGATACAACGTCAATTCGCGTAGATACGAATTAACTACAAACGACTTAACATTAATACCGACTTAAATTCACTGAAGATATAAAAGTATTTACGAAAGTTGGGCTTTGTATCTGAGTTTCAGCTTCAGAAAGCTGCAACAAAAACAAAAAAATGTAAACGAATTTGTGTACTCCATATAAAATACCACAGAAACTACAATGCGTAACATGGCCAGCGAACGAAGTTACGTACTCTTTTATGGTAGCATGGAATGTGTGTATCCGTTCAGCTGGACAGACAAACGGACATGGGGTTGTGGCTGACATGGATACGGAAACATTGTTGCATTCTTTAAAATTAACATACGAAAACTAAAGATACTTCTTCGGTAGTCTCTTGGTACAGGTGTGTGAATGAGGACGCTTGAACACGCTTAATATATATGAGTGGTGACCGGGACGTTCAGTAGCTCACCATGTCGAATGGTAACCCGATACATTGCCAGTGAATATGTTCATTTTTTCCACAAATATTTTTTTAGAAGACTTTTTCTTTTTATTTTAATTTATTTTATTATAATTTTTTGCAAGGCGCTTCATGGTTATTCGGGTTTTGGTTTTATTTGTACAATACACGTTTTTACACTCTTTTTGTTTTTATTTGTTTTAATTTTTTTATATATAACATATATTGTTTTTTACATGTGCCGTTGATACCATTATCTGAAAATCAATGTGTGTAACGAAACCAAAATAAATGTTCTGTAAAGGAATTTGGACAATTTAACATTTTGAGCATATGAACAACATTAAACACGTATTGATTCAGCAAGTATAAAACAAATACACTGCAACAAATTGTATTTCATATTTTGTTGTGTATTAAAACAAAACTAAACTGAATAATTTTTGAACTTCAAATGAATAAATGTTATTTCTCAAACGTTAATCAAAAAAGCTAACAATACTTTCAAATCACTTAAAATAATTCTCTTAGATTTTTTTAACTTTTTCATATCGGACTATCAGCATTAGAATATTGCACTGGATACACTAATGCACAAATCTCAATTTAATATAATAAACATCCGTATATGTTTACCTATTCCAGAGTATCTCAAAAAATCTCAAAATAGCTGAATATATATCGAGTATAATTGATACCTGAGGTAACATTTAAACGACTATTAGAATGATACACTGGTACAGTAAAGCATATAAATACAGTAACAAATTTTCATTTATGGGTTGGAGTATTAATCATAGTTGTAATAATATAATTTTTGAATCGAGATAAATAAACTATTATATGCATAAATTCTTTTATTTGTTGAGCACGGATAAATAAATAGTATGGCCCCACACACAAAATAATTTCTCCTTAAAAAATATTCTTTAGGTCTTTACTTATTATCAACTGTTTAAATCCAAAAACTGAGCAAATATAAGCTGCGGAGACTTAAAACATATAAAGTTTAAAGGTTAGATATCCTACTATAAACGTTAGCATAATTAACTGACAAAATAATTATAATAAATTAAAAAGGCTGTGAATTGCCAAATACTATTATAAACACCTTCGTGTTATATATTTTGTCTTGACTTGTTGCCAAGTTAAAAACAAATACAGTTAATAAAGATGTCAGGGTATTGTCAGATGAATGCTTAGTTGAACGACATCAATATAATATGTATAATGTTCAATTTTTACTTATTATTATTAGACTTAAAAGTTCTAATATTACTAGTTGAATTTCTGTTGTGGGAAATATTTCTTTTTATTTCAAGACTTAACAACATATTGTTGAATATAGAATACAGAATTGCACCAAATCAAAATTATTTACAATTAAACATCTTTATCAAACTAATAACCCAAATTCGGCCTTTCGATTTTAAAACAATACATTTAAGTAAATTTAAAGATAAAGCATACGAGAATTATAAATTATATAAATAAATTATAATTATATAAACGAAAAAATATTGAAGGTATATTTATTAGGATAACGAAACACAAATTTGTGTTTTTGATCCAATATCCTGATTATTTATCTTTTTTTTTTTATATACTTAATATTCGTATAGTAAAATATAGTACAACATTGAAATTAATTCACGGCATGATAAGTAATGTATATGTGAATGAAATTTGATCGAACAATTTCTAACCGTATAAAAATTTGAAATCCACTTCAAAAACAGAAATCTAAGTCTTTCATCAAATTTCTCTAAACTTTAGGGATAACTTGACTAATTTCTTTTTTCAATCTTTTCAAAAATATATTTATATCAAGAATCTTATATATTTATATGATCATTTATATGATCTTAACAAGGCAATTATAGCCGAGATCGTTAAAAGTATTTCGTAATATATTTGTAAGATCGACCGGAAGACTGTTTGTAATATTTTAACTATTCTGACACCAAAGTCTTTCAGAAAAAGTTTTATCATTTATACTTCATGGTAGAAAGCTGTTTTGTTGTATATCTTTAGTGGTGAAATCAAAAACAGCTGTTAATCGCTACCGCATGGAAGTAAACAATTGAATTTTAATACGAATGTGTTGGAAAGGCGTCAGATGTATGTTCCATTATTATTATTTATACATAAATAATTATTTACTGAATTCAACTCATGTCATCAAAAACTGCTAGAAGCTATTGCTACATTAACAATAGCAATAGCAAAAAAGAAAATTAATTAATAAATTAATTTAATTAAATCAATTAATGAACAAGTTAATGTTAAATGAATAAGTACATAAAATAAAATATATATTTTAAAATTTTTTTTTCAAGACAGTACAGTACATAATAGATTTACGTTTGCCTAGTATTAAAAATGAAATTAGAAATAATTGTTCTATTTTTACAAATTTCAATTAATCATTTCATCCTTAATTTTTGTTTTAATTTTTATGTGTTTTATTTTATATAAACAAAAGTTTTGACACGAAAAATACTATCAAAATCTGAACTGACAATCGAAAGATCTAATCAATGCAAATCTTTCTTTTAATCTTTAGAAAGACCGTGAAAAGCTTTTACTCTGGCAAAATACCGCTGCCAGGAGAATACGAACAATTTTTTAAACGATCTTTCGCAAAATTTTTGAGCGTGGTGAGCTGAAAGATCGTTGCCAGAATTGCGCTGTAAATATAATGTGAATCCCCGTTTTTCGCTTCACAGCAATGTGAAAAATTTAAACAATTTAAAAGTGAATTCTCTTTCCAGTGTACTTGAATATAATTGAGGAAATGGGTGTAGGTTTTTTGGAATATTTTCAGTTGTTTAACCAAAATGCTGCAGCATAAACCGAGTCATATGTTAATAGGGAAAAAGGGTGCAAGACTGATATGCATACTTGTGTTTGTATTTTTTAACAGAATTTTGCTGTTTTTCTGTGAAAATGCAACAGGCATAAAAAAATTGACAGTTTCATAAATATGCAATTTGCTTTTTATATCAACTGCATTGTTTTTGTTTTTGCATTTCCTGTTTTCATATTTCTCTATGGAAATTATATTGTATATAAAAATGCAATAACAAAAACAACGTCAAATTTTAATAACATAAATTAACATTTACGGTCGAGAAACGAAGTAGCACAGTTGTGCGGACTTAAAATGATACTCGTATTAAATCTGAAGTCACAAATTACTATATTTGCAAAGTTCCAAAAAAAAAAATTCGTAAATGTCATGTGTAGAATAAAACTGAGGGCAAAAAATTTTGCTACAAATCGAAAAATTATTTTTCTCATAATTTTTACTTTTCAACAAACAAGCGAAAATCTCTTAAGTTATGACCATCCAACAGCCTATTTTGGAATCTATCAGTCCAGTTCACAGCTGGCTTAGACTTAATAAAAATATTATATAATACTCGTATATAGGGGTTGAGGGTATGCTCTTATTTTATTTTGTAACTATTTATGTTGTTATTGTATTCGTATTTGCCATTGCTACTGGTATTACGACTGCTGTTGGTATTTTAAGTTTATATCATTTTAGTTTGCACAATACGAGTATATGACATTTATGATCGCAATTTATTTGATAAATTTCACCCACGTTATCTATTTTTGCACAGAGCTCCGTAAACAGTTATGGTATCATTGGTTTGCTCCATGGTGATATATTGTTGCGGATTAGTAAACCCTTGAAAAACTATTACAAAATAAATAACAACAATTTTTATTTTATAAACATTTTCAATATAATATCTTCCTTGTTGTTCCGTTGTTTTTTTTTTGTATCTTCTTTTTGTTGTGACGAAATCAATATCGATAAGTAAGATAAACTACAGCAGTACAAATAGTTTTTTTGACATAATGATACTTGTAGATATTTATGTATTCTATCCAGCCAATTTACTCTTGCCTTGATTGTGCTTCATAGTGCTGAATTATACTTATATTTTGCAGAGAGGTGTAAGGAAGTAGTGCTGGCAATTGATTAATGGCTATTTGACATGTTAGCAGCAGTAACGATATTTAAACATAAATAAACATTATTTATTCTGTGATATAACATTTTGAACAATTTAAAATAATATATACTCTCAGCATAT
This sequence comes from Teleopsis dalmanni, assembly GCF_002237135.1. Taxonomy (NCBI): domain Eukaryota; kingdom Metazoa; phylum Arthropoda; class Insecta; order Diptera; family Diopsidae; genus Teleopsis; species Teleopsis dalmanni. The sequence continues at coordinate 76,826,156 of NC_051846.1, read as the reverse complement.
TTCACTATTATTTATATATTATTTATGCTGATATACGAGTATTTCAATTTCCTTTTCAAATGTTCTGAATTAATATTATAAAATGGTAACTTTTTTTAAAGAATTAAAATATACTGTTTACTAAGATTTAAGTCTAATTACCATTAAATGTATAATTTTATAAAATTTGCATTAAAAAATGCGTATTTATAAAATTACGCAAACATATATTTAATTCGCAATATTTTTTTTCGTTTTATAACACAAATGATTGATGTTTTAAATACGACTTTAATCTCGAATAATATGACGCTTTATGAATAAATATTTTAAAAATAATGAATTACTTTTATATATAAATAATATAATTAGTTAAATGCACACTTAGTTTTTTATAGTGGAAAATGATTACATAGAATTTTACTCATTTACTTTTTTATTTAAAATTTTTTCTCTACTTTTCTAACTCTAGTCACTTCATTTGTGTTCATCTTCAATATGTACCCCATACTTATACATATGAGTTGAGTTGAGTTCATTGAATTGAGAGTCCAATTAAATAAGAAACAATAATGCAAATTCGAAGCTATATACAAGATACAATTTATAACAATAACAGTAGTGTTTTGTGTATTATCGTAGTACATGGTTTTTAAATGTAGCAACGGCTACTTTCGTCGACAAAAATCGTTGTCCACACAATACTCGTAATATTCTTGACGTTTGGGAGCAAGAAGATCATTGGGTGCCAAATCACATTGGATGCCAAATTACCCGGACTGTAAGGCAGACGACCCATCAATTCGATGGAATATTTTGAATGTTCAACTAGTCCATTGTTAGCCGAGATTTGTAAGCACTCGCACTGTCTTGATGAAAACACTGAAAGGCTGGGCTTCCGATAAAAAAAATGGTTGTATACCATTCGGAATCGACCGTTTTACGTTCCTATAATGGTATCCGTATAGTTGCCACATGACCAGTTTTCCCGAAAAAACAAGCGACCATTACTTTCAAAGTGTTTCGAGCGCGAATAACTTTTGTTGGATTTGGTTCATCCTGAAACACCCATTCGAGTACAGCCGGCTGCTGTTTACGTTCTGACTCATACGCATATATCCATAATTCGTCACATGTTACAATCTTATAGTCGTATACGTTTTTTGAAGCACCGCCATAGTAATTTTTGAGCATTTCTGTGAACCAATCGACAGGAGCATATTTTTGAGATCAAATGAGCATCAAATGCAATATTTTATATATGCTATGCAATATATTATATATATGATTATGTAATATATGACGTTTGGACGAAGTTCGTCCAAAATCAGTTATTGTGCCAGGAAACATCGATGCTGTGCATAATCTGATACGAGTAATGCAAAATAGACATTAGTTCCACCAGCATATATAAAATATTGCATAATCATTTAGCTGTGAGAAAGGTCCACGAGCAAACTGCGGCCACGAATAAAATCATAATACCAGCGTTTTACAGTGGCAAAGGATGAAGCTTCATCGCCAAATGTGAAAGTAAGTTGATCGATGCACTCTTGTCTTGATCCTCGTAATCCACGTCGAAAGCTGTACTCACTGTAAATAACACAAATAACGCTCTTTTGACAAAGAATCTAAGGTAGGTTATATTTAATCATATCAATCTTTTATATAGAAACATCAGATGACACCTGACAGCAATCAGTGTTGCCTAGGCTCAAAGTGACCCTCGTAAGTTCATTTTTTAAATCTATTTGAATTACTTCAGTGCAACTTTAGTGGACTTGAAGTTAAATCTATTTACAAGCAAAAAACTTGATTTAAAACAAAAACGATGATGACCTACAAACAATAACAGTTCTTTTTGAACGAATATTGATCACATATTATTTTAGTAGGTAGTGCGAAAGAGAAAATTAAATCCGCTTAATAATGAATCATTTTATTCATATTTTTTATTTAGTTAGGTAATTTATTTAAAACATACAAGTCATCTGAAATTTTATAAAATTATTTAAAATATGTTTAAAATTATATACACATTAGTTATGGAACACAAATATTTGCACAAATATCTGTCAGATGAATATACTACTCTATAAAATAATTTACTCACAATCACATCATTCACACAACTGACACAAAAAATATGCTAAATTATAAAAATATTTACTAAATTTTTATATAGAAGTGTTGAGACAAAATTACTTTAAACATTTTAAATAAATATATAATATTCTGATATGCAGTTGAATTTAAAATTAGTTCATTTAATTTCAAAGTAAAAAATGTACTGTATTTCCGTATTTCAAATAATTTTAGCTTATTTACATAAACTATTTTAGAAATTCTTTTCTCAGTTTGATGTAATAAATTATGTAAATAAATTTTTTTTTTTAATTTTATTTCAATATTTTTCTCAAAATAATATTTACACATTATAATTGTTGTTTACAAAACTCGCTGTGACACATAATAATCATATCATAAGATATTCCAGTGGCGTGATTAAAAACTTTTAAAATTGTTTATCAACGCTTATTAATTTTCCTCTTTACATAATAATATGTACTTATAATATATGAATATCAAATGAAAAGAAAAAAAAATTCTTCACTACACACATTTCAATTTAAGTTTTATTATTATGTTGGGGCTAATTGAGTCAGGGCACTTGAGCGCTTTTACTCTCTATCAATTGCGAGGTATTATCATAACCCCTCTCTACGCCTCGACTGGAGTATTGTTTATCACTTCATCAGACTAAGTAATAATTGATTTCAGATCTGCATGCCTCCCCGAGGAGCATATTTGACTCTATTAAAAAATAAGTTAGAATATATTATATTATACTATACTCTACTTGATAAAATATATGAAATATTAACCAGATATAACATGCATTGAGTTATAGTCTAACAATTAAGCCACAAAATTTAAACACAATATAGCAATACCCTACAAGATAAAATCTATTCATTAAATAATGAAGTCCCAGCTTCACAGTTCAACTGGGATAAGAATTACTATCAAACATAAACTGCTCTGCTTGAATATGACTATAAAAAAAAAAATAATGATGTTTATATATAACAAAATTTATTTTTCGTAGTATATAATAAAATACAATATAATATACTTAATATAAATGCATTATTAATATATTTTGAGTATACGTATTGAAATTATATATTATGTATCTGAATGTCATTAAAAAAGAAACTACTTACAGCCTGAGATATAAAAAACAATTGGAACCTTAAAGTTAATATTGTGAAGCTGTTGGTATATAAATTAAACAAAAAAAAATTAGCTAAAAAAGCTTGAACAACATGGTATACATCCGATGTTAACAAATCAAACTTTTGGATTTAAATATGTCAATTTATAAAATTAAAACAAAAATTCATTTTATGTTATATTAATTAATTGAATTTGTGGATGACCGACCATATAGCTGCTTCGAGTATTGTCAAATACCAATCATCAGAGGTCTTGGAAATAATTCTTGTATTTAATTATTCGTTAAGAATTTTTTGAGTCTGCAAGTACCATAAATCGAACTCGTGTCCTGTATCGAACTTATATAAATAAAAAATGTTTAATATTAATTTAGAATATATGAAGCAGAAAATGGGTTAGTGTGAACTCCCGCCACTGTAAGTCATAAACATATGTACTATGGTACGTGGTCACCAAAAGACAGTGTTAAAGTATAGTCAATTTATTTGTTATTTTCAGTTTATTTAGGAATTTATTTGTTTATAATCAATTTGTAAACATGTTTACCTTCTTCGTTGCAGACATTTTCTTATCAAAAAAACAGGAAAAACTTATTATATATAGTATATCTGCTTCAAATTTTTTCTAATCTTATCTTAAGTCTCTGTCTTCTGTCAAATTGTGTTTTCTCATTACTACACCAAATTATGTATTGAATGGCAACAAAAAGAAAAAAACAATTAACAATATTAGTTGAATAAATATTATTATCATTCATAAGATACTACAATATTCTTTAGCAAATATATCAATATTTTTCAAAGCATAATATTATTCTTAGTTTTATTTCAAATATATAAAAAAAACAAATATATTCATATTATAAATTTTTATAACTACAATTTTGGATTTGTGTATAACTTTGACTGTTAATTTCTTATCAGACGCGCAAAATACATTTCAAGGCTATCGTAAAAATAATATTTTCAATTAGCAAAACAAATAAACAATATGTTTTTTCAATAAACACTAAAACTTCCATAAAAACAAAATTTAAATTAAAAAAAAATAATTAAAAAAGCTGGTTAAGTACTTGTAAGAAACGTTAATAAATAGATTTTAAAGCTATTACAATAATTACCTCACACGAGTCAGAAGATCAGTTGTCCAATGTAACGTAATTGCACTTTGAATTAGTAATTCTCAACCCAAAATGTGAAAGCTATTCAATGTGTTTTACAGATAACGATATTAAAATCTTTCCAAAAAATAATAACGTTAAACTAAAAAGATACTATATTTTATGGACCAATAGCATTAATTACACCACCGATGTTTGAGAAACCCTGCTTAAGATTATATGTACTTTAAAAGTATAAAAATGCTTTAAGTACTTTTATCAATCATAAGTCTTATATGCATTAATAAATATGGTTCTATGTTAAATAAACTTTATGTAAAAAAAAGTTTAACAGTAAATAATCTCTTAAAAGTTAGAAGAGTTCGAATAGTAAAGAAAAGACAAGAACAAAAATTTAGTAAATATATTGAAATTTGGCTGACCTGACTATACAACACTGTTTCAAGTATTGCCAAGTACTCATCCTAAGTGGTGTTAGGAAATATTTGATTTTTTTAAAATTAGTTTATGGTCCGTAAGGATACTGCAAACTAGGGAACCGTGCTGGAAAACTAAATTTCCCTTTTAATCCTACTTGTCGCAGTTGTGGGAAAGTCTTTGCCTAGCACATGCAAGAGGGCGATTAAACACTTTAAGAGTCCCTTTTTCTAAGAATCTTGATCAATTACAAGACCTGACACTAAACAGTCTTTTCGAGCTTCACCAAAGATTCTAGGTGCTATTAAACATTGAGTTATTCCTATATACACGGTAACACAATGAACCAATATGCCTAAGTGTATCCCCTAAGGATCGCCGGTATAACTAAACCTAACCTTATAGTCCATATATAATTTATTTGGAAAGCAAGTGCCAGGCTTAGAACTCATGCCTGTCAAATTAGAACATGCGTTAAGACGTATCAATCTCGGCAAGAAAAAATTAGCATTAAATATTATATTGTTAGCCAACAAAATTCTTTAAAAAGAATTCCATAATTTAAATGCATCACTTCTTAATTGCATAAAAGTTTATGAACCTACGAAAAATGGTGCTACCTCCACCTGATATAAGGAAATCCTTAGTAATTGACTTTTAGTTCTTTATTTGAAGAGTAAAATATTTCCTGTTCAGCCGCTGTTAATTTGTAACATTTATTTGTTTTTAAAATGCATTACATGTGTATATATAATATATTCAAATTACTGTCAATAAGTAATTTAATATAAAATAAGAATAAATACACCAAAATTGGTTTTTTAGACATTAATTTAATTCATTGATTTAATAACTGGGTAATATAGATGTCGAAAGAAAGCATACAATTTATTTATTTATAACGTTCAAAAAGCTCTGACTGGACAGTCATTAATAAAACATAATACCAAATCACTCTCATGTACAAAATCTGAATTATAAAATCTTCTCTAAAAAGTTTAAAAAGGACTTAGTCTCAGGCCAAAACTTTGCTCGTCTATGTCATATAATTTATTTATCTCTGGTTGTACGCTGCTGAAAATAAATCAAATATAAAGTACTGTAATTAAAAACATTCACAATATCGATCTCTGGATCGCGATACTCTTCAATCAAAACTTCAAAAATTTACATGATTAAAAAATGGGAAAATGTTATGGACAAAATATTAAATTTAAGCAATATGTTTTGGTTATTCGATTATTCACCAAATAATCGCCTTCAGATAGCATGATTGTGTCATCGTGTTATTACATTGTGCATAATTCTAAAAAAATTAAACTGCTAATGAATTACAAACACTTTAAATTAATTTATAGTATATATATATTTGAAATATAGTTGATCTCTAAAAAATCACACACTTAATACATGTCACCCAAATAAATGATATAAAATTGTAATTTATATTTTTAACAATTCAAATCAAATCACATTAATACATAAACAACTGCATTCTGGGTCTTCTTAACGGTGGTGGTTGTTCTTCTGAAGTTTTCTGCATAGCATTTATCAGTAATGCTCTAATTATTCTAGATAAAATAAATATCCGTCTATTTTGCAAATAGGCCATTCTTTGTAGCTCATTGATTTCGAAAGTATTTTGCCTTAGATAACCCAAAACTACGTCTTCATTGAAATTACTTCTCTTGACTTGTGTTTTAATTACGGGATTGGGTACCACTGGGTTATGTTTTACAGTCACAGTTTTTGGAGAATGAACTGAATGAGGTGTTGCCTTTGATTTAGTGCTCGTTATCACTTCATCGTCATGATCTATAATTGTTATGTGACCAACAGAAGCGACGCTTACGATTGTAGCTGAAACTACAAGAAGTAATAGAAACTTTTTAGATGCCTGCGAAAATTAATTATATAATTTTTTAAAATATATTAAATTATATTGACATTATATTTCTTGCCTCCATATTTACTTTCAGTAAAGATCTTGTAGACAGTTTTGTTATATTTTATAGGCTTCGCCTAACCACGTACTATTTATACTGCTTCACATGAAAATGCTTTACTTTGTTGAAAGTTTTTACAACAAATTAGTGTGAAATATTTTTTAAATCATTTAGTTCCAAATAATTAGAAAAATGCGTGATATATTAGAAATCTAAAAATTAGTTAAGTACAAAACTACAAAATCATTTGCAGTCCTTAGAAATAAAAATTTTTAAATATATGTATAGATACATATACTTATATATATAAATTCTAAATAAAAAAGAAAATAACAAATACTGTATATATATTATATTATACATAAATACTATACATATAAATAATTACTAAAAAAATATTTTTGTATTTATCTTGGACCTTACCAATATTCGTAAACATAAACAGCAACTCAATATAAGTTACGTTAGGCTATGTCGACTTTAAATATACTCTACAAAACAAATATATTTCATAGACATATTATAATAATCACTTAATATATCCGTGTCTGGTTCCCTTGTAGTAAAACATATAAGCTATATTTTTGCAGATATTTATATTTAGTGTAATAAGTAATGTTGCCAATTTATTTCATATATTTGTAAGTTTAATCTGCATAGATTCTGCCTAGATCTGATCTGCCCACAATTAGTATTTGCAAATAAGTTTATTTGATAAACTCAAAAAAATACTTATTTTCAGACTAAAAGACGGACAATCATAAAAGTTAGTAGGCAGACGCAAACAATTAATTTTATCAAATTTTTCACAAACGTGGCTATAGTTTATCAATTTACAAAATCTTAACAAACCTAATATATCACTTTTTTTCAAAAATATAAAAAGTATGATGAGGTAAGGTAAGGTGTAAACATAATATCGTTTCATGAAATTGTAACTTCATATATATTAAATTTTTAGTATTTACAGAAAAAAAGTAATTTAAAATTTGTTGAAACAAAATATAATAAAAGTTTATATAATATATCGAAATATTAGCAATAGTTTAGAAATATGCAAAACTAATCAATTCGTTTTCAGTTTGATATATTTTAGTTTACTTCATTGTTTGCATTTTCTGTACAAGTTTCAATTTTTAAGTCAAATAGTTTTGATTTAAAATCAAAACTTAACATAAACAACTCTATTAAATTAAATTTTTAAATTATCTCAATATACCATTTCAAATGTAAATATTAGTACAAAAATCAAGAAGGATTATATTCCATAGAAAAAATGGAATATTTTAAGAACTCTAACCATGGTATAGCATGCTATAGAATACTATCTTTAAGAATGCTTGTAATAGGTAAGAGCGGACATGTAATCGGACATATGATATAAGCCAAACAAAGCGGTTAGATGAACAACTTAAGATCCAAAATGGTTTACAAACTATATTAAAAATACAAATAAAGAGCTCTAAAGATATGAAATGATAGCATATTAAACAAACACATCCATTGAGCAATATTAAATCCTCCTACAAAATTTAAAAATTGCCTAATACAACTGAATACATTTTGTTTTATTGTAGTGTTAATTCGGCATAAAATTTCGATCATTTAGAATGATTACAGATTATAAAGATTGTTGATAGGTCAATTGGGAGAGAACGATGTTTAACAATATGGATGGGAGAGTAATTTCAAATAGTACTCTATTCATTAACTATCTAACGTGGCAACATCACAACGTGTGGCAACATCACACAGTATCGGAATAAATAAAAACCAATAAGTCTAGATAAGATCTAATGAAGGACTAAAAGAGAAATTATTTAGGCGATGACTAATTATATTAATTTATTCTTAATATTTTTAATTTCTTTTGTATGTAATAAATATATAAAATGCAACGCTTATAGTTTATAATTCGCAGTGATGAATTATACATTATGACTTTATTGCTTAAACAAATCATTTTGCAATTGCACTTATATAATTCATTTAATCCCAAATTCAAACATCAGGTACAAGCATCCATTCTTCTGAAAAGGATATTTAGACCGTTTTATGGAGATATGTTCATTGTGGCGCGCAATCATTCAATTCATTCATTCATTCAACTCATTCTTCATGCAAATTACTTCTCTTGATTTATGTTTTAATCACGGGACTTGGTACCACTGTGTTATACTTTACTGACACATGTTTTGGAGAATGAACTGGATGGAGTCTTGTCTTTAATTTAGTGCTTATTATCTCTTCATCGTCATGATCTATAATTGTTATATGACCAGCAGAAACGACATTTACGATTGTAGCTGAAACTACAAGAAGTAATAGAAACTTTTTAGATACCTGCGAAAATGAATTTTATAATTTTTTAAAATATATTAAATTATTTTGACATTATATTTCTTGCCTCCATATTTACTTTCAGTAAAGATCTTGTAAACAGTTTTATTATATTTTATAAGCTTCACCTAACCACGTGCTATTTATACTGCTGTTGAAAATTTTTACAACAAATTAGTGTGAAATATTTTTTAAATCATTTCGTTCCAAATAATTAGAAAAATTAGTTAAGTACAAAACTATAAAATATTTTAAAGTGTTTAGATATAAAGATTTTTAGATGTACGTATATATATATATATATATATATATGTATATATTCGATTTCGAATATTAGTGATCATATAACATAATACTACATTGTTTAATTAGCTTTTGATAAATACTATTACAAATTTTTTATTTTTTCTGCATATCGCTCTCTGCATCTAACTATATTTATGAGACTACCAATCTCTCGTATTTGAGTCCACTAAAATATGTTTCGCATTCATTTATTTTTCTACCAACACCGCGTTTCTCTTCGATTTTTCCCTGAATAATCATTTTGCGTATCTCATATTTTGAATTTCTCATAATATGTCCTAGGTAGGCTGTTTTCGATCTTTTTATAGTTGCTAATAATTCGCAATCATAGCTCATTTTTGTTGAAACTTCATTATTTGTAACACGATCCATCCATAGAAGTTTAAGAATGCTACTAAAAATCCATAACTCAAATGCCTTGAGCTTGTTAATATCAGGAACTTTTAAAATCCAGGTTTCCATGGCGTAAAGAAGTATAGACTGGATATAGCATTTTGCAAAAACGATTTTAGTTTTAATATTGAAATCATGACTGTTAAGAAATTTTTGGTTATATACACTTTTTCGCAAATATATATATATATATATATATTATGTATATAAAAGTTGGTATAAAAATTTCGTTTGATATATGTAATCATGAATGAACGTACACAAATCTCATTGAGAAGGGGTTGCGAAAACGAATCCATAGTTCATACAAAGTTCATGACTTTACGTACCCTTAAATCTTTTGGGGGTCTTAAACTCGAAAATCCTCCTTTATGCAATTCTCAACCTAATCAAGCACCCATACAGTACTAAAACCTAATTTGTTTAAGGCTTTCGGTGTACATATTTATTACTTTAAGCTTCACATGTGTGTTACGTGTAAGACTTATTAAACAAAAACGTCTGCAGTTTGGATATAGAGATTAAATTTATTTATTTAATTGACATACAGTCAAGAAAAGTATCTGATAATAATTAAAATTATTTTTTATACGCCAAAAAGCTGAAGTGTTATTTGTTGCAGTGTCCATATAAGTGCCAACTCAGCATAAATCAATCAAACTCAATTCCAACAGAAAATAAATTAATTGTGGAAACAATACATGCATAATTGACACCATTCTAATTATGGTCTTAGTTCCACATAAATACATTTATTAAAATCTTTATGTATATAAATATAAATTATAAAAAATATTTAATTCATGTAAACAAATTAAAAATGAATTGCGTTTAAAACTGATATAAAATTCATATCAGCAAAACCCTAAATTAAATACAAAAACAGATACTCATATGCGAGTACATACGGTTAATATTAAGTATGCACACAAAATAAAAATAAATTTCAGAAGAAACGATATTCTACACAAAATATCAAATTAAGCAATTTGATATTAGAAAGCATATAAACAGCCCATAACAAAAATAGAAATAGGAAGACTTCTAACACTCTAGTAATTCTTATGCTAGACATGTCTGTCTGTCTGTCATTCTGTTTATCAATTGTCTAATATGTATCGCATCAAGGTTGAATGTGTGAAATTTTACGTACAAAAACTACAAATGAACATTGCTAACTAAAAAAAGATTTGTAATTCCAAAAAAAAACTACTTTGTATGCGCCCCCTACTACAGTGTCTGCGTCTAAGTCTTCCTTAATCTCAGACTATGTACATATGTAGTTGGACATCCATGGATGTTGTCTTCTTAACCTCATGACACAAACATAATTCAGCTGATCTCATCTGAAATTTCGACTGGTTCAATTTGATCTGATATCTGTTGCGTTTATTTATAGTCATTAACCCACTTGTGTACCCACAGATAAGGAAGAAATAATACAAAGAAACCCTCACAGTAGGTTGCCATTAGGATTTTTATTGCCTTTGTTTGCTATAAGATCTTGTAAATAAACGGCCGTATGCGTGTGTATGTCTGTACTTTTAATTTTTTATGAACCTCAAATAATCTAATGTACTCGCAATTGTAAGCAGCAGCATTGTCATGCTTATAACAAAAGGATCTATTTTGATTACTTATACTTGAATTGTTCAGCAGTTTTACTAAGGATCTTGTCAATCATATGTACACAAGTGCTGGTTCTTAGTCAGTTCTTTTCTGCAGACTTGTCTGCATGACATATTGATTGAAAATAATGATTGAGCAGTGATTAAATTAATTATTCTCAACAGGTAACAGAAACGCCTAACAATAGTTGGTTCAACACTTCCCATTTAACTATATTGAATTTTCATGACACACTTACGCATCTCTCACTCACATTCATTACACTTTTTCGTCTAATAGAATATAGCAAGCAAACAATGCAATTAAGGGTTATGGAGGGTCTTTTTTTTACCTGTACACAATGCAAAAGGACATTTGATATTTTTGACACATTTTCACAAAGGACATTACTAGCAATAATTAATGATTTTATGCTTTCTTTCCTTATTTCTTCTCGGACTATCAGCATCACATAACAAAGGTAAATCATGACTATTCCATTATTTTGTTGGTTAAAATCTCTATGCCATCTTTCACATGTCTGCAATGCAGTACACTTGCTGATGTTGTTGTACCCAAAAATATACACTCAAAAAAATATTTTCTAAATTTAGCAAAATTTATTTGTTTACATCTTTAAATAAAATTAAAACGCAAAAGCTTGCAAATATTAGGCATAAATAAAATCAAAAACTGTACTGCAAAAATAATAAAAACAACTGGATTGATAAACAAAAACATTGTTTTCGCCGTGCTACGACACACAACGCACAATTTATAAAAATATCAACGAAAATACTTAAAACTATTTAAAGCTAAGAACGCTTTGACCTAATTTCTGGCCTCATATCACTTAAGTTCGCGTCTTAACTAACATTTTTTCGCAACGTGTAGCCATAAAACCTGTCATCATATCTTACAGATATTTTATATATTTACTTTAGTTTTTCAATTTATTTTTTTTTATATATATTTTTATTTTTTTTTTTATTTTTTGCTATATTTATGGTTTGTTGTGTAGCCTCGATACAGTGTATTATGTTTACTTATAAATATTTTACTGCCGTTCATGTTTTTGTGCGCTTGTATGTTTTGGTTTGTGTTATTGTTTTCCTAATTTGAGATACGCCCACGAATTGTTTTTATTTTGATTTTAATTCAATTTCGTATTGCGAATTTTTAATTTTGTTCATATGCGCGATTATAAAAGTTGCTCTCTATTCAAAAGCCATGTGCGCCTCACAATGTAATTTGTTGTTTGTTCACCAAAAGTACACAAGAAAAAATCTTGCTACATTTCTAAGCAACCAAATATTTATAATCCACTAACATTCAAATATATATTATATATACTTTATTAAATATATTGGTAACGTCATGAGCTGCTAAACTATATCAATTAATAAATTATTACACGATTAGTTATATTGAAATTGACTAGTCCAGTAATCAGACATGTATAACACTATTTTAGAGAGACAGGCTTACCAACACCGCGTTCGAATCTCGGAATGGTTCCTTCTCAGCGCTCCTCAGGGCGGTATGATAATCTGAAGTCAGTTATTGCTTAGTGTGATAAGGTGGTAAACAATAATGCAGTCAAGGCGTAGAAACGGGTTATAAAGAAATCTCACAGCTAATAGAGAGTAAAAGAACTCAAGTGTACTGACTCAACTAGCCTTAATATAATAATCATATCTGACTAAATACACATTAACCACATATCCAAAATGATGAAATGTATGGTACCAAAAAGGAGAGTAAACTCCAATTAAATTGAGAAGTGCACAAAAAAGTTACAGATATGTTTCAAGCCGTCTAAATCGACAAGTGAATTAGAGATAATGGTAGAGAGATAACACAAAAATAGGAAATTCCATGAGCATTTTCACATTATATTCAATAGTATATCTGACAAAATATACAATGACCAGATATCCGTAATGTTTAGTTATATGGAACCCAAAAAGAGAGTTAACTACAACTAAATTGAGAAGTCATCAAAGAAGTTACAGATATCTTTGAAGCCGTCTAAATCGACAAGTGAATAAGATATAATGATGTTTCTTTTCATTTTAGCTTTAGCATCTTCGGCTATGAGTCATCTGGAGATGAGCTTTTAAAAAACATATTATAACTTATAAGGCACTTAAATGTAATTGTCTTGGATCGAAAAACAATGGTTAGGTTATTATTTGATACTTTAAAATTCTAAGCTGTAAATAAATTTATAAAATCTTTTCCGACATTCTCCTTTAGACTTCAATTGTATTTCTTAAACTTTGTGTCTATCATTTCATATTAAAATTTAATATAAATATCGAACTATTTACAATCCACAATGAGATAATCAAAGCCTTAATAAAGCCTTGTCCTTATTACCAATAAGAAAATAATAAGATTGATTTTAAAAAAGTGATTAATAGATTTACAGCTCTAAAGATTAGAAAAAAAATTTTTTTCAAATTTAAATAGTTATATAGTTAGACTTTGACATAGATTTAAACTAATATGTTTGTATTTTTGTTAATTTTATATTGTTAAATTATTTAAAAAATACGAATTTTATAGTAGATATTTCCACTGTGCACGGGATCCATGTAGTCTACTCTATGCAACTTAATATTGCTTTAATTTAATACAAAAAAAAAATTAACGCAATTATTATTTATATTTAATTATTTCAGAAGAGTATGTTCTAATTGTTAATAAAATACATCTAAAAAAAAACTATAGATATTCGGAAAGAAATTCTGTCTTCACACATCATTAAATTTAGACCACTATTTCCAAATTTATAGAAATGGATAATACCTAATTAGAATAATGGGTCAAAATTTTTGGTAATAGATCGATTTTCAGCTATTTTGTAGTCGCATTCATTATTTATTGTGGTTCTTTTTTAGCGGACCAGTGATTCATTTATACAGAAATCGAAGTTAAATTACTTTAATAAAATACATAGTCTTTTAAAATCGTACCATTAATCTGGAGAGATATATTTATAACTGATTTGAAGTTAAAGAATAGCTAGTGCATTTTTAAATACTTAGTAAGGAAAGTAGTTGCATAGCGTGCAATTTATGATATATAAATTCATAGCTTGGCAAAACTTTGAATATTTATTATTTTGCCTTTTCTTATATTAATAAACAACTTCAGTATTTTTTACGTGAAATAATGTTTATACACATTATAATTTCAGTTGCAACTGTAAACCCTAAATGCATTACGTTCGTGAACGTGATTTATTGGTAGCAAAACATAGAATATTCAGTTAGTAAATGATCGTTTATTTAAAAAATACGTCAAAAAAATAAAACTGATATAGAATTTCGTAAAAAAACAACTTAAAAGTTTGTACAACCTTATCTTCTGGGGGTTTTGTCTGCCGAAATTTCATAGGCCACAGAGATATAGGTATAAGTCACCGTTCTACGAGTTGTGGCAAAAAAAAAGCAGGTTAAATAATATGCACTGCTGTTTTATGCTGTAAACAGTAGTCCTAGTCAAAATTATTTCTCAGAAGTCCTAGTCATCTTATGAGTATAAGAATAGTGAAATTTTAAAAATGAGCAGTATATTTTGAAATAGTAGGAAGTATGTATTATTTTTTATTCCTTATTTTTTATGAAATGGAATAATAAATGAGATAGTGTAGTTCATTTATATGCAATAGTCGTCGCAAACTCGTGGGCGGCAGAAGATCTTCCGATTTACCTTTTTTTTCGGATGAGCAACCTATAGAGCGTAAATTTTGTTGATCGAGAAAGAGAACTGCACCGCAATTACCTACGTAACCCATAATAGCACCTTTAAATAATGGCAGTTTTTTTGATCTCCAGGCTAACATCGTTGGTATGAGTTATTGTGGTTTCCAAGATATATGAAGTCTCTGATACCTTTGAAAATATAGTCGCAAACAAAAAGCTTTGTCTAAGCGTCACACACTTTTGACAAGAGCCAAATTAGTGTTTGTTTTGCCTTCGTTCACCGCCAAACCCATTTTTCCCCTTTTTTCCCTAAATTCTCCTTTTGATAGTAACAAGGCAGCTGTAACAGTATGCCTTCTATATTTAATGTTCAATGATGTGGGTGTCGTCAGCGTAAACAAGATAGTGTATCCATGTAAAATATAATAAGAAATCACATGAATGAGGCCTGGTACGATATTGAAAAATACTAACAAAATTGATTCCTAACGCGAACTATATATAAAAAAGATATGATAAAGTGTGTTTCTAAGTCTTGACATTCGTTATCAATACCGAATAATGGTAAAGTAGGAACTAGTAGTATTAAAACCTAATTTTATTTTATGCTTTATTTATTAAAATAAGATTGCTAAATCATAAAAAAAAATAAAATTGTATTTAATAAAAGTACCAATATTTTTTGAGTGTAGCATAGCATTTCTGTGCCACAAATGCAATAAATTAATAAATAATTTGTTTTGTCTTATAAAGAAAAAATATCAAAGAAAAAATAAATCCATAATAATGAAGCCGTTCGACAAGTGTTGCGTTTAATCAACTCTCTTATATGGCGCTGTCGAAAAGAAGGCAAAAATAAATTTTATAATTGTCATAGTAAATTTTTTATTACTGGCTTTTAAAGTTTTTTTTTTTTTGTAAAATATAATATGTATAAGTAAAAAGTTGATAGAATAAACGTCAAAATTAACGACGTTTTAAATGAAATTTGAAAAAAAGTTGTGCCTATTTTCGGAAGATAAAGTATTAATACTTAATTATTTTAATTTTTTATTGGTGTATATAAAAAAAATAATTAAAATGTATTATTCTGAATTTAATAGATATACTGTCATATGCATTTTATTATTAACGCTAACACTTTTTGGAGCAAATGACAAATTAACGTGCAGATTAATATAATATTTTAAAATTGTTTTTGAGAGCTGGTTTTTTAAAAATAATTTTTAAATTACTTCATAAGTTAATAACATTAATTAGTACCTAATTTTAGAGATGTGGCAATAACAACTCATAACTTAAACACAAAAAAATTTGTTTATTTGGACAAATATAAATTGTTTATTCGAGTACAACTTTTAACGCTTTTAAATAGCGATTTTTAAAATGCAAATATATGATATGATAAGAAAAGATATAATATACACAATGTGATTAAGAATTGCATATTTTATTCGAATAGAAATATCCCACTCAAAAAGAAAGTTTTTAATCAAGTAAATTCTTGGGCTGATCATATAGTTACTTCAGATTTCGCCAAATGTCTATCATCAATAGTCTTTGAAGAAATATGTTGTTTTTGCTGTCCGTATACAATATAAAGGCATGCGTACTGCATTATATACAATAAATATAAAAAAATTGCTACTATCAAAGCGTAACTCAGCAAACTTTCCAATGACTATACTCTGGTACGTTGTTTGCAGTGAGTCCGATTCAAGGAGATTGATGTGCGACATCTCCGTGTTATGTGAATTTTTTGGCTGACCACACCACTGTTTTGGACGCTGGTTAATATCTGCCATTAGTAAATACACAAAGCCAATGAACACTTAATTTGAGTTATTCATTTTTAAAGTCTTGACAATTTGTTTTGTTTATATATAACACTTTTTTTTAATGTGTTATAATTAAAACTAACGTGAATTATTGTTTTCTTTTAATTTCATTAATATGCATCACATTATTTCATATCAAGAATATATTATGTTTAATACAGTAATGGAATACATATATTTATTCTTGCTAACTATCCATTTAACTGTCTATTTAGTAAGTAAATATTTGACTGAATATCGTATGATCTCGTTGGAACACTATACTTATTCTTTTGATCAATTTGTTTCTATTTGACTAAATTCAATTTGTCCAGCTGATGACAGCTGAGACTACAATAAATAATGATCAAAAGATAACAGATTTGGAGAATATAGTGGTTGTGGAAATATATACCAAGCTGTAAGAGCTTTTGATGAACTTTTATAAGGTCCCTCATTATAACACTGCACTTATTCTATTAATCATTTTTTCCGTTTTTGTTTGATTGAATTATGCAATTGGTCCAGCTGATCACAAAATTGATTGTTGTATTTACCTGTAGAAGTTTAAAAAAACAGATCCTTTGAAAGCCTAACAGACAGAAAAACTCACCTTTTCTTAATGAATATTTGCTTCTGATGTGCTCTGAGCCCATAAACCGACAGAGCTCTATTGCATTTACTTTATAATTTATTGCATTTAACATTTTTGTAGATAACCCAGTTTTCGTTCCTATTGAAGATGTATTTCACAAATGGATCATTTGCTTGACAGCTGAAAACAAATTCCATCGAAATGGCACAAATTCCAGTTCGTTAGAACATGACGAAACCTTATATTCAGACAGAGATTGAACTTAGCATTTTGAAATATCATGAACAGTCCATCTCTATAAATTTAATCTCTCAGCAATTTCATGAGCTATTATACACCGATTTGCAACAATATATGCCTTTATTGTGTTTTTATTTGCTTCATTTAGTCTTCAAACACTTTTGAATTGACGGATCAAAATTTTGTTAACCTTTTTTTTCTTCCTTATTTATCTTTTCGATAGTAAAAAGGAAAAAAACATTAATTTCTGCTTTCCAAATTAAAAAGGGCATCAGGAAATCAGCTATTAAAATATATAAGTCACATGATTATGCGACTTAATCAAGAAGTTGACTGAAAATATGCAAATAGAATATCTATTGGAAAAAGTTAACGCTATCCGTAAATAATATTAATCGTCAAAATTTTAAATTAGGCAACAATTTTCTATATTGAACACATGAGATTTAGTATGATTCTTGTAATCAAATAATATAATTTTTTGGTCCAAATCTGGTGCGGTAAAAAGTGATACCTATTGACTCTGTCATGAGGTGGAGAAAACATCAGAACATATTCTATCTAGCGATTGCAAAACGTTTTATTGATTATCTTGGAACCAGGATTTTGGTCTCAAATTAAATACGCAAAATTAAGCCTACAGCATTTACGAGATTTATAAATAGTCTAGAATTGTTTTCATAGCCTATTATTTAATAATAATAATGCTTAAATGTTTTCTTAACATTTATCCTACTCTAATGTATAAATAAAGAAAATATTTCTGAAAAACATTTTTTTTTTGTTTTGTATTACTTTGTTATATTTAATTAAATGTTTATAAAGAGGTTTTCGAAGAGTAGTGAAGTACAGCACCAAAAATTCTTTTTATATTATTTTTATTAATTGAATTTTGACTAATCACACAACTGTTTCGAGTATTGCCAAATACCCATCATCAGTGATCTTGATGTTATTTCTTGTATTTAATTAATTATAAATAATTTTTTTTGAGACTGCAGTAGCAGGAATCGAACTCGCCTACCAAAGTTGAAGCTCAGAGTCAGCGCTCCTTTATCAACTGACCCAAAGCTGTACTTGACTTTTTATGTTCGCATATTTTTCTGGACAATTTTACTTGCTGTGTTTATATTAGAATGAAATCATAAACCAACTGTAGAATAATTGAATTAATTAATTATATTTTTATGTTTAATTGTTAAATGTCAATACTCTTCTGTTTGTAGAGGCATTATTTATTGCATTATTAATATACTCTTTTTTATGTGTAGAACGTAATCTAGGAACGTAATACTGAGAAAGTCATGCTAATGTTAATCCACGATTAATAGAAACTAGTGTTTTTCATAAAGATCTTTTCGAAAAGAAGTGAAATACAGCAACAAAAATTCTTTTGAATTAAATGTTTATATAAAACATGTTTACAAACCGCTCTAAACAAAAGTACATAAAAAGTACATATAAAAAGTACATATATTTGTAAGTCTTTGCACAAAAAAAAAAAGATTTGAATAAAATGTTATTGAAACAATTTCTTAATTTTGTAATTAAAAATTCAATTTGAAATTATCACTATAGAAATATTAAATGTGCGTAAAAACAGAGGATTTTAATTATCATATTATTAAAATATATACGAACTCAATTACACTTATACAAATTTAAACTACCTTCATTCTTTAATTACATCTTTGGAACCTATAGAAACAATATAATGAAAATTTTATGAAAATTTAAAATGAATACAAAATAAAAAGTAGACGCACGTGTGTTGCTAGAGATTAAGGAAAATAATTTTTTTCTTTCCAACAAATTGAAATTTTGGTTTTGCAGAATTGTATAAAAACAAGAAATTAAAAAAAGTTATAATCAAAAATTTAATTAATTTTAAATTGAAGACATACATTTTAAACAATTAATAAACTAAAGTGGTTTGGTGTTAAAGTTTTTGATTTGAAATATGCCGCCATTAGCAACTGTCAAATTAGATACGCTTAGTCTAACGAGTTGCTGCTAGTAATTGTACTTTGGAACGATCAACAGCTCAGACATGTGAGTGCGGCTAGTCTGTAGAGGATAGAAGAGTAAATCTAGTTGAAATTGCCAAAGTTTTTTGATTTTTTTTAATTTTAAATTTATAGAATGAATAAAAAATTCAAATTATAGATAAGAAATCTTCAAAATATTTATGAAAATGTGCAAATTTTAATAAGAACGTGCAAATAATTTTAAAGATAGTCAATAAAATCAAAAAAAGGAATTAGTGTCGCACAGTTTTATCAGCAATCTGATGTATGAAATAGATATTGCCATATCAAACTTTTTGATCTCCTCTCAATCGTCAATAGCGAAAAAATCAAAATCACCTCTATGGTCAAGATTCAATACTGCTTAAAGTTTTATTATTATTTTAATTAGTAGTTAGCCACCTTTTTATTAATTATTTACATACATTATTTAAAAAATACAAAGTCTCTCCTTACCTTATTCTTACAGTCAAGTAATTGTTTTGTTATTTTGTATTCGTATTACGTTTTACTGATATTATACGTTTTTCGGCCACTCATTTAATAGGATTCAGTAAGATATACTAAATTAATATATTGTCAAAAATTTAGATCGGTAATCTTTGTCGATCTACACACCTATCGACTGGTTTGACTGGACGTCATGATGATTTCACATCATCATCGTAGTTATACAACTACTTGATAGTTTTCTCACTCTCCACTTTTTGCATTAATTCTTCTCTGGTTCTTGTTATAAGTAATTATGAAACATGTCTAGAATCACTTTCTACCCACAACTTAACTTGAGTCATAAACTTCACCAATTTATCTAAACCTATAAGCTTTATCTTTGGTTAAACTCACCAGTTGGACATTGTTTTTTACTAAGTAATCTCCAAGTTCGTTGTGATTTAGCCAAATATTTTTCACATTATATGGGTTCAAAAAATTTCTCATACTTTTGAGCCATATGTGATAACTGAAGTTTGGATTTAAAAATGTTTAGTTATATTATGTTTTGTTCGCTACCAACAAGTTAGATGCACTGTCTTTGATTGTTATTATATAACAAAAGTACCCTCTCCCCAATCGATTGTTATTATATAATAAAAGTATCTTCCAATACAAATTGCAAATTTTCGAATATTTTGAATTTGAACTCTCCACCTCCAAGTTTCAAGAACTTGTTCTACTGATTAATAATGGAATTATACTATATATTATGTTCGTATTATACCTTATATTTCGTTTTATGCTCATTTATTATAAACCAAACATCTCTGGGTAGTTGGTTGGTTACAGTGGCAGGCCATTAGATAACTTCATATGTACCTCAATTAGCGATTTTTCGCCGTTTTGACACCACATTTCTCGCAAGAATCCTAGTATAGAAGAGTAGAGACTAAATCCATCCCGTCGAATTTAGATAATTTAATAGGTCTTTCATCTTCACCGTTGAGCAGTGTGATAAACTATTACAGAAGTATTTTCCTAAGAACCTAAATCTTCTGGACGCTAAAGCCGGGCATTCACAGAGAAAATGTATTAATGTTTCTTTCTCCTGCGAGTTTCCACAACTTCTGCAGTGAGGGTTATGGAGAATACGCAGTTTCTCTGCGTAGGTTCCTACACAACAATAACCAGTAACAACTGCAGTAAGCCTTGCAGTGTTCACGCGATCTCTTTTGATGAGTTCCGAGGATTTATTTTTGTTATAGGTGGGTCATTTAACCTGAAAGTTGCACATGACCTTACATCTGTTTTCACCAAACATCTCTACTTTCTGATTTTAAATTTAATTTCTTTATTAAAAATTTACTATATTCCTTTTGCATGAAATCTTTCATCCCAATATTTTTTGGAGTAAACTTAACAATTTGAATATGTTTCTTGCAAAATCCTAACTCGGAGAGTGTTTTGAAATATAATATATTATATAGTGCTAATTTAGTGTATGTACGCCATTACCTACAATGAGAATAACCAGAATTTTACTAAAAAGTTAAACCCTGAACGTGTAGGGCACTGTCAGAAATTCGTCAAGAATTTTGATATCTTCTCTGCTCAAAGTAAGTTGCCTATTTCAGACTGACTTAGATGTATGTATCTGAACGAATCTATTAAGTAATCTTTGGCCTTTAAAGTTCACCCGATAATTCTACGATATTAGGAAACCTCACAGTATCTGAATGTGATTCACCTAAAATTAATTGATGTTGAAATAACCCTGTAAATTTCCTTATATCGTCTTCCCAATGTTTTGAAGGTGAATTGCAGCATATGCGTTTTTTTTGAATATGAATGGCAAGTATCCGTGATGACAATCAATGTAACTGAAGGGACAGAGTCCCTGTGATACCTTAGCATATTAGTCTATGCTGTTTTTTTTGAAATAATTTAAACAAGTCACATTCAATTATTGTTATAAAATATCAGTTGGTCCTTTGTGGCTATTAAGCTATTTGTCTAGAATTTTGTCTAGAAAATCTTATAACTAATTACATAATGTTACAAATTTTTATTTTAACTATACATTGTATAAAATAAAATAAAATAAGTAAACCTTATATCACGAACTTCACTTAGATTAATGGGTTAAATTTCATTGGAGTGAATGTTAGGTGGTTTCTTAAGAAAGTGGTTCAACTTTAACAGATTACTAAAAAGAAAGGTGCGGTTTTTACTTCAAGCTGTTGAATATTAATTAACGGATGGACGGTCAGCCCTTTTTAGGCGGGAAGTAATGGATAGAAGTGCGAGATTTCTTGCTAAGGGATTAACATGCTCTGTCAGCCTTTTATTGTATTTTTTTCTTATATTGTCAAATTCAGCTTTAACTGGGGAAATTTGTAGATCTCGGTGTATACTTTCATTCCTAATATACCATGGGGCACCAGTGATAATTCTTAGTATTTTTGACTGAGCTCTTTGTATAATTTCAATATTTGAAGCACTAGCATTGCCAAATAGCTGGATACCATAAGTCCATATTGGTTTTATGATGCTGTTATACAAGAGTACTTTATACTCTAGGCACAGGGAAGATCTGCTATTAATGAGCCAATGCAACTTAGAGGCTTGAAGCTTCATCTGAATTTTTTTTGGCTTCAATATGTTTGCGCCAAGTTTGTCGTCTGTCTAGGTGGATACCTAAGTACGTTATATTATCTGCTTGTGGTATGGGAATGTTGTTTAGTAAAATTGTTGGAGATGTACTCCGATTTAAGGTAAAAATGACGTGTCTACATTTTAGTTCGTTAATTTTAATTCGCCATTTTGACAACCATTTCTCCACCCGATATAAGTGAGATTGAAGTTGGTTTGAAGCTAGCACAGCGTTTCTGTTTCGGCATAAAATTGCCGTATCATCGGCAAACGTTGTGGTGATAACTGAACTACTTATCGGGATATCAGATGTGTAAAGTACATACAATATAGGGCCAAGAACACTTCCTTGTGGAACGCCAGCTTCTATTGGGAAATTATTAGAAGTATAAGATTTGCATTTCACCTTAAAGCTTCTGTTATGCAGATACGATTCTAAAACTGAGTGGACATTTGCAGGTAATGAACAGCGTATCTTATATATGAGTCCATTATGCCATACTTTATCAAATGCTTGTTTAACATCAAGGAATACCGCGGAACAATATTCTCTGAGCTCAAATGCGTGTCTTATTTCATTCGTTATACGATTCAATTGCTCAATAGTTCCATGTTTTTCCCTAAAACCAAACTGGTGGGACGGTATTAAGTTTTGAACGTCAAGGAACGGTTTTAGCTTTAAAAGCAGTGCTCTTTCAAAGAGTTTAGAAAGGCATGGCAGTAAGCTTATTGGCCTGTATGAAGAGGCAAGCGTGGGGTCTTTACCTGATTTATGAATCATAATAATTATGGATGTTTTCCACTCTGTTGGATAAAAGCCAAATTTAATTATGGCATTAAAAAGTCTTGAGATAAAATTTATGGCCAAAAGGGGTAAGTTTTTTATCATGATGGGTGAGATATTATCATATCCCGGTGCTTTTTTGAAATCTAACTTGTTTGTGATTATTTGGTGCTGGTGGATCTTGAGTGGGAAAGTCATATTGTCCTGTTGTAGGATTTGGTTGGAACACCTCTTTTAGGTAATCAACAAAAACGTTAGATTTTTCTTCATCACTTCGAGCCCAGTTTCCAAGAGAGTTTCTTATTGGAGAATCGGAGTCTATGGGAGAATTTATACCTTTGCTAGCATTCCACAAAGATGAATGGTAGCTAGCATTCAGAATGACACACAAATATTTGACTGCGTTGTTAAATTAAAGAATTTAACTATACATATTTAGTACTTCTATATTGATTTTATAATATCTATATATTAAATATAGAATGACTGTACTTGAGCAAAATTCTATAAATTAAAGTAATGATTTCTTAATATATTTTATAAATGAACAGTGAACAGGATTGTCAAAGTATATTCTACCCCAAAATTTATTTTGTCATTAAAATATTTCAAAAACGTTTTATTTGTTTTATTTACTTGCTTTCATTAATATCGTTTTATATATTTACAAATATTTATGTATATACATATGTATATTTTTTTATAAATGTTTATGTGCAATATAACAATTATGTATGTATAAATATACATACATTGGCAATAATTTGTCTTGATATTTATTTAATTGATTTGGCATAACACGACTAATAATCCACAAGTTCTTATAGAGAATATAAAAAGAAAAAAACAAATAACAATAAAAATGTCTGAAAAATAAGATGCCATTTAAGTCAACTATTGACAGCTTAAAAAAAAACTTTAATAATGAAATATAATTAATAACAAAATATGAACAACATAAAATTATAAAAAAATAAATTCAAAACGCGAAACTCGTTTGTGAACAAAATAAAAAAAAAATGAAAACAGATTTTTATGCAAGACATGGAGAATTCAAAACATGATTCCAAAGAGCACCCACTAGACGAACAATGATACACCATTGTGTGTTCACTAAAGGCTCATGAATGGGCAGACAGACCGACGATAGGTCTGTGTACCGAAACGCCTGACGTACTGTAGTAGTGTGAATATGGCGATTAGTTTAGTTTTTTATAATACTACGCAATAAAAAATTTAAAAAATTAAAAAAAATTAATTTAAAAAAAAATAATATTTTGTAAAAAGCGGAGTGTTTTCAAAGTGATCAATATTCAACACGCGCATACACCTCCGCACCGTGTATCGCAATAGCAGTGACACGTTCTTATGCTGTTGTCGTAAATGCGGGTCTGTGTTCCAATGTTCAGTTCAGGGTCTGTGACGATTATTATAATTTTTTATATATTTTATTAATTTGTTTATGCATATAGCACACACAGTATATACATGCACTTATATATACAGGCGTGCATGTAGAAATTCGTCGATATATTGTTTAAGTACATGTCTGTTGTTATGTAGTTATGGCAAAATGTGCTCCCCAAACGTCAGTTCCAAGTTAGAATCGTGATTTTTCATTAATTTTGATATTTTTTACACATTTCTTTTTATTTTAATTTTTATTATAATTTTCGAAATATGTTTTTTTTTGTATTTTTAATTTTTAATTTGATATCTTTACGTAGAGCTCATATAAATTTTAGCGCAGAATTTAGTATCGTGCTGCGAATTAAGGTGATGTCACAGGCATAATAATTAGGTATTTTTTTTACTGTGTATTTGTGTAAACATTAATATTTAAAGTGCAAGCTTTGTTTACTTTTTAAGTCTTTAATATATTCAAAAAGCAAAAAATAATTAGATAAACAAATAAACAATTTCTATAAAAATATAAAAAGTAATTAATACACCTTTTACAAAGCACCAATTTTGGAAACTGGCTCATTGTAATGCCAGAAACGATTTTTTACACAAATTCATCACACGGATAGATAGGCAAATTGTACACAAACAGTACAGTAAACATAATTGAGAATACATTTCAATACTAACAATTAATGCAGTTTTTAATAAATACTGTCGGTGAGAGACTTTTGATGAACTGAAAATAATGCAAATATAAATTTCAAATTGTCAATTTTTAGTCTGACCAGAACGGGTATCTCATTTAAAATAAGTAATTGCTTTATTAGCCGTTGTCATGTATAGTAGACACGTCCTAAACTATTGTATAATTAGATTCTACTACTGTAAAATAATTTAATATGCGATTAAGGTCTGAATTTAGCGTTATATTACAGAAGATATTTCTATATTCTTGAACAAACTGTAATAGACATTGATCTAATAGTTTCAGTAACAGCTTTCTTTCTTCTTTTACTAAGTTTAAATGCTTCTACGACTTAGAAAAACAGCTTCCTTTATATTTATATATGTACTTATTTGATACTTATTTTCTCTATAAGTATATAAGCTACGAATTACATAGGATGACATATTATAATTAAAAATGTATTAATAATAACTATTACCTATGATTATATGGTCAGTCAAACTTCAATAAATTAACTAAAATTTTTGCTGTTGTTTTTGCATTTATATTCGAACCCTTTTATCTTTTAAACAGTTTCTTTTTGTCATAAGACACGTCATTTTCGACACAAAAAATTAACATTTAAAAAATAATCGAAAGAGCATTGTCTGGTCAGCCAAACTTCAAAAAATTAACTAAAATTTTTGTTGTTGTCTTTTCATTTCTATTCAAACCCTTTTAACTTTTAAATAGTTTATTTTCGTCATAAGACACGTCACTTTAGCAACAAAAAAAATAATATCTGTTATTTATTGTAACGCCATAGTAATACAATAAATTCTCTTTTTCTCAGTACATTAATAAGAAAAGTGGGATCAGTGTATACAAATAAAAATATTGTAATTTTCAGTTTGCTCTTGAAATAATAGATTACATTACTACATCTCACCATTTCAAACATTAATTTTATAATATTTAATAAATAAAATAATTCCTAGAGACTTTCAAGAACGAACTTAACCGAACGACTGCTAGTCGCATAAAAATAACTTGAAAAAGATTAAACTATTAAGCTAAAATAATAGATTAATTGATATGGAGAAATATTATAATATAAGCTTTAACATAAAAATAAAAAAACATTGTGTTTAAATAATTTTGATAATAAAAAAATAATAATCTATATATATAATTTTATATAAATTTTATATAAATATTCGTTTTATTTATAATTAGTTTATGAACATAATGTGCGTAACAATTATTTTGGCATTATTATTCTAATTATTATTATTATAATTTAAATATAAATTTTTATATTAAATATTCAAATTTTTATTGACTGGAGCACATCTAATGGAAGCCCCATTCGTCTTAAATGGAAGCCATCAGCAGCATATTTTTTTTCTTTGTTTAACAATATGTTTTTATTGAATCACCTTTATTTAAAGCCTATCAATAAGTTTTAGAATCACATTACAAATTATTTTATATAAACATATTGTAATGAATTATAAAATTAATTGCAAATTATTTCAAGAGGCCTCCGAATAAGTAACCAAGGTTTGTTTAGCAGATATCACGGCGCATAAGTTGAATTAAACAGGATGATTTTTAGAATAGTAGGACGGCAGGTCTAGCGTTCCGTTTCAGTCTAGAGGAATTAAACATATTAGCAAGCGGTCTAACCCGCGAGTTTTCCCGAACTCGACTTTAACAAATCGAATTGAGACCCAAAAATAAAATATATGTTTTCATTTCTGATATACCAGGATCTTTGCTTGAGCTCTTTGCGGAATTTCTACGTTTAAAGAACAGTCATTATCATATAGCTGATAGGGGTAATTCAGATTGGTTTAATGGTTGTATAACAAGACTTTATACTCTAAACATAAGGGACGACTGAGGGCAGCAGATCGAAAATTACCTGAAAGCGAACCATACCTATGTTATGAATTCGGGAAAACATTTAATGAACAACGACAGTTACCGGTATATAAAGGTAGATTGGAAATTACATGTTAACATTCAATGTTCCTAAAAGAATATATCAGAAATTAAACACAAAACACATATAATTTTTATTATATTATTTTTTATAATATAACACCTATAACATAGTTTTGCCCCTTTCAGCTAAGCAATTTTTGTAACATATATAAGGTATTATCTAAGCTTATAAATAGCGACGCTAAAACTTAATACATTTAATTACTGGATTCAATTTGTTATTCATTTCATATAGGCTTTCTTTATTTCTATTGGAGTGTCTATTGGAACAAAATAAATTTATTTATATGCTAATTTGTTATTCAGCTAACATCATGTAAATGAATATATTTACCATTCTGATTTAACTATATTCCTGTAGTTACTATATAAATATATATAAAGCAAATGATATATTGTTGCCTAACAGAGTGTAAATTGAAAAATTTTAACATATAAAGGAAAAATTTGCTCATTAAACATATTTAAATTTTTAATTAATTTTCTAATCTACTTTTCACACTTGCCTCGATATTTTGAAATTTGTATTCATTATGAAACACAAAAAAAAAACAATGAAATTAAAACCACACATGAACACCCTTTTTAAATAATGAACACTCAACATCGGAGGAGATTTGCATATTTAATTGAAGTACACGCATCTTTTTAGTATATGACAAATAAAAAACATATCTAAGTACGATTATAAACGAAAAACCAAAAAACAGCTCTGAGAAGAAATTTGAACAACCCGCATTCCGCATTGATACCATTTCTCTTAAGTTCTATTTTAAAAACAATTTTTATGTAAATAAGTTTTGTTCATTTTAACTGAAACACGTGTCAGTCACAAGTCACAAAATCAAAGCAAAATTGTATATCCTTCTAATGCTCATCAAATATTATTATCATCATAATGAACAACATCATTATGTGGAATTTCAGCTATAATCGTCGATATAAAATTTCACTAAATAGGTTTATTTTACATTTTCGACACTACACAGTGGTGTAGGTAAAATTAAAAGGGGTAACAATATGAAAGTGATTCAATGATATACAGTAATGTACTTAAAAAGAAGATTTTGAAGAGCAAGTTTAATTTTCGTTTCATAATAATTAGACTTATCGTATACACAATATAATTTAGTTAATAATTTTTTTTTAATTTAAATATTAAATAATCTTTTATACATTCATATATAGCCTCAGCACACCGCACAAGAATTTTTTATATTAATATTATTATTATTAATATCGTGATATTTGATATTACATATTACTTTGTACGATCCCATACAAAAATTCAACAATTAATTCGCCATTTTTATTTATAAACGCTAAACCAATAACATAAACAGAAATCTTTAAGGATTTGCCGTGTGAACAAGTTTTAATGAATTAAGCTAAATGAGCAAAATTACAATTAAAACTAAAATCAATTATAAGTTAAACAGACTGTTAATCCTTAGTATACAGTGATTTTATATGGTGCAATCACCTACCAATTATAACTAATATCTTCAACAAATAGATCTCATATTGAAGAATATAGGTGCGGTAGAAAGTGATTCCTGTCGACTCCGTCATGAGGAGAAGGAAACATCAGAACATATTCTATGCAACTGCCCAGCGGCGGCAAAACGTAGACTTGACTACCTTTGAAGCGGGATCTTAGTCGCAAATCAAACACGTAAAATCAAGCCCACAGCAACTGCTAGCTTTATAAATAGTCTAGAATTCTTTTAATTGGGCTTTTAGGCGCACAATAGTTATTTTATGTTGGGATTTAAATACTTAAAGCCTATTATTTAATAATAATAGAGCTCATATAAGCTTATATTTTAGCAGCCAAATTCTTAATGTATTTTAGCTAATACCTAATTTCTAATATTATGTCAAAATTTCCCTTTTCTCTGTAATTCAACTACATCTATGGCAATATATGCCAATGTTAGTCGCATTTTCACTGACAATTTTTACACAGAAAAAGATTTCAAAATGATTTTTAAAATGTTAGTTGGTACTATCGGCACAAGGCACCAACAAGTGTACTGAAAACAAATCTGCGCGCAATCGTTACCCGCAGGACATCAATTTAATAGATTTTCAAATGACCAGAATACACACTCTCTAACTTGTATGCGCCACACTCCACCCCTTATTTGCTACGCATCAAATTTGTTTGGAACAAAATATATTTGCTCTTCATCATTTCCTCCTTTTTTGTGTTTGTGCTCCTCAAATTTCCATTGCAATAATCAAATTGCGGGTGGTTCACTCTCCCTTGGGGGTTTCGCTTATCAGGGTTGCACCATAGTTAGAGGGTTCTTTCATTACTTTGACTTTTTCTGCCCGCTTTGACTTTGCCATTATATATTCAGCAGGTGAATGGACATAGGCCATCATCACAAGCAACACAAACAACATCATTAATATCAATGTATTAAGCTAAACAGTTTCTCATCCTTCTTCGCCATCGCAACCATTTCGTCCACGTGCGCTTTGTGCTGCTGATGACACTTTAGGAAACCTAACTTGGCATATAATTTCAATTTGTGCGGAAGTTTCTTTTATAACTAGTAGGCACCTGTAGGGGAATTTTTATTAGTGTCCTTTGTGCTCACTAGCACAGTACTCATGCCAAAATTTTTTTTATATTTCCAAATTTAAATTTTTTCAAAACTTATTTATTAAAGAGAACAAAAGACAATAAAAATAAAAAATTTTTAAAAATGTATCAAAAAAAAATTAATTTAACTTTTCTTAAGTGGGTGCTTCAGTCACTAAGAAGTATAAAAAACCATTATTTTTAGTTTATGAACCATAACGCAGGAGTAACAGCAACAGCAACACTAACAGCAATAACAACAACAGACCCCAACTACAGCGGATAGGTTAACATGTTGTTGGCAGTTTTCGAACGGAAATGTTGTAGTAGCACGTTTAAGATAAGCAAAATTTGTTAACAATTTTTTTTGTTCGCACTAAAATGTAATAAAAGTTAAAAGTAATGTTAGTAAATGTCATACAAAGTACACGAAAGGAAGACAACTTTACCTGCTTTCTCTGTAGCAGGTTTCAAAACGTTCGCTGGCAAATTCATAAAAAACCATAGATTGCAAAGAAAATATTAAATTGCTTTTTAAATGGCAGTCGCTTGCTTTTCAAATAAGAAACTGGAAACGTACATAGTAATTGATTATATAAATTAAGTTAAATGTACATTTGAGTTTTCAGAGTTGCTTACAGCCATCAAAATATTTGTACCTCAACACGTCATTCAAATTTCATGATAGTAGAAATTTGTTTAACTGAATATAATCTCTATATGCACATAAACATTTATAATATACATAATATAATATAATATACATCCGTATTTATCAATTGTAATAATAACTTGTATATTCGTTCTTATTTTCAATAAGAAAAATAAAATTAAATCTACTCTTAATAACTAAACTAACACAAATCTAAATATATACTAAATCTAAATATCTATATCTCTCTAAATATATTTTTTAGCCATTGTATTTATTATTGAAGTTTCTATCTTCGAGTCTAACAATTATTCAAATGTTAAAATTGCTTAAATATACATCACAAGTTAATAGTAATAAGTAATACTTTGTTTACGTGCCTCACCTTATGTATAATTAGACTCTAAACAATATGACGATAATAGTATGCTCTGTGAATATTTACTTGCAAGAAGAAGAAACCAGTTTTTGATCAGTCTTAAATTATTAATCTACTTACTAACCATTCTTCATTTCTCCAAACCAAGATGTTTAATATGTTATATCTATTATTAACTTTTTGCACCACACGTTGAGATTTCTGTTACTTGGAGTTAAATTAAGTGCATCTAAAGTAAATGTCGAAATTAGAACCTTAACTGTATCAACTATTTTATAGTATATTTTATAGTAAATTTGAATAAGTGTAAATGTGGCATTGAGGAGACTCATTGAGTTCAGACTTTCAAGCGGATAAAAGTTGGTGGACAGATTAAGTCCCTTTTTACGACTTAGATGACAACGAAATCAATAAGATCAGATAGCTTTTTATGGTCCGTATGCCAATAAGTCTGATAGAATTATATACTTTTATTTAATATAGTGGAGTTTATAGTGGATTTTAAGCTCCTTATTTTAGTATTTTACTCATCGATTACGTTGAGATAAGAAAAACAATTAATTGCGAATATCATGACAGAAGAAATTGGTGCGTTTAAAGAATGAAATTCAATACAAATTAATGGAAAAACTCGGGAATTAAAACCACCTTGAACCTTTGGCGAAACTTAAAATTCTATTTAGTGGCAGGCCTTGAAATTGATCAAGATCCTCAAAAAATGGGGTCTCCAAAGTATTGAGAATCCACGTGCATGAGCTAGACAATGACAAAGCAGATAAGAGGCACATTCAGCGTATTATAATCCTTATTATATAATGTATCTTATATTCACATTATACATTATAGCTGCGACAGATTCAATATTCTGGCATGGTTACCTAAAATGCAGTTACCTGTGGGTAAACCTACCATAAGACTGATATCTCTACGAGTCATCTTAATGAGAAAATATGTCTAGATCAGAATATAGTCCTGAAGCACATCTTCTGGTTAGCTCGCCTGCTATATACTTGCTGAAAATATCTCTATGAACCCCGGGAACCCAGATTGGAGGAATATTGAGCTGCGTTCATATCTCGTTTAGAAATGTGTAAATTAAACTCAAAGACTTTAAAGCAGCTTAACTGTCTCATAGTATGTATATATTCCTGTTAAATATATCATTCACTTTCAGACAAGCTATAGCTTCCCTAATAGCGGTCATTTCCGCTTGAAAATAACTACAATGATCCGGATACCTATTGTAGGAAGATTTGTGCAGTTCTTCTGAGAAACCTCCACTGCATACACTAGTACTTGTTTTGGATCAGTCAGTAAAAATGGTTACCGAAAGACGACGTTGAATTTTCTGTCGAAATGGAGAGAATAATGGATGGTGTAGTACACAAGGCCCCACTAATACTGTAAAGTACGTAACAGTACGAAGATTTGTTAAGAGCCGTCCACCACATAATAGCATTGATCTGTTATATTAACTATACTTATAATTTCATATGAACTTAAACTTATAACATATACTACAAACTAAGTAGCTGACACATTTATGTTTACTAATCTATATTTTCCAACTGTCATTTCTAGTAACGAATAATCAAATAATGTCAAAAAGCGCATGTAAGTATTTAGCATTACAACACATTTTATATTGCATATTCCAAAGTATGTAATTAAAATCGTTATATACATCTCCTCAAATTTTATGTACTACATATTAATATCGAATTTTTCGGATATTCGAATATCCAAAAATAGTTCGAACTATTTGAATTTTCAAATAGTTCCATATTAATTTTATAATGAATAGTTCGAATAGTTCAAACTATTCGAATAGAAATTCCAATATACGTGTTCGCTGTATAGTTAGAATATTAAATTATTATTAAATGAGCAGCACTACTATGTAGTATATGTAGTAATATGTAGTAATATATAATCATTAATTAATATATGTAATATTACTATATTATTCCTACGAGACACAGCAGCTACCGAGTAATAATACGAGTACTAATGATGAATAAGATTTCATTAAAGTCGGAAACTTGAAAATTGCACTCGAACAATTGGGAGAACAAACTTATGATCTTATGATATATTTTATATACGATTTCTGAAAGTTAACTGTCAGAAATTTTTTAGATTGAGATTTATAGATTTATAGGTATTATTTTGTCTGTATTCCATATCAAAAAATTGACTTTTTTAAAGACTAAATACAGTAATTAATTTTCAAATAAAAAAATTAAGTGAAAATGGTTTAAGGTTTAACGTCAGCTATTTTTTTTTGTATCCTATAATTATAAAGCACATGCATAGAAAATGATTTATTGTGTAAAATTCAGATTGACTTAAATTCATGTCAGTGTTCAATTTACTGACTTCACGTGCGTGCCGATTAGTAAAACTTGTGTTAATACTATTGTACTAATGAATTATAAAAATATAAATTAATAATCATAAACAGAAGTATTTATAGATTGAATGTTAAACCTTTCTCAATTATCATTTTATATAATTACCTATTTTAGTTTTTCCATGCTGCCACCACGACCACCGGTGCACTTGTGTAAACCCAATGGAGAGAGAGTACAATAGAGACAACGCACAGCTATCACACCAAATGCACTTAAACCAATAATAATTCATTAAATAAACTATAAGTTTCGAATAGTAAAATATGTTTTTAACTGCGATATTTCTGAAATTTTAGTCTCTTCTGAAAGTGTCAAGCGTGATAGCGTTCTTACTTGCCCGAAAAGAAACCATAAATTATGTTGTTCTAATTCTTGAACTTTCCGCTATTAAAATCGTTGCGTGACACATATAATCTGAGTAATTTAAAACTACTTTTCTATATGCACCAATGCAGGGAGTGTGTTTGTAGGTACGAGTATTACCGAGAGTATCTAGGTTTGTGTGTATAGAAAATCCATCATAAAAATATCCGTTTTACTATTTTATTTCGCAATGATTTACAGCCAACGATAAAAATAAAAATGAAATGAAATGTAACGAAATGAAAGGAATAAAATAGATTGTATGATATACGAGTTCAGTTACTAATACTGCCAGAGTATCTGTTGTGTGTAGTGTGTAGTGTGTAGTGAAATGGGAATTTATAGAAGAAACGTATCAAAACTACGATATTTCCTTTCTCTGTGGTGCCAGATTTAATGGATAAGAAAATATGTATAAACTTGCTGCGTTGCGTTTAATTTAGTTTAGCTACTCTTAGTATGGTTTGGTTGAGTCCAGCAGAGCGCTGCCCGTTCAGCTCTCTTCAGCATGGTTTATTGGGCTGTGTGCAAGAATAAAAGAAAAGAAGAATTGCTTACCACATTTAGTTAACATTTTGTTTAGCTTGGCCAAATCTTGACATGGAGTCCATTAACCGACATCCTGAAGCATTTTCAAGCCAAACCAATTTCAAGATATGATGAAGTGCGATAAGCTGGCAAAGCATTGCATTGCAATAGCGTAAATAGAGAAAAAGAACTGAGCACCATACAACGAAACAAAAAAAAAAAAAACCAATAAAGCAGAAAAAAGTTCGTTAAGGTAATATAGGGGAGGAGGGGCGTTGTTTAGAGCACACGCTTGATGTTGATGGATTGCTGTATGGTAAAGGCAGTTACTCAGGCACTGAGGCTGCAGTCATTATAGAAATGGCTTTGCTTGTTCTAGTGGAAGCTTGTTGTGCTTGTTGTGATGATGTATTCGATGTGTTGAATGTGTTGGATATGGTAGTTGTTTAGTTTGCTGGAACAGACACATTACTGATGAATGACCATTTCTGCTATCTTTACGGATTTAACGAATTATACTTCAGTTCGTTTGTTTGCTTTGTGAGAATTTCCCCAGCTCATTGCACATCACACGTAATATGAATGAGTGGATTTCTGGTTAAGGTTAATCATTGACTAAAATAATCAACGTTGTGGCGTGTTAGTAAATCAAACACATAAAGTAGCAAATATTTACTTTTATTTTCTTATTATTTTTTGCTAATTTTATTTTATTTTTTTTTTTGTTTGTTATATATTATTTGATTTTATTTTTCCTTTCCTTTGTAAAACAAAACATATACATTTGTATATATAAGCCAAAAATAATGAAATCTGTCAAGTATTTTGGACTTGAAAATGAAGCTTAACAAACATATTTGCTTGAAGAAAAATTTATTTTTTCCTCTTTTAGATTTAAATTAAAATTTAAATTAAATTTAATTCTTTTTTATATAAATTTCACATAATCTATGTATTTTACGCATACATGCATTTAATTTGAAAAAATAATTTTCATCCTTACTGATTTGTTTGGGCTTTGTCTTCTCTCATTTCATTCGATTATTTGCTATTACTTTACACTGTTTTTGTTTTTTTTTTATTTTGCGTTGTTTTGATTTGGAAAAAATGCAAATTTTATGTCATTTAATTTGTGCCCAGCATGAAACTACTTGCGAATACAAGTAAATAGATAGCTCAGCCCCCCGTTCAAATGGAAATAAAAATAAATTTGTACACTTTGGCATATAAACGATCGCATAATGAGCGAAAAATCGCTTTTAATGCTTTTAATAGTATCCTGCCTTCATATATTATTTGCACAGTACGTAAATACCAACTCTGACTGCCGACTAGTATTTCCTTCCCATACCAGAGAACTGCGAAAAAAAAATATTGCAAATGGCACTTAAGCACTTCATTCTTTTCATTTTTGTGCTCGTATACACCCACCCCAAACGTCCAAAAGTGGTTTAATATTGTTGCGTACAAACATACACAGTATGAGTATGAGGACTCGTACATTTAGTAACGCTTTGCGTGCATCTGTTTAATATTATCCTTCCATACAATTGCATTCCACTCAAATGTCGATTAAAATTGACGGTTTATGCGAAATCCACGTTTCACATTACAGTTCCTCGTTTCCTTTCCCAGTCTATACGCTATACGTGTATATTTCTCACTTCACGCTTTTACTTGGCTACACATTTCGGAAATTAAGTTTAAATTTATTAGCACTTATTTACTGGTTTTGATATGCTACAGTAAGAAGGGAAGCATATTTCTTTGTTTGGTTCTGCGAAATCCTTACGTAGTCCTTAAACATACTTATATATGTATGTTATATTTATTTCTTACTTTAACGTACCAAAACTATGTAGGGAAACTATAAAAATGTAAGTGTTAATAGATAAAGACATTTAGTAGATAATAAAAGCAATTTTTTGTGCTTATCTATTGTACAGGATTTATGACCAATTCTAAAAAAATAATATATTCAAGTAGGAAGCTAGAGAGCTACCATTCTTCCTAAAAAATATCCTGTTTAATTAAACTTATGCGCTGTGATATCTGGTAAATAAGCCCTGGTTACTTATTCAGAGGCCGCTTAAAATAATTTACAAATCATTATATATTTCATTACAATATGTTTATATAAAGACGTAAAATCACCATTGCTAATATGTGCTACTAGGGGCTCAGTAGGCAATTGAGATGTAGAACTCTCTCTCGACAAACGAAACTTACGCTCTATAGGTCGCTCATCCTCCCTATGCTTCTGTATGGCGCAAAAGCATGAACGTTGTCACAGAATGATGAAGCTGCGCTGCAAGTGTTCGAGAGAAAAGTTCTTCATAAGATCTTTAGTCCTCTACGAGTTGTCGACATTGATATAATTCAGCGAATTAACACCCAGCGGCTTCGCTTGTTTGGTCATGTCGTAAGAATGGATAAAGATGCTCCAGCGAAAAAGGTGTTTGAAGCAGTAGTTGGCGGAAGAAGACAAAGAGGTAGACCGTGTCTCCAGTGGAGTGATCAAGTTGAGGTAACACTAACTGGACTTGATGCACGCGGCAGAGGCGCCTGGGGAGACATGATACTCTAGGCCAAAACTCGATAATGGGTTGTTATAAGTAAGTAAGTATAAGATTAAGAAAAAGAAAGAACAGGGTACTAGCTCCCATTTGAGCAGAGCGCCGCGACCATGATTGATTTTTTGTGCTACAACAGACTAACTGAACTAACTAACTGAACAAAAGACATTCCGCCTTTCGAATGAAGGCCAAAATGTCGGTTGTTGAGGACCTCTTAATGTCGGAAGGTGCTAGCAATTCCCGACCCAGTGATCTCCTCCTGGCCCAGATCAGAGCTGAGCAATCACATAGAATGTGGCTGGTTGTCTCCTCTGCCTCCAAGCAGAGTCTACAATCTATCTCTTCGGATAGGCCCATTTTGTTGAGGTGGTAACGTAGCCCATGGTGACCCGTTAGATATCCCACTAGCAATCTCAACTCTGTTCTGCTAAAGGAGGATATCTTATTATAACTATAGGGGAGAACCAGCTCTTTAGCTTGACGGTTACCTCGACTGTCGCGCCAGTAGCGACTTCTCTCGGTTGAGATCCAATTATTGATTAGAGACCTAGTTGTAGACCAACTTAATCCACAAAAAGGTTCTGGGCCACAGATTAGAGTGGCGGATCCTACCCGTGCAAGACTATCGGCAGACTCATTACCATTAATTCCTGTGTGACCAGGCACTCAGCACAGTGTCACTTCATTATTGCTTGTCAGTTGCTGCAGTGTGTCATAGCAGTCTTCTAGAAGTTTTGAGAAAAACTTCCAGGAGCATAACGCTTTGATTGCTGCTTGACTACCTTTCAACCCCTTGTTAATGTTGATACGAGCGCATACCTCGATGGCGTGAACCTCAGCTTCCAGCACCAACTCTTTGGTTTTCGAACCATCAGTATACCACGATATCACTTTTGGTTCGAGTCCAGGAGTGCCATTTACCCAGTCCAATCGATCGGGTATGAAGTAAGTAAGTAATATTTATATAAAATAATTTGAAATGATATTAGTCTTTAAGATTCTAAAACTTATTGTTAAACTTTGAATAAAAGCCATTCAATAAAGACATGTTGTGAAACAAAAAAAAAATAAATTGTAGAATAAATTTATTGTCTATTAGTAAATGTGCTCACTAAGTTAAGTATGTACTTATATTAGTACCAGTTAAGTTAAAGGTTAAGAGAATATAGCATAAGAGAAACCTCGAAGGAAATTCATAGGACGATTTCGTGGGAATCGATTGAATGTGGTGAATTTTTGTGGTTTAACAATTGTTGAATCACTATTAAATATTATGCGAAGTAATTTTCGCACTAAGACGAATAATAACGTCCCGCTGAGTGTAAATTCAATACCGCTAGTTCATACGATTCAATACTAAAATCTCAGAAACACCCTATACATCCAGCCAAAATAAAGTCCAAACGAAAAAAGAGTGGCACTCTAGTTGGTCTAACTCTGAAAAATCAAATGTACTGTTCTCTTTAGACAGACTTTCAATTGAGTAAAACTCACTGTATATGTAATTTAAATACCCTGCATACAATAACAGCAATAACTAACAACGTCACGACGCGTCGTGACAAAATGGAGTACGACAATATAAGTACCCGTGTTATTAGAATTGGAATGCTGCTCATATTCTTGAGGAATGCTTAATGCTCACAAACGCTAGATATGAAAGACTGGTTAAATGCATTAGACCTTTAATTATTTATTTTCTATTTATATAATTATTTGTTTTTGATTCTTTAATTGTAACATTCTCATACGGTACATAAAAAAGTAGTTTCAACTCTAATGAAACATTGACCCACAAAACAAAATACAACAAAAATACCTACATGATGGAATTATTAGCAAAGTTTTGTGTCTCATTTTATCTAATGCCACAGCACCCTGCATATCAACAAGAAAATATTTTTGCGATTTAGTAATTGTTACTCCACTTAATTTTGTTTCTGGAACCAACAAACCTACATACATATTTTGTTGGCCATTACAGACGTGAGTCGTCATTGACCACGTCGAATAGTCGCCGCCAACCAACCCGATCAATGTCGTGCTATCGTCAGTTGGCAGTACCAAACGCCCCAAATCGCTAGTCACCTGATCTTTCCACCAAAGATGCATACGTTCTCTACAGCTATTTTCATCTGCGAGTATCGAGAACTTTCTTCCATTCGCACGACATGAGTAAGCCAGCGAAGCCACTCAGTTTTTGAAACCAACAAATCATTTCCAGAATTTTTTAACATTATGAAAGAATCACCATATAAGATATTTTTATCTGAATCAATCACATACAAGTGAATCTGCTCTGCAGAAAAATGATATGAGAAAAAAGATATATATTTTATTTTCAAACTCCACTACTTTATAGCGGGTAAAAAAAGCAACACAAAAGATCAATCATGGTCACAGTGTTCCACTCCGTTGGGAGGTAGTGCCCCGTTTATTCCTATCCTATATATTGTAAAA
Organism: Teleopsis dalmanni; assembly: GCF_002237135.1. Lineage (NCBI taxonomy): Eukaryota > Metazoa > Arthropoda > Insecta > Diptera > Diopsidae > Teleopsis > Teleopsis dalmanni. The sequence continues at coordinate 76,786,495 of NC_051846.1, read as the reverse complement.
TAAAATTATTTCTGTTACATTGAGTGAACATATATATGGAGTTATATCAGTTAACACAGCATTAAATAGAATAGGCAATAGACCAATGCCAATTGTAGCGCAAACATTTTTACACTTAATTTTTTGCGTATGTTTTCGTTTTTATCGATTCAAGTCGTTAAATTTCCACTTGTACATATCAGAGAGTCAGAAAATTTCGCTTTTAGAATATGTAGAGAAAAAATGTATATCTGAAGTGGCACTAAAGAACTTTTAACGCCAATTTTATTACTAAGAAATTGTAATCAATGAGTTATGGTGACGCAAGGCAAATTGATGTGCAGATTAGTTTACGGAAATTTATGTTTGTTGATGTAAAAATTATTGAAAAGTTCATAAAGCTAAGGAAGCTTGCAAAGTATTGCAATTTATTAGCAAAGTAATAATGGAAAAACTTTAACCATTTAAAGATTATGTTGTTTTAATGGTTGTAATTTGATAATCATAAATATAAATTTTGATTTATTTACAACTTTAAACAGTAATCTGTGAGATTTATTTAATCCAATAACTTGTTTATTATGCTTACACATGCATATTATGGAGACTGTTGATACATTAAACTTAATGGCGACGAATAAATGAGTTCTTCTGCTCTTAAACGATTAATACTTTTTGAAATCGATTTAACAGAAACATAAATCTTGGTAGTCATTCAGAGTAACTTTGAACAAAACATCTTTAATGAATAAAACTATATCTTAATGGTTATTACTGCTTGTAATATGAGAATAACCTACCCACAATTCTTACAACAACTGCCGTATTATGTGTAGTTTAATATTGTAATATTAATTGATTCTTTTAATAATAATAATAAAAAAATGTAATAATATATTTTCTTATTTTGGAATTCAGAAAACGGAAACCTAAATCAGTTATTTGTTTCTATCCTTGCATATTTAATAGTATTATATTGGGTTAAAAATATTAATTAATTATAATATAAGTATTCCGAAAACCATGGTTAACAAGCGAATCATCATATTAAGCATAATTATATATGATTTTAGAAGTAGGGTATACATTAATGAATTTAAGTTACAGTTAATATTGTTGTATTAAAAGGTCAGTTCTTAAGTTTTTAAAATGCTAATAGAATTTAAATAAGAGTGTTTTAAACTTATTATTCTTTTTTTTATTTGTTTTATATATAATAATTGATAATATGTTAATTTGTCAAGAAAAGAGCTCTTATGTATAGCACAGAATATCAAAACCTTGAGAAATAAGCCAGATGGTGAATTTATTAAGTCCATAGAATAGAGGAAATAATCTATATAAAATACATAAGAAATAAAAACTGTAAATTAGATTTTATTTAAGTTCAAAAAACCTCTATAAAAGACCAATTGCTAAAAATTTGAACAAAATTTTAAATTTTAATTATATATATGAACTTAACTACAAAATTTGAAAATTATAAAAATAATGCCATTCATATTAGTTATTCATCGTACTTAAGCATTCAGTTGACCAAAGAATTTCCCTATCTCTCTGTTTATATTTCTTCTCTACGTAGTTCTAGAACGTCCTTAGTTTCTCTATTTTAGAAATTCCGTTCGGTAGTATCATGAGGTATAATAGTTTCGTTTTTTTCTGTATAATTTACCTATTTTCAAACTTATGCTAGACTCGTCAGATATTTAAAATTCTTCTAATTAACCTGTTAATAATTTTATTGCTCAAGTCATCAGCTTCAGTCTAGTTTTATTGCTATAAAGTAGCACAGATTTTATGCTATGCTATCAAAGCTTCATATCCTTGACTAATCTGGTTACTTCATAAAACTTATAGCTTTCTTTCTTTGTTTATGAAACAAATAATCGTCTCATATTATCACTTTGATAGAATAATGTTATGCTAATTGTTACAGCTTAGACACACATAGGATTTTCTTACTAAAATAGTAAGATATAGAAAATAATGATTTCTTACTGATTTTTACATATTTCGTAAGAGAGAAAATGATTTTGTATACTACGTGAAAACGAAGTACCAAGATTTTTTCAATGTACTACGATGGACTTTAATGAATATGTCTCAAATAGAGATCTATACTTTGATATTTCTACATTTAATAGCATATATGTTCATATTTTATTTACTATACTCTTACTTTAACAAATATGACAAATGTCAAATTGTAATATGAAGATACGAAGTAAAATAAAGTTAAAATATACTATTCTTCGAAGTATAACTCGTAGAAATAAAATACTATTTTAAAATATTCCAATCCAGATTGTCTAAATATCTTCCATATTGTATAACATCGGTACACACTCGTATGCACAGTCGGGTGATGTTAAGTTTCAAGTTCTATAGATCCAAAATTGATTCTCTGCAACTATTTCTATTTAAATTTTTTTAGAATATATGTATGGTGGTGGTTCTAATACCTTCCAATATGTCAAATATTTCTTTCTTAGTTGAATGACATCTGTAAAAAAATTATAGATATCCTGCCAAAAGTAGAAGTAATTTGGCAATACACAATACTTTTGTCTTCATAATTTGCTTTAAAAGTCATTATAATATATTGAACGACACATCAATATATTATAATGACTTTAAGTACTATAACCACAAATTGCGTTCAAATAATAAACTGTCCTTATTCAGCACGTAATAGTCAGTAAAGTCACACTTTGCTATGAAAATGTCAGCTGATACCTTAAAATATTTAGAGTTGGTACTACTCTCAATAAAACAATTACACTTACATTGACTTCTAATTCTTATCCAGAAATTTAGTCAGGGAATTGGACAAATGTTCTTTCCATCTCCGTCTCGGAAAATGTTCCTTTCAATTCGAGAATATTAAAACTTCTCCACAAACGATAGTGTTGACGATTTTAAAAAAATTGCCATCTATAATGACTATATAGCTATAGTTTATGTGTTATTTCAACTAAATAATAAAAAAAATTGTTTTTAATGGTTGATAAAAACCAAAAAGTGGCGGACAAATATAAATATAAATATTTAAATAACGTGAATTTAGTGTACGTCGTCATTGTGTGTTATCACAGGGTCCACGGCTCCAATTTCACTAAGTTTAATTTCTGATACTTGCAGTCCTGCAACTATATACGGACTATTTAATCAATTGATGTTTCCAAAGATCACTGACGATGAATATTTATCGATATCCAAAACAAGTGTTTCTTCAAGAATTCACTTAATTATTTCACTATATTAGTTAAATTAAATTTAATAGAATTAAATTGAATTTAATTTATTGAAATAATTTATTTAATATCCTCAAGGTTTCGAAATTTTTTTGACTAAGCTTAATAAGTCATGAATTTATATTTTTATATATAAGCCTTAAAAAGTGATCAATTTAAATTAATTAATATAAAATTTTAAAAATATATTAAAAACTAATTAAATTTCAACGTATCCACAAGTTTTAATTTAAATATCTTTAATAAGTCTCATACTTATCATTACAATATATACACATAGATAAGTTTATTGAAAATACAAACAAAACACAACAATCTAAACACAACTAACTTCCAACTTAATATATATAAAGGATTAGTAAAATTGAATTTGGAAATCGGACTAGCTTAATTCGTAAAACATAAGAAAGCGATGAGATCATTTGTTGCCAAATTTTATAGTAACAACAGCAGCTAAATTGCGACTACCACTTAACCTACATGCAGTTCCTTAGCGGAAGTTACTTATAGCACAAGAGTGGGGTACGTAGTAAAATTGATACGAAATATTTGTTTTATTCGAAGGATACTACCAAACTGGGTAGCTCCTCTGCGCTCCCATATATTTTATGACTTCGGCCTTGGTTTCTCATTTCTTTTATAGAATTTTACTTAAAACATACCAGAAATCGAACTAGCATCGTTGAGCATTACTTTTATGTGGTTATTGCACAGCAAGGGGGTACGAAAAGTTTGCCCGAAATTTGCGCCTTACTGGGCGTATCACATTACATTACGTTTTGTTACGTTACATTGCGCTCATGTTTATGGCATTCACGGTGATTTATTGTGTTCGAAAATCCTTTTAACAGCTTTTGATTGTTTATTTTGTATTTTATTTATTTTATTTTTTTATTGCTTTTTTTTTTTTTCATTTTTTTTATTTTTTTTTTTATATTTTTTGCTAAAAAGTTTCCATCCACTGTTTTGTTACACAACTGCATTTTACATATTTACAAGTTTATTTTTACATGTTTATTTGTATTTATTTTAATAAACTTAATTGTGATTTTCGACACGCAACTTCACTAAAATGTTGTGTAGAAAATGCTTTCTTCATTTCTATTTTCCAATTTTCCTCAACACTTTTTTATTGTCGGTGCTAACTTTACGCTTTTTATATAGTTTATATGGTGGGAGTGGTAAGGACTTGAGCGTAAATGAAGTGTAACTGCATGCATCCCTGCGTTTCTTATTTTATGTAGCAGAGAAAAGTTTGAAAATTATTTTGAAAACATGGAAAATTGAAATGTGATTTGTTAATATTTTGTGAGGAAAATACAAATTTTGAAATTTTAGTTCTTCAACTTTAGTTTCGTGTTGCAAATGTTAATAACGATGATTCTAAATAATTTATAAACATTTCATGAAAGTTTAAAAGTCATTTCATTTCTAACTTATCGTTCGTACATAATTGACAGAAAAGAAGTTTATTTTTATAGTTTTCAGTTTTCAACTTACATTTTTTATTTTCCATTTAACTTTATAGCAAAAAAGGTCTTGTGTCAAAATATTTGGGTTCGTGAAAACTTTATCAACATTTAAATACATTTCAAACTTTCCAGAACACTAAATTACGTATATTAAATAGTTTACTGAGCGCTTGAATGTTAAATACATGAAATTTTAAAGTTACTCATACGACATGATGTCTTACTTTTTTAATTGAAAAGAGGATATAATGTAATTGAATCTACTGTCAATTTCATTGCAATTTCGAGAATTTCAGTTAAAATATTTTGTTTATAATAAAATGAAAATATATATAAGAAAAGTATTTAGTAGAACTGTACACTGTCTTTTGCTTATAGTACTTTTTGGCTAACTGCTGAATTAGTTGTGACTTAAGCAATCAATTGACCTGTTTTTACTTACTTATTCTCAAGTGGTTCATTCGGATGCAATACTCGTCGGCAACTCGTAGAGAACCAAAGATCTCACGAAGAACTTTTCTTTCGCACACTTCCAGTGCTGCTTCATCATGATGTGATAATGTCCATGCTTCAAGGCCATACAGAAACACAGAGAGTATGATCGTCTTATAGAATGTAAATTTTGTTTCTAGAGAGAGCTCTACATCCCAATTGTCTACTAAGCCCTATTCGCAATGGTAATTCATCTAATCTCCAGACTGACATCATTGTTCTTTGTTACGAGGTGCCAAGATAGCTGAAATCCTTGGCATATTCGAAAGTACAGTCGCCAGCTACCAACTCGGCATTCGAACTGACCCGTTCTACCTTATGGAAAACAATACATTCGATGCATTGCCTAAGTGCAAATAGCGGGAGTTGTAAGAATCAACTTAATTTTGATTTTCGCTGTAAAAGGTAAGATGAATATCAAACCGGTTGATATATGCATTAAGCAACTACTGTGCATTTATGTATGTATAAGCTGTTTAATAATTGAATTGAACTTATGTTGTTTAGGTTTAATATTTCTTTCTGTTGAATTCATTCTGTCATCATTTTCTGTGTTCTGCTTATGCTTTTTTAGTTTCGCTACGTCTACTTCCTGAATAATATCTAATGACCTGCCCTGACATTAGCTTTCTGCTGATATCCTATGCTGAAGAATTTAGTCAAAAGATTACTGGAGGCTTAAATCATATACTAGTTGTATGTTTATAGTTTAAATCTTATAAATTATAATAAATCTTATAATTAGACTATTTATTTCCCATTATAATATTTACAGTAATTGCTACTAAATGCAAAATTTAACAAAACTGATTTTGTTTAGAAAATTAACGACAACCCAGCTTACCTTTCGAAAGAGTAACAATATAAGTAACTTTAACAGTGTTCTCTTTATGAAGTCTGTTATTGAAATAGTGATCAATTTTTGTATTTCGGCGGTTAGATTTAAAAAAAGTAAATAGCTAACTAACGTAAATGAACCAATTTTTATTTTATGCGCTATAATTTAGTGGCCTAACAACAAAAACTTAAAATAGCTTTAGATTAATAATTTCTATCCTTCGTTGAATACTTTATCATTATATTTAAATTTTTTTCTCAATTCATATATCTATGATTTATCAATGAAGATAAGATCTTGAGATAAGCCAAAGTGAGAATCTATTAAAAGTACAATTTGTGTAATTTGTCAATCTTTAACATCAACTTCAAAAACTACTTAATTTTGACAGAACAGTCACACTTACTATTCTATTCAAAGCCAGATGTTTTTCGATCTGTTCTTCAGAAATATTAAATATATTTATTTATATTATTAGCTAATTATTATTCATAGTTGTTAAATAAACGACACCTATTATGCCAGGCGAATTACAAAATGCAGATATCATAAAATTTCTCTCTGGTTAAAGCGTTTTTGATCACTTGAGTTTACATCCGCTGTTCACTAACTGATTAGTTATCTTTATGGCACAAAAAACTATCTAAGCGATAATTTATGTATATATATGTCTAAGTGCGCAAAATGATCAACGCGTTTTTAATTATGATCAATTTTTTTTAAACGAAGTGTAAATTGTAAATCAGCATAATAAGCCAGACGTTTATGTTAAATATATCCTAAATAGATTTTTAATGTTTTCATTATGATTGCTAATTCTTGCAAATTCAAATAATTCAATTAATTCAAAACTGCTTTATTGAGAAAATAGTCTATTTGCCCAACCATGGTGTGAGGCATTATTGATGTACATGTTACTATGTTGATATAAAAAACTCCAATTGTTAATCATGTCATTTAGAAATAATTAACCGAAGTATCATTAAAATTTGACTTGTATCATATGAATATTGACATTTTAGATTAATGAAAAAAGTTGTTTGTTTTGAAACATGCAGTTAAATGTTGAAACAAAAATTGTTTAACTAACCTATTACAAACTTTTTTTGTTTAAAAATCTTTTATAATATTTATATCAACTTCAACAGTCTTATTAACTCTTGAGTGATTTTGACATCTTCTATTTTGAATATTCTATTCTTCTATATTGAAGATCTATTGAACAATATACTTGGATTTAATATTGAAACAAACCAATTACAAATTTCTCATTACAATTTATAAAAAACATTATTAATTATACAATTTTTTGAATTTATTTATCGACCTTTTTTTATAATGGTTTTTATATAATTTTTTTAATCCAGCTACAGGTCCCTTTTTGTTAAATAATTCAACGTTTAATATTTTTTATTATACTCTATATTTTGACTCTTCTTGAGAGAATAGATAATTATAAAAATTTATAATATTTTAATTATTATTATTTAACAAAAAGGGACCTATACTATATACCGGATTAAAAAAAAAATATATATATATATAAATCATTATTAATTATTTTATTAAACAAAACGTTATGGAATTTTATTTTATAACTCTTATATTCAATTGAATTTAGGTTTTTTTGTATTTAATTTCCAATTTCTTGGTTGGACTCCGTTAAAGAAACAACAAATACGAAGGCTTAAGTTTATCTGTATTCTCTTCTTTTTGTTGGGCATAATACTTCTTTAAGTAACATAGCTATAAAATTAAAGATACAGCGTATCAAGAGGTATTACTACTTCATAATTACCAAATACAACATTATTTTGCTTTGATGGCTTATAAAATGAAAACTGAAAAAAATCATTTTTTAATAGGAAAAGTCTTTACTAATGCCCACATTAAAGCCTTAAAATAAAAAATTTTCCAAATCCGCTATTGCTGCTGCCTTTGCTGCCACTTCAAATTATTATGATTTATAAAAAGAAAATTGCTTTATAAGATACAAAATAGTAGAAAAAAACAAGAATGCAAAAATAATAATGAATATAAACATTAAATCCAGCTGAGGTATCTCGTATGCGGGCAGTACAACTTCAACAAAACCCTGATGATTTTCAAAGTTTCATTTGAGCTTAACTTAAAAATATTTGTTTGTGTGTGCGTCTATCTGAGCGAGTGTGGATACACTACAATATTGCAACTTTGGTACTAAAGGAAAATACAAAAAAATCACATAAAAAAGAAAACTGTTTAAATCCATAAAAAGATAAAGAAAATAAACGAACGAAACTTAATCATTAAATATTTATAAAAAGATTACAAAAACAACAAAGCGCAAATATAAGAAAAAAATACAAAAATTAGCAAAGGGAATCATTACAAGGAAAAAATAAGAGTCAGTGCAGCTGCTGCTGCCGCTTCTAGTGTTGCCGCTTCCGTTGGTTTGTATTACTCGCCGCTGTGTTTTTGCCGTTTTGCCACCGCTAGTTCAAGCTTAGATGGCAAAGAGCCGATGTTGTCCCAAAGAAACTGCTTTCCTATGATTTCATGCTTGTGTTTTGGCTAAAATATTGATGTTGTGCTGCTATTTTATGGATGTTGCCACTGCCATGCTGCTGATACCATTGTTGTTGTCTTCTTATCATGCTGATTGTTTTTGCTGTTGCTGTTGTTGTTATTGGTGTTGTTGTTGTTGCCATTGTTACTGGCTCTGCTACTGTTTTATATCATCACTCCATAATCCCCCAATTGCACATCACAGCGTAAAATTCTGCTTGTTTTTTGACCAAGCAACTAAATCTATAACCTACCGCCCCTATACACAATATATATGATATATATATATACATATATATATATATTCACATTATGTGAAGAAACTGTGTATGTTTGTAGATTTATACACTTGAACGCGTTCTAAACTGAAATTCAACAAATGTTCCTACTCTACTCCTGAGTTCAACCAGTTTTTCTACCAATTTCCACTACTTACATTGAATTTTCTAAAGTCAATTTATTTATTTATACACACAAACGTATATACGTAAATATACACGTGTGTATATACAAACAGAAAAAGAATTGCTCTGTATTGAACATGTACACAACTTATTTTCTACTCTATTATCTATATGTACAGAATTATGTCCTAGACGCTAAACTGGATTTAGATTGAATAAACAGTAGATATAATAAAGAGAACTTTAAAGTAATTTCGAAAAAGAAAAACTTCAATGTGACAGTGAATGTATTGTACTTTTCAATAAAGTCTAAAATTTCTTAAGTTAAAATAATCAACATCAAATATTAAGGAAGTAAATAATGGAGTAGTATAAAAATTTGCTTTTGCACAGATTTTTCGTAAAATACACACTTCTAATGGATTTATTATTTTTCATTCCAAAACTAAAAGAAATTAGTCACAATATGTATATATATTATTAATTTCCTTCTTATCGTAGGTTTGTTTATAAAACAAAATAACACTTTATCAATGGAAGAACTACGAAGATTACATATAGACCCATACCAGATTGGACCTAGTCTTAACAAAATATGGATAGTTACAACAATCGATAAACCACCAACATAATAAAATAAAAAAAAATCTAACTAACTATCTGTTATATACAGGATAAATCCCTCAAAAAGGGGTAGGCGGTAAGTACTTGTTCTGTCACTCTTAAACGCTTTGATTAGCATTTCTTACTGATAAGAAAGCCTTCTATCTTGTCCTTATCTAATAATGAGTTTACATTTTATAAGTTAATGAAAACAAAAGTTGCAAATTTTCTTCCTCAATAAATAATTACTCCTTATTGTCTACAATGTTAAAATAAAAAAGAATTGAGGTCAAAACAATAGTCTTAATATCTTAAACAAATGGTCGCTGAATTGTGGCCTTAGGGTTGATTCCAGCAAAACCGAAATCGTACTCTTTACTAGCAAAAATAAGTACCTAATTCTTTCTCCACCCTATATTCGAGGTTCCGCGATACAATTCACTGACGAAGCTTAGTTTTGGGGTATTGCTTTCCATAGAAAACTTACTTGGAAGAAAAATATCTAAGATAGTGCTCGAAAAATCATGAGTGCGCTATATTAAAAAGCTACTGGAAAAAAGTAGGGGTAATAATCGCGTGTTACCCAATGGCTATACACGACTGTCATTAGACTTATAGTTTTGTATGGCATCACCTTAGGCTCTTGAAAAATCTTCGTACTGTCCGGTACTCAACAAGCGCAGAGCTGAACTCTGTATTAATGGTGCTCTGTGTACCACAACATAAATTTCGTTAGATCTAGTGCTTCACTTAATGTCACTTGATATTATTATGAAACAGTTGGCACCATCATCTGCTCTGATCATGGACATGGCTCCATTATAAAATTTTTCAGTCCTGCTCCTATATACGTATTATCGGACGGTCAAGCTGCTTTAAAGTATTTGACTGAAGTCCAGTTCACATTTAGAATATTCTTTGACTACTACAAATCTCTAAACGAAATGTTGACGCAGCTCATAGGTATAGGGATATTTTCGGCAATTGCAAAGCAGACGAGCTACCCAGACGACCAGAAGCCTCGTTCTACTTTTATTAAATTTTTTTTTTAGTTCCTACTCTTATCTTCTCTGTGTTAGTCTTTACATTTTAACATATCATAATTATTTCTTTTTATCATTCTCATATGCAATTAAAAGTTTGTAATCTATCTACACTTTTACTTTTGCCCACCTTTCTTTTGGAGGAGTATTCCTGATTCTCCAATCAGATAGATCTTACTCCAGTAAAAACTTTATATACGTTTTTATAAGTTAATAAAAGTATATAGAAGTATTTATTATAAGAATTTGTTGGTTACTTTCACTATTTAGCACAATAAATTCTAATTTTAACACTACCTTGCTCGCATTTTGCAGCAAAGTGAAATTATTATTCCAATATCTAATATTCATCATTAAAAATATTTTTAGCTTAGTTTTTAAATTGTTAATTATAATTTTTAACCGCAATAAATCATTATTTTGTTCCACTAAAATGTGTCTTAATCTATAGTTCAACGTATTTAGTAACAAAATGGACAAGGTCACAATCACAACCCAGCTGTACTGTATTAGCTGTACTCTATATATCAAAAAACAATGCACTACAGATTGAATCAGTAGTTGTGAAAACCGACTTAAAGAAGCATTTGGGAAAGCACTACCGAGTAATCAGTACAATCTATGCATTACTTACTAATAATTCATGAATTCCATTCATATTTGTAATGATTTATAGTTTATGCTATATTTACTGAAATAATCTACATATTATTTTAAATCAACTTTAATACTATACAAATACAAATTGTTAATATCTTATAAATTAATCACCGATTTTTAATGTATTTTCAAGATGTGGCAACAAAACAGTTTTTTGAACTCCCGCATATATATAAAATATACAAATTCGCTGCTCTGTTGTATGTATATATATTGTACTATATACCTATACTCTAATATCGCTTTTTTATGAAACTGTTTGCTTGTAATTTAAAGAGATGTATAAAATCGGCTAGTCAGAGTAATTTGGGGTTTTGACGTAGCCATCAGAATCAGTATACTTATTTGAGATATGCACCATTTTCCTCACCTTTATGCCACAGATGAAGAAATTTTTGAATATTGTTATGAATATGTACGAACTAAATTAATTATTTGTGAAATCGTATATAGTAATACCTTCTACCGAATAAATAATTATAATATTTGTACAATGTACAATATTTTTCGAATAATTTGGTGAAATGGTATTCTTAAAATTCGCTGTTCTAGTAAAATAAACACAGAATTTTTATTTTCATTTTTAATTGTCGTATATTTATAAGATATGTTAGGTTATGCTGGCAGACCAAAAATGTCACGCGTAGACCATTAAGGTCCATTGCGATACCAAATTAGAGTCTTTATTTTTTAGCGATAGAGTGCATTGCTTAGGATGTGAATGTAATTAGCAAATTTTATTAGGATTTCAACAGAAACCTCAGGAATGTGCTCCAGTCCGGTAAAACTGACAACCCCCAACTATTTTTGTCGACTTCTCAAGAGAGCGGGGCAGTTAAACAGCAGATGCTGTAGTATATTTATAGAATTTTCTTAATATTTCATTATCAGAACCCCGTTATATATGTGATTTTGGGTCTGAATGCACCAATGAGTCTTGCTAAAGAAGTATGTACATGTAATTGTCTTTTTTTTATTTTGGTACTATTAAATAAATTTATTTAAATTAAATCGTTTTACTATATAACATAATCACGTGTATATAATTAATAATTGATAATAATATATTAAGTTCCACAATCAAGAGTTTTTAAGACTATTTATTTAATATAAATAATATTGTCTTGATTAAAATATGTAGCCAAGTGCAATTGTTAAGGTACTTGATTACAGGTACTAAATAGTAGACATATTAGTATCCTACAAATGTATATTCTGATTTTAGTCAAGGAATCCTTTTAATTGTTAATTTGTGCTTAATTTTTTATGAAATAAATTTAGAATAATTTGTTTTATAAAAAAAGCATATTTTTCTGTATACAATAAAAGTTGCCCTGGGTAAAGCCGCTAGCAAACTGCAAAAACAATTTGAAAAATATATACCTCATCAGTTTAGGTATTTATAAATTCATTTATATATTCCTGGCTATGTAATTGTGTAAGAGTATTAACATTTGGGCTTCCATTTATTTTGCAGCAGGAAGCAATTTTAATTTTAATATAAATTAATGAAGTAGCCTTGCATTAAACTGCTCCTCTCATTCCATTTTGCTTGGTTGTTATCGCTGTTGCTGCCTCCTAACAGCAGTTAACATCAGCTGATGCCTTAGGTAATATACACACTTTAGGACATTTGGTTAGTTGCAATTTTCACTTATACCAAATACATACTTTCTTCTATATACAATATATATATATAATAAATGTATTCTTAAATATACTTACTTGCCGTTGTCGTTGCTATTACTCGATAATGATGATGAAATAATTTGATACACAGCAACGCTTCAGTTAGAAGGCATGACAGCAACGCAATACGAGAAAATAGCAACGAAAGCCATAAAAATAACATTTCAAATTCTGAGTGTATAATTTCCGAATGCTTTAGAGATCTAAATTGGAATTTATATTGTGACATCTCATTGAAATGCAATGCCCGACACAAGTCAAGGAAACCAACAGAAATCAAAAACGAAAATATCCAAAAAAATTAATTAGATATTGCGTAGACCTGCAATATTGAAGCATATTTTCATCAACATCAAATTAATTGACCGCTCTTCCACACTCATTTGTCAGTTTAAACGTTCGTCAGGACTCGAATTACTCGAATTACGTACAACCTTGTAGCAATTCACCTATAAGTCCTTTTCACCAACAAATCAACGAATGAGACAAGCACATTTGCCATTAAGTGACAAAAGCTCAGTGCTATAAAAAATAATTGCTTTGCATTACTTTGTTACGTATCTGCCATGCTGGCTTACTTGACTCCACATTGCCCGCAGCTGCGCTTACCTATAGATATTAATATAGAAGTTACCCACACTTCCCCACAACATATCCATCTTATATCAGTGTTAGATTTGCGTTGAAATGCTATGTCTTTCGTACGAAGATATTTTGTTAATTTTGTCTAATACGTTTTGGAATTTTTATTACAATTGTGGAGAAGGATACTTATTGCAAGTATCTATCCTTATGCTATGGATTTATTTCCGTACGTACGATTGTTAAGCGTTGTGGTTGCGGGTATGAGTGAACCGGTAGTGAATAGTGGGTCGTTCGGTGAGAGCGACTAATAGTCAGTCAGTTGTCAGTCTGAATATTAGCAAATGCTGCTAGGAATTTAATTAAGATTCGACAAAATGCTTGTGTGCATTCATGTACTGTTGTGTTTCCATGCTGGTCAAAATGTCCGAAATCTGAATTTCAACTAAGCTAAATTGATATAAAATGAATTAGAAAGATGGGGATTGGCAAAAGGTTACTGTTGCTATAGCAACGGAGTTCAGCATATTATATTGGGGTGAACAGGAAACAGAGGTTATTGACATTGCGTTTTTAGTTATTTTTCCTTTCTTTTCTCTGTTTTCATCTATGATAAAATTAAAATATTTCATAATATCCTGTAATGAAATAACTTACAGCAGAGTTTCATTGACTCAATTTCTCAATTGTGCATGCATTTCAACTATTATTGCTAAGTCAATGTACCTAAAAATATGAAATTTTAGAGTAGAACAAACTCAAAAAAGCTGGAATGGATTATTTTGATAACCATGAAATTAATGAAACAAAAATCTAGTTCATATTTTATTCTAATTTCATTTATCTAAATAATTTTATTAATAAAGAAATCTTCTTGTGTAATATACACAGGGACCGAAAATAACAGTTATTTCAAAAATTTTCAAGAGAAAAAGCAAGCATGAAAAAGTCCAAACTCATATTTAAGTATATAGTTATCATTCTAACAACTTTCATCTAACTCTTTAACACATTTTGTATAAAATTACAAAAACAACTAACTTATGTGAAAAATGCATTTTATATTTTAGGTTTTAAAAAAATTCGACAGACCAGTGTGAGTTATATTTTGTTTTCAAAAATAAAACTTATATTTGATTTTTATATTAATAAGCCAAAAATAAGAGTTATTTATGCGTTTTAAATTAAAAAGCAGAATATAAGAGTTATTTTTGCGTGAAAAAATAAAAGTCACAAGATAATAAATATTGATGAATATATTTCATTATTATAATAAGTAATCATTATTTTTTTAGTTTAATTTTAAAATGATAATAGTTATAAGTTCATTTTTATTTTTGTAATGATAACTTTTACAGTCCCTGAATATTAGTTCATATTAAATAGAAAATGTAAAGACATTATGGATACTTCATAATCGATTGAAATATTATTAAAAACACAAAAGCATTTATTACATTTTATAGAAGCGCTTATACTTGTATCAATTTAGTTTTATATTAATTTTTTTTATATACTACGGTTTGCTGTGATTTTTTTTGTTTTCTTAAAAGTTGCAATAAGAATTGTGGTAAATAAAATTTATAAAAAGTATGAAAATATACTTTTTGACGTTTTTATTTTCTTTTGTTTTCCAAATAAAATAAATTACTTTTTAAAATGTTCATAGTTTTAGAGTTTCAATTGCTGCAGCATTTTCAGATACTTTATTGAATGCTTTTAGCACAGTAATTGATTGCAAACCAAAATTTTTTGTCGCATGACAATAAGACAAAAGAAAGCATTTCCAATTCTTGCTTTGAAGCATTTAGTTACTTTTCTCAAACTCTTTGCAGCATACGTAAGCTTTTGAAAATAATCTGAAGTTTTATTTCCATTTTCTGTTAAGGAAGATAAATAACCCGAGGCAAGTGAAGTGGCTAAATACAATACTTCTAAATATATTACATTCAAAATACTATAAAAATAATTGGTTATGTAGAGATAAGAATATATTAATCTTGATCTAAAATTATTTCATATTAATATTTTAATTATAAATTATAAAAAGTGTTATTTAGCACAGCAAAAAAAATTTTAATTTATTTGAGAATACCCTTAGAATAACATTTTTCATTTATAAATTAAAATCAATTTATATTTAAAAAAAAAAATCTTCTATTCTGTATTATATAGAAGTAATTTATATAGGCCTTTTTTTGTAAGCACATCACAAAAGAACAGCCGCTTATTTTAAAAATAACATATGAAACAACAACATTGCTCGCTTATTTAATCCAACTTTTTTTAAAAAGGTTTTCGAAAAGTAATGAACTACAACAACAAAAATTCTTTTCTATTATTTTAATTATTTCGATTTTTGACTCACCATACAGCTGTTTCCAGTATTGACAAATACCTATCATCAGTGATCTTGGAAATAATTCTTGCATATTCATAAAAAATTTTTTGTGACTGCAGCTACCAGGAATCAAACTCGTGTCCTGCCAAATTTGAAGCCCAGAGTCAGCGCTCCTAAACCAACTGACCCAAAGCCGTCCAACTTTGTTAAAACCGCTTAACTAATAAGCAGGTCAAATCGCACGGTTGCTACGATTAAAAATTAAGGTTTCCGAATTTCAATTTTTTTATGTTTTTATGTTATATGTTATATATTTAAAAAGCTCTTTTATCTTATTTTTATATGAAAGCTAGGAGAACAAACGCATTATCTTTGGCCGTAATATATCACGGGCATTCAAAATTTGCTTAATAGCCATATTTAATATTTACAATTTTTTCAAAATTGACTTGGGCCTTCACAAAAAGCTACAAAGCTACATATTATATTTAATTAACTTAAAGATTAGCGCTTTGGTTTTGGTGATTAACTTGCAGTTTTAAAAAGCTGGTTTATATTATAGTATCTTTCCGGCCATATTGATGATATAGATCAGTGATGAGAAGTTAATAAAGATAAGACATAAAATATAAAGACAGTCATATATTAAAGCAAACCGCCTAATAACAGCTAATGGAATCCCTTATTTAATTTGATCGTTTCAAAAATGTATAAAAATTGACATACATGTTCGAAATGTTCTTACAGAAACAAATTTGCTCTATTGTATTGACGTTTATGATTTGGTTATCAAACGTCAAATCATGCATGTTAATAGTGCATCACAACTACGAAGAAAAAAAATGTTGTTGATAAGAAAACGAGGTTCAAAATATCATGAGTAAAAAGATGAACCGGCATAAACCGCTTCGAAACTCAATATGCATGACTGAAACTAATATTCTTTATGATAGGATTTTTAGAGATACGGTTGTTTTTAATCTTTTTCGGACAGTACCTATAATTCTACAATATATTCGAAGAAAAAACAAGTTATGCAATCCAATAATATAATATAGAATCAATCAGTAAATAGTAAATAAATATATAGTGTTCGTTTCTCACAGTTTGGATGTGTTGTATTAGCATACCCACTATATAATTTGCACCTATATAATCTATACTTTAGATTTTAAAAAAAAATTTAGACGGTATAACCTTTAGTTATGCTCCATCCCATGTGTCAGTGTCCTTCCTGAGCTAGAAGAAGATTAAAAATCTTCGTCCTGTCATCCTGTAATGCTAGGTACCTGGCCAAGTTTATAGAAATGTTAGGTTGGTTTTCCTTCACCTAATGTGGGAATCGTTACCTTTTTCGGCGTTGGCTGTATACTGATTTAAGTCTATCTACGTACCAACACCATTCCTGTGGTACCACATTGGGCCATCATTGTGGGCTTTTTGGGATACAAGGCCGCCACTCCAATCTAACCTAACCTTTAGTTAAAATGAAATGATCTAAAATGACTATTTTTTTTAGCAAAAATCAAAAGCTTTATTCGCTGATAATAGAAAAACTAAAAGAAGTATGGAACCAAAATAAAGTATACATAATTCCACAAAATTTTTATAGTTCATCAGAACTGGATGTTCATTTTTAACAAAAAACCGAAATTACTTTTCTAATTCGTCAATATATTTCGAGCTTATAATGCTCCATATTACACTCTCCAGTACTCCTGAAAATGGTATGATTATTACATATTTAAAAGAGTGAATAACTGTAAGATAAGATTTAGTAATAATTATTTGGATCAATAAAATGATCTGCATATAGTACTTTTGTTCACTATATATTAAAATAGTTAAAATGAAAGCCTTTCACTCGAGAAGGAGAGTGCAAAGGATAACATATATTGTTAAAGAATATAATTAAAGGAAAATAGAAAAAATTTATAAAGTGCAACCAAACAATTTGTTTTAATAAATGGGGCACTTTATTACGAAGCATTACTCATTTTGGTAACTTTTTGAATAAATATCTTAAATAAATATTGTATGAATTTAATTGTTGAGCTTCAGAAACACATGCAAAATTTTCATTATTTATTATTCACATATATATTATTTTCCATTCTGTTTTCCTATAAGTCCTTGTTCTATTTTACTTTCTTTTTTGTTTTTGTATGCGAGCACATATTTCATTTTGCCCAACGCCCAAATTTCAGTAAATTTCGAGGAAAACCCATTTCGCTGGTATTCATCATAAAAAATTATTAAAATACGCACATGAGACTCAATTTAAAAAATTTAAATAAACAAATAAATTTTTTCAGTGAACCCAACTCTCTTCACCCATTTCGGTAGCATAGCAATTGAGAATCAAATGGAAAATATAACACTCTAAATAACATCTATAAAAAAGGATGCTACACAACGGGATCCTTTTTCAATTAAAAGATGATTTGTGTACCTAAATTGGGGAGTTTATTTTTAAATAACTAAGGGTTTTGAACGAAACGAAGTGTTAGTAAACAAGAAAGCATATATATGGATTTTTATTTACCCATACATGTTCATACACAAAGTAAAATAACAAAGTGAAAGATTGATGATTTACACATTCAACGTTCCTTAAACACAAAAAAAAAAACAATATATACTTATACAAAAGTAAGAAAAGTACAAATTCCAAGCTAACAAATATGAGTTCGCTCATGTATGAATTCATAGCAATTCTAGCAAAAACAAATTATTTCAAAGGGAATAAAAATATTTAAAATCCTATAAAGAAACAAAAACAACAAAACAATATTAAAAAACAAAACAAAAAAATTTTTTTTTGTATTTTTTTAAAACTCATATGTGTGTGTGTTAAAATCTTTATAACTACTCGAACATTTATTTTCACTATTAGCAGCACAAACTCATACATCGTTCGTGTCTTAGATACAAATATATCTTAAGTTGTATGCAAAATTTTTTTGATAAATTGTTAACACGGCTAACGATTTATCATAATTTTTTAGCGCTGCTCTTTGCCGTTGTCAATGTTGGCTTCATTGTTGTTTTTGTTTTTGTTGTTGCTGGCTTATTTTTTATATAACTCTGCTGGTTATATTAATAAAGACCAAACAAAAAAAAACTGTTGAAGAACACCTTTCAACTTTTTATAGAAACCAAAACAAATAGTATGTAAAAAACTTCAAACAAAAAATTAATAATAATAATAAATAAAAAAATGTTCTAAGCCTGTGTTATTGTATGATTCTTGCATTGTCATGCCTCAAAAGTTGTAAACAATTTTTTTTTGTTGTCGACAACACACAACAACGGCAGCAGCAACAACAACAACAGCAACAACAACAACGAGAATATTAAAAAGCCGTCATCATCATTTTCACAATCAAAACGACATAATAAGAAACAACAGGCACCACTTTTATGATAATGAAAGCATGCTCGTACATTAAAAAGTTCGTCTGTGTTCACCTTGACGTAATATTGATCACCAAGAAGTCTTCATAGATTTTCACAATAATATTATTTTCACTTTAATAATTTCTCTTTTAAATATTTTTCATAATAAAATGTTACAGGCTTCGAATAACCATCACATTTTACTCACAATATACCTAGTCTGTACATATTAGACAATTATACTACTAAAGCTCTAGGTCCATATACCAGACCATCACAATATTATAGAGGAAATGAAGAGGCCATCACTAACATCAATAACTAACTTTTTAATATTATTTGTTTTTGTCGGAAGTGAGGCCTCTTATGACGAAATGTAACTGCTTAAAAGTTAGAAGAGTTCGAATAGAAATGAAAATACAAGAAAAATTTTAATTAATTAATTAAATTTAGTTCGGTGAGCCAAACTTCAATAAATTAACTAAAATTTTGTGTTGTTGTCGTTTCATTTCTATTCAAACCCTTTATTAATAAATAAAATTTAAGAGTTTATAAATTTTTAAACTTTGGTACCAAAGTTTTAACTATATATGTATATGTTTGTCAAAGCATCATATATTCATAAGCAAAAAAGAAGAAACCTTAATTATCAGTTACTGAATTAATTAAGTTTTAACTTTATATGGTAAGATAAAACACAAAATAATAAACGAAAGAAGAAGCGATCAGTTACAAACACCTTAATTTTTTAAGATTTATTAAGCTACTCTACGGCTTAAGATTTAACTCTATGTGGCAAATCATGTCAGAAGTCTAAGTAAAAGAATCCAGAATCCAGAGATTCAAGGCCTCATAATACCTTCATATTTACGAGTCGCAAAAATTTTGTTATGCGTCTTCTACCTATGGATTATGTACTTAAGATGTGTATATTTTAAAAATGAGTTTCTGAAACTATATTTCGTGGAGCAATATTACGAAAATGTATAGTTATTACATATTAAAATTAGTGAATGACTGCAAAATTAAATTTAATACTAAATTATCATTTTTTAAGATACTTCATTAATGGAAAAATTTAAGACCATTTTTTGAAAATAGTTTTAATAATAAAATTTAACATAATATTTATAATGACGATCAAGAAATTATTAATATCAACATAAATAAAAGTTTTTCTATAAGAAACTGTTTAAAAACTATTCATAACCATACATAACTATTGAATAACAATTCCCAATATTACCCTACTTATATACCTATATACACTTATAACGTATACTTATAACCTATTACATCATGCTTTCTCTAACTCGAAAATATATATTTTCAACTGCAAAATTCGAAACGACTAACAAAGAACCCACACCAATGTTTCCTAACATATAACTCACACTTTACAGGGATTATATTTGTTGGTTTAGGGAAAGGGTAATTTCAAATTTGACTTTTATGAAAACTAATTCATGTTTATTTTATCAACGTCGTTTACATTTATTCTTTTTTAAAGACAAGTGCGAATATAACAATGAATACAGATTTTCTTAATAATAAAATAATATGATTGAATATTAAATATTATGGAATAATTGAATATTATGTTTCTATAGAACAAAAAAAAATAAATAAAAAGAAGCATTTACTTCTCTATGCCGAATTCACTCATGGTGTAGACATTATGTGAGCAAGAAAATATTTATATAGTTGGTGCCGTGCTAGAAGATTAAATAAAAGTCAAATAATTGCGGAAGTAATCTTTTGCATTTTTTTTTCGATGAATGATCGATCAGTGCTTCTTCGGTTCGGAATCCGACGAAACTATGCAGAACCGGAACCATTTTGTAAAAGTAATCGTTTTCTCCACTCGTTAAGAAAGAAAAGAAGAAACAGATAACACTAAATTAGGCAATCTAACAGAGCTATCATTTGTCTTCTTCCTCTTAGTCGGCCATTACAGACTTGAGTCGTCCTTGGCAGCGTCAAATAGCCTCCGCCAGCTAGTCCGATTAGTTGTTTGTAGTCGCCAGTTGGTAGTACCTTACGCCCCCAAATCGTTAGTCTCCTGGTCCTTCTGCCGAAGATGCCGACGTTCTCTACTGCGTTTTCCACCTGCGGGTACCGAATCAATCACCTTTCTATCCGGAGCACTTTCTTCCATTCGCACGACATGACCAAGCCAGCTGAATTTTTGAGCTTAACTATGTCAATATCGCGGTATAGCTTATACAGCTCATGCGCTATACAAATCATTAATAGAGATTTTTATATCAACGTTTTAATAATTATATGTAATTGAATGAAAACAAATTTGAAATCATAATAATAGTATAGGAATATACAAAAAATAATGATCGAAATAAACGTGAATATTCTGAGAAAACAAAACCGACTTTACTTATAGTGAATGAAGAAACAAGACTCGGTAGAGTAGGTACAACACTACAATCTACTAAGGAAATCGCACTCAGACAAAAGCTCTGAATTCACAAGTAGAATGCAATTGATTTTTAGGACACAGTGCGAAATCTCCCAACTTAATAATCAAATGAAAACTAATAATAAATATAGTATTATAAAAATTTATATTCATTTATCTACTTAAATGAAAACAAGTCAGATCATAAACAAAAAAATTATTAAATTTACAGTCACAAAAACACTGTCGGAACAATTTATGAGGAAAAATCATTTAAGTAATTAAGGAAAAAAGTATATTTAATTTACGATAATACACTTCCACCTAAATAAAATTATAGCTATTATACGTTTACGTTTAACGTTTAATACTGAAATGTTCAATAATAATGCTTTAATAATATTTTCCTTTTATACATCACTAGGCTGTACGGCTACTCATTAAAGCGCTGAAAATATTAGATTTACACATAAAATACTTACCAAACTGTTGCCTTACAAATTTCGAATTTCGCGTTATGTATGTATGTATGTGTGTATGCGCATCCGTGTATTGTATATTGTATTTAGGTAAAGTTTTATTTATGCAGCGAGCGGCTTACCATAATTCTTATGCCTGACAGACAGAATTGGCAAATGTTTTTTTTGGCAAATATAAAAAAAACTATAATAATAAATAACAAAGCAGAAAACAACAAACAACAACAAACAACAACAAGCAGCAACAAGACCAAACTTGTTCATAGTCCTAGGTTAGTTCCTAAGACCATGCGGCGGACCTGTTTTTTCTACGGCCGTTGTTTTCTTCTTAAGTGGCCTTTAGACATCAACGCGCGTTGACAAACACACGAAGTCTTCTCTCTCCATTACACATTAAATTTACCAACAATTTTTTAAACACGCCTCCAGCAAAGAATGCAAAATTTGTTCACTCATCAGTATTAAAGCAATCGCTGAAGTGTCGACAGCGGCTGCTATGCGTAATTTCCTTGCGAAAAATGATGTTTTACATTTAATTTATAATTTTAATTTATATATTTATATTTATTTTTATGATTTCAATTTATATATTTATTTTTATTTATATTATATTTTATATAATTTAATTTTTTTTTTTGGTATTTTTTAGTATTTTTTGTATTTTTATTTTATTTTAAATTTTCCGTAGGTGTACAATGCAATTAATATTTAAAACAAAATTTTTATTGTAATTTAATGTTTGGTTATTTTTTTTAGCCCAAGGTTATTAATATTTTAATTCTTCTTAATAAAATGTTTTGGAAATTAAAAAATTTTACCTAGGTAGAAAATACAAATATTTAAAATTAAATTTATTCATATTTGCAAAGCATCGCATGCTAACGACAAATCATGCGTGCATTTAAACGATGTTTACGCTTCCATTTCTCAAAATAAATAAAATTTTGCATGCCGACCAAATCCGACTGTATATGCAAAAACACGAGCGTGGTTGAAGAAATATCAAATTTTGATTCGTCCATTTCTTAAAATTTCAAATGTTACTATTACACAAACAAATTTCGCATTTCACAAAGTAGGAGAAAAGTAGGAGAAAAAAATTCTCATGTGAGAGCGATTTTTTAGTATATTTGTTGTTTTATCTGGGGCGTGTTTAAAAAATTTTTTAAAAATTGTTTGTGTAATGGCAAGCGCGCGTTGACAACGAACGTTGCTGTCTAATGGGCCCTTTAAAGTTTTACGTTCTGGCAGCTTCGCTAGTGTGTACGAGTGTACGATTGTTTGTATGTTTGTGTGTGCGTTTTAAGTTTAATGCGTTTGTTTACTAGGTTGTGCAATGGGTTAGCCGGAGTCTTTCTTTTCTTAATTTTACTCTTTTTTGTAACGAATAAGCTTGCTTGACTGCTGTCCTATTGTCCATATGTTTACTTTACCTACATATCTTTATATGCTTTCTTAGAGAAACTGACAAAATCTTTCGGACTTCAAATGTTTTATGGCAAACAAACTGTCAAACAATAATAAAAACAATAGTTGAAATAAAAACAATAAGAACAACAATGGCAATGGCAATCTTACAGCAAGCCGCAATCTTAATGCTGTTGTTTTTCTACAATACTTTTGGAATCGTAAACAATATAAGTGAAAACAACAACAACACAGTTTTGAGTTGTTTTTTTTATTTATTTATTTGTTGTTGTTTCTGTTTAACCAGTTTTACTAGAAAACTTTACAAATTTTTTTTTCGCTTTGATTGAGTGCTGCTCCGCTGCTTTGCTGCTCTGCTGCTCAGTTGTTCTGCTTCTTTATTTTTTCCATTTTTTAGTTGTTGTTTTGCATTGACCCAAGTCTTTCTTTCCTCTTTCATTACACATAATCTTGACTTTCAGTTTGTCTTAAATTGGCTCTTAATTTATACAATTATAGCTGCTATATGCGACTCCACTTGGAACAAGAAATGATTACTTATAATCTTCGTTCAGCCTTATAGGAATAAAAAAAATCAATGTGAGATGTGCTTAAGTTTCAGCATATAGTATTTGTTACTATTGTTTATGGAAATAAGAATTTCTAATATAAATTCATAGATATGCATAGAACTATCATAGATAAGAGTTCTATGTATGGGATAATGTTAGGAAGAGCTCTGGGTTTTTAAGGACTTTAAACATATATTATACATTATAAATTATAAGAGTCAAATATCCTTTGCAAAACTTTATTGGAGACTTACTAACCAAACATTCCTACTTTAATTTAACAAATGTGATGAAAATTATTTTAATAATTGATGTTTTGTTTAATTTTCTCAGTGGCCGTATTTCATAAAAATTTGTTGAAAAGAGAAATTCTCAAAATCTGAACAGATAAGATAACTTTTATTCAAGGTGTTTAATATAATAAATTAAATAACAATATTGAGGATGTAGCCAGATTTAACTACCTCGGCAGACAAATCTCTAGAACATCAGGCTATGTCGATTGTAAAATGCACAAGGCACATTCCGCTTTCGACAGACTCAAATCGATCTGGAAGTCTACTATCATTACGCGACAAACAAAATTAAAAATATATAATGCATGTGTTAAATCGACTTTGCTATAAGGTTGTGAGACCTGGCACATTTCTTACACTATCATACACAAGCTGCAATCTTTTATCAATAGAAACAATAGAAGACACATTTTAAAAATCTAGTGGTCGTGAACTATTCTCAAAGAAAAGCTATGGCGAATCTATCATTAAGAAAGCATTAAAACGAAAATCAACAATCGCAAATATGGATGGATTGGCTATACGCTCAGGAAGAGTACAAACAAAAACACCCCACGCAGTGTTAGAGTGGAACTCACAAGGCCGGCAATGAAGAGATAGGCCGAAAAATACTTGGTGCAGAACTGTGACAAGCGAAACGCGATCATCTTTTAGCGAGTTTAGAGCAATGACTTGTCAGCACAATAACTGGAAAGGAAAATGTAGATTCTATAATGTAAATTCGATGTACATAAAATATTCTTTATAAGTAGACTACGAGACACGAGATCATCTTTTAGCGAGTTTAGAGCAATGACTCGTCAGCACAATAACTGGAACGCAAAATGTAAATTCTATAATGTAAATTCGATGTACATAAAATATTCTTTATAAGTAGACTAAATTTGTAATTTTGTTAAAACACAAATATGTCCTGATAATACTAACAATTTAATAAAATTGCAAATATCAAAGTTCAACCACGCAGAAAAACTGCATATTCCTTTTAACACTCATTGTAGAAGTTATGGGGACTATTTAAACGAAAAACCAATTACGCATCATGTGTATGAACGTTTAGTTGTAGCCACAATTTTTTTAAAATTTTTCATCGATGAGGCTAAAACTTATGTATATGAAATTACAGCTGAATACAATACCTAGTTTTCCCCACCGGAGTTACTTATGAAGAGTGGTGTTTTAAAGCAATGATTAATTACTGATTATGGTTAATGGATGCATAATGTTTGGGTAGTGAATCATAATTACACCAAATGCAAACCAAAAAATTGAACCTATAATCTAAAACTGTTATACCTTCATTAGAACCTTCCTCTTTTGACTGCTTTTTCGTTACGAAACAAAGTGGAGTATTTATATCTCATATGTAGTTACAAACAAGTACTCTTGTAAGGGGCTACAGGAACATATAACCGAATATTTTGCACCGAAATGTTAACATTTCATTGATAAAAAAATTTTATCGAGTTATTAGCTCACCGTGCAGCACTCTCTTCTTTACATACTCAGCCCTCAACTACTCGTATATGTATATATGTTTTTTAGTTGCTATTAATTTCTAAAATAATTTATTTAAGAATCAAATATGGTCAGTGGTGTCCTATAAAAGTAGTTATATTAAGTTTTCTTAAAGTATAAACGAAACTTCTGAAATTTTATTAGGAATTTCCTCGTCAATAAAATAGTTTTTAACATGTGTTCTCTTAATAAACATTGTTTTCAAGTTAAAAATATTTCTCCGAAATTCTTTTGTAATTTGGGTAGCCGATGTTTAGGAAACCCAAACCCAAACGTGACTTTTATTTCTAACTTCCAAAAATAAAATCCTACGTGAAAATAAGAAGTACATAGCGTATAAGAAAATTCTTCCTAAACTAATTATAGTTATACTACAATTTAATTGCTTAATTTTGTACAAATATATTAATTTTTCTTAATTAGTTTATACTAAGTCCATATCACATTTTTGTGGACTGAATAGCAAAATACAGACCATCTCGGAGCCAAATCTCCCCTACTTAGAAATTATTCTTCCCCAAACAACAAGCAAAGTTTAAAAGAGTAATTTATGTTTTATGTATTCATCATTTCAACAACTATTTCGTCACTGGTCGCCTTTTTTGCTATAATCCACTTAAGCGTATCCTTTTTCCTTCAATTTATTTGAATATTTTTGACTGATTACCCTAGCCGAATATAAAATGAAATGACATAATTTGAGCCTTAATATATTGTGATCATTTTTAAAAAGTATATTTTATAAGCAATTCATTTTCTATGTGACTCAAATGGAAACAATATTGTTGGACTGAAACATTATATATCATTTTGTGTTTTAATATATTTCATTTTATGTGTTTGTTGTGCTGTTTTCGTTTTTCTAAATAACACATAAGACATTTTATATTTTATACTCAACATTTGATACATCCGGAACGAAATGCTCAATTGTCACATATGCTAGGCCAGACTCCTGTTTGCATTTGGAATAAGCAAACGATTGTAAACAATTTTATTATATTATAAAAATGATGATGGTTTTTAAAATGAAACGTGCTCCATAGGCCAATTTCAAAAGCTATTAAATTGCTAAATGTAGTCATATTAATTTTTTATTGCTTGCAGACTTCTTCGCAAGGAAGGAGAAGAACATAAGAAGTACATAGCCGTACACAAAATTCGAAAGAATTCTATACTTTAACAGAAAATATTACAAGTGATAAATGTAGGAAAGACCTCTTTGAATTACAAAATATATTTACTATATCCAAATTTGAATAGAGCATTTATTTTTTCTCAGTAACAGTAAAAGTACAAAATTAGTTTTAATGTGTATTATAATATAAAATTCAAAATTATTTTTTAAAGGCTTGAACTGTTATGATTATAAAGTCAGTAGATAGACAATAAAATTAATAAAAACTGTATTATAATAATTTAACATATACAGATTGTTTCATACCAACATCCTCTACTTACTTAATTATTTATTTGGCCGGGTTTCACCCTAACGCAGGAAGTTTTTCTAGGAGCCTTTGCGTGCGCAACTTCTCCAGTGTCCAGTCCAGTTAGTGCTACCCCAACTAGATCACTCCACTGCAGACACAGTCTACCTCTATATCTTCTTCCTCCACTTACCGTTTCAAATACTGTTTTCGCTGGAGCATCTTCATCCACTTTCACGACATGACTAAGCCAACGAAGCCGCTGTCGTGACAAAGCTCATTCAGCTCATAGCTTAGACGCATGCGATGGTCGTCGCCAACTTGTACACGACGTAAGGTCTTACGAAAAACTTTTTTCTTGAACCAACATTCTTTAACTTCGTTAATTCGTTAATTTAACTTCGTAAGAGTTCATTTTTTTATTTCTCGAAATGCTAAGTATCAACGAAAACAAAACCCAAAAATATATGGTACGAAATAATCCCTAATATTCAGTTCGACTAAACATTTTAATTGTATCTCTCTATTTAATCTATAGTATTAAGGGCTGTTTTCATAGCAGTGACTAAATCTCAATACTGACTTAAGTCATGATTTAGTCATGATCATTTTTGGAACTTATTTTTAATTGATGCTTAAATGGTTATATTAATTAAATGGGTTCACAAAAAATATGGTGATGCGAACTTGATTCTTCTGAAAAAATAACTATGTTAAACCCAAAAATATATCCTTCCAAAAATTCCTTAACATTCAAACTGATTCTTTTGAAGAATTTGCTATATTTTATACAGAGAACATACTTTAACTCAAAATTCTTTATAAATTTTGTTATTCTAGGCACATTTTTCATACATCATATTGTAAAAATTTTTTTCAAGAAATGATTCCAACAATCATCCCTTAAAGTAACGTTTCACTATTATATCCGATCTGTTTTATACCTACCTACAACAATAACTTATAAATCGAACTAAATAATAATCAATGGACTTAAAATTTATTAGGTGATTTATGTTATTTGAGTAACTCACTTTTCAGATATTTAGAATTTTTGATATTTGTTGATATTTATTTTCATTGGCTACTGCTACTGTCTATAGCTCAGTTAATATTGGAAACATGACCGATCAACTGTGTACTACCTATACAATTTCTACATTTCTTTGACTAGGGAAACACCTCCCAGTTTCATATTGTTTTGCTACGAAACTACCTGTACATGTCTGACACTTGTTTTTTAGATAAAGTAACCATATTTAATAAACACTATCTTATTTGCCCTCTGTTCAATTATCTTCAGAGATGTTATGTGTACACGTACATTTTTTTTTGTGAGTTTTAATTGCTATTAAAATTAACGTATCTTATCTACCCAAAAAAAAGAAAAAACAATCTATAAAAGAAATGTAAAATTTTCCTGTTTTGATACTTGCTTCATTATATATAAAAGATATATACTCATATGTAAAAAAAAAATTAGTGCGAAAAGGCAAGTACTGATCTAAGTAATCCAAATTAGAAATAATAAAACAACAACAAAGCTACAAAAAATTAAAACTTGTTTACCTATTCAGACACACTTCTGATGCTTTAAGGCAATTTAGGAAAAAAAGTCACTTCAATCCACGTCAAGTCTGGCTGATTGTGTATAAAAATGGTTATGGAAAAAAATCTTATAAAGAAAATAAAAAACGATTTTGTAAATATGTACTTGCTTGTTTGTAAGTGTATTACGAGTATATCCAATTCACTCTACAGATACTCACTATATCAGCTGTGTTTTGTTTTTATTTCTTTCGGAGTTGTTATTTTTTGTTATTGTTATTATTATTATCGGAATTAAAGAGTTGTTGGTGTTTAACAAGTTGGGCTTGCGGTTATAGTTTAGGCCGTTGCTGTTGTCTGTCTTGTCTTACGCTGCACTATGGATAGTTTTATTGAATATTACGATATAAACTTTTACAAAAAGAATATTAAATTTTTAATCTTAAGTGCATGCTCTTTTTGGATACGTAGTAGAATGAATAAATTACAGACTAATAAAAATAGAGGAATGGCAGACAACAGGTATATACAATGTATGAATCATATTAAGCATGTCTTGCTTTATGTTTAAGACGAAAACAACGAATAATAAATTAATTATAACAACAAAAGAATTGAATTTGTAAAATTTCAGTATATCTTTAAAAATCCCATTTTACACCATTCAGCAAAAACAGACCAGATACACAATTCCTTTCATTAATAAAGCAATACAATTTTCTAAATGTCAAAAGCTTTTTCTTGATGACTAGAGCTGACATTTTATAATCTTTATATCTTCGTTTTGTGATTTGTTTTTAATTAATTGTTTAAAACATTAAAGTTCTCCAAAATACAATTTAAAAGTAACCTAAACTATATAATTTTCACAAGGTTTGTAAAGTTATCAATACAAATTCATTAACAAACTTATTTATATAACAATTACATAACAACAAAAATAAAAACTTGATCAATTTCACCTATAAATGAAAATAAGAACACACAGTGGTAAGCATTTTGTGGACTGTAAATAAATTTAAATAAAATACACTTGTGTTGGAGATTTCTATCAAATTACTATTTCAGTATATTTTCCGAGCCGTACAATTAAGTGCGAAATACGAAACTATTAAAATATCCTCCCCGAGCATCTTATAGTACTAGTTCGTTTTGAGGTATCTTTCAATGAGTTCTTCAGTCATAGCAGGTAATAGCTTACTCATAACTGGAAGGATGTTTATAAAGATGTCACAAAACGTAAAGAGTTTGAGAATTCAATGCCACACAAAAACTCTGGCGATTATAAACCATATAATCTAGATCAGGGCTGTCCAGACCAGGTGCGAATGCGGGCCAATACAAATCACTGTACGTATTGAAGGGACGCAGAAACAAATGGATATTCGAAACACTGTTGTATGGTCAGCCAAATTTCAATAAATTAACTAACTTTTGTTCTTGTCTTTTCTTTGCTATTCAAATCCTACTAAAAGGTTTTATTTTTAAAATTATTTTATGTACAGACATATTCATATACATACAGATCATATACAGACAGGATCAATAAAATATTTTAGCGGGTTCAAACCCCCAAATAACACTTAGCACACTCCAAACATTAATTTTCAACATACCTAAATATTCCTAAAGTATATATATAATACAATATATTATATTATGTTATATTATTGTTATATTATACTATACAGTACTGTATTGTACCTAGTATATGTTATTAGATAAGTATATTTTTATACTGACATTATAATAATACAAGTATAAATAAATGTAAGTTAGTATTAATTGCAATCTGAAATTTATTTTTGGGCATAATTTTGTATAACACGTCCCATTGTACGTTATTTTAAAATGCTTTTTTTTCTTTTGGAAAATGGCAGTAAACAAACTACAATGTAAGCCAAAAGTAAAATATAAATCCAAAAAATAAAAAAAAACCAAATTTATAAAACCTGCATAACAGCTTAAAAAGTGTTCAATTAAGCTTATATTCCTCTTTATATATTGCCTACTCTTGTATAAAATCTCTTCCAAGCCAAGCATTATAAATGTGACTATGTCTGTTTGTTTGTATTTTTTTATAGGAAAAAAATTATACATGGAGGAGTTAACCAAAAAATAAAGAAAAACTGCTTAAATTACTTAGTTTGTCTGTAGAGTTGAATGTGAATACATATAGACGTGAACGTTGACATACCGACGTGGATGTGGATGAAGGTGCTGCCAATGTTTGCAATAATGCTGGTGGTGTTGATATGACGGACTTCGTGATTTCTGCCTAGCTCTACACACCGTAGCCTCACAAATATACGTAAATATATTGTGGCTGTGAGCACAAACAACGATAAACCTGTGGAATAGACGGTTTTAAAGGTGCGGCGTCTTGAGTTGATATTTTCCATGATTTTTAATTTTTTTTTTTTGAGGTGGTTATATTGTTTTTGTATATTGTTGTGAAGTTGCTATAGTTGTTGTTGTTGATATTTTTTTCTGGCTCTGTCTCTGTCTCTGACTTGACTTAACTCTTGACTTTGCTGTTGTTCGCTGTATCTGAATCTTTGCATTTTAGTTGTTTTTATATTGTAGTTGTTATTGATGTTGTTGTTATTGTTGCAGTATTTTATGCCAGTTAAGTCTTATTTATGGTTCTTGATGATGATCGTGCTGACGGTCTTTTCGGTCGTTTTTATTATAACTTTTTTCCATTTTTTTATTCAATTTTTTCATGGATTTAATTTGTTTTACCATACATTTGTGATTGTTGTTGTTTTTTTTTTAACCCCATCAAAACAAAATTTTACAATTTTATATATTTTTTTTCCAACTTTTTAATTTCTTCTCTGTGCGGGTATATAATTTTATATCATTTCGTTTGATCTCAAATTCATAGTTTTTCCCTATTTCCAACAAGCAAACAAATGCATATGTTTGATTGCAGTTTGTATTTCTGTACACGGAGATAGGAAATCAATTACATTGAAATAAATTTTTTTTAAAACTTTTTTATTTCTGTTCAATATTATGCTTCATTGGCTTCGTTAATTTGTGAAAAATCAAAAGGATTGAAAAAATCAAATAAAATTTTAATAATCTACAATACAAAAAAAACAACTAACATTTTGGTTTATTTGTATCTGAGTTCATATATGCCCACGAATGAACAGAGATAATTATTAATACATTTGTTTCGCTACACTTTCTATGTGGCTACATTAGTTATCAGAAAAGTCAAAAATTATTAATGCAAAGTGAAAATACATAACATCATCATATTTGGCTGAATAATCCATTTTGTATCTTCGCCTGCATTAGGATTTGCATCCACTTATGCTTGATTTTAGCGAATTTTTTCTAGTTTCTCATTATTCTGTCTTTTTCGAAATGATCTTCCATCTTAGTGGTGATCATCATTTAACTCAATTTGATACGATCTCTTCTAATTATTTGATCGAAACTTTAGTTCTATAATTTGTATTGAAGTTGCAATATTTACTTTCTTCTCGTATTTTAACGGTGTTTTCAAATTCTATTTTATTTAAGTGAACCACATATTCCTTTGTTGACTTTTTTTTGGAAGATTTTCAATTTTCCCGAGTCACTTTCATAAAGAGTTTACATCTTTACATTGTCTCTCTAGATTATAACACCTAAGCTTTTCGGGGTTGAACATTAAACCATAGATTTGCAGACAATTATTCAAATATGCATAGGGGTCTTATGTATATTTTCTATATACCTATATTTTTTTCGTTGTCTTTTCGCTTATATTTTATTATATTTTTAAAAATGTCACCTCCGAAGACATTGTAGTGCCTGAGTGTCATAGTTAAAAAATGTAGACATGGTTGTTTAATACCTACAATAAAAATATGTTAAATCAGTACTCAAGTGTGAATAATTGAATAATTTCATAATCAGTAAAACAAAAAATTATTATAAATGCAAAATATTTTTGATTTAAAAACAGCGCAGAAAAATTTAAAAATAGATTCAGAAGTTAAATTAAGTCTTAACGTTTTAGTATATAAATAACCTACGGTTGACTCAATGAAACTAATTTCTATTATTATTGAATTGCCAGCAGATTCGTCTGATTTCTTTTAGAAAAAAAAACCATTTCAACTCGTATTAAGAAAAAACAGAAACATTTGACTAATATCGTTTATATATAGTTATGCAAAATCTTAAAAATTGGAATAGGTGTTCTGGGAATTCACATTTTTATCTGTAAAGTGCTAGTAAACAAATTTGTCTGTATGTAAATGGCAGCTGCTACAAAACCTTTTATTAATATCATGCAATTAAATTGGGAGTGTTATTATTAAGCAATGAATTCTGTTAAGAGATTGACATTGGATTTTTTAGGAAGTCTTAATAGAGAATCTGTTCTTTTATGAGTTGCACAAGTTAAACGGATATAATTTTCAACCAAATACCGTCAGCTATTACAGTTATTTTCTATCTAATAAAAATTTTTGTTTTTGCATATAGAATTTTCGATATAATCCAGAAATACAGTGGCATATCTAGCTGGTTATCAGAGTAATTCTTATTGGATGCATCTAATTTGTATCTCTAATCTTTTTACTTAGTTTTTTTTTATTACAAATGGTTAAGAAACAACTTGACTGAAATTGTTAATTCTATTCGTATTACACATAGTCATAAAATCATCATCTATGTATGTGAAACTAAGAAACAATATCTTCGCCGCAAAACACTGCTATATGTATAGCGTAATAATTTAAATCTCTCTATAGAACAATTGATATTGTCTTAGTTCTAATAATAAGTATTTACAAAAAAATTTACTAAAGAAATTTTTTTTAAAAGTAATAAACTACAACAACAAAAATTCTTTTTTATATTATTTTAATTAATTGAATTTTTGGCTGACCATATAGCTGTTTCGAGTATTGACAAATACTTATTATCGGTGGTCTTGAAAATAATTCTGGTATTTAATTGATCGTAAATAATTTTAAGAGACTGTAAGTACCAGAAATCGAAATAGTGACCTGCCAAATTTGAAACTCAGAGTCAGCGCTCCTTAACTAATTTACCCAAAGCTATAGTTGACTTTTATGTTCGCACTTTTTGAATTTTAAAAAAGCATTATTATATGGAACCAACTATTGATTGTAACAACTTCTATATTTTTTTTCAGGTGATGTACTGCATCACCTTTTGAATAATCACAAACCCTTCGAATAATTGCAGAATCACTTTGTGCATTTATGCCTTAGTTATTATGAATAAAAACCAGAAAAGTACTATTTTTGTTTAAGGTAATTATTGTATTAATGTTTATACCTATAATTATATTCTTATGGACCTTAAGTCCTTTAATATTTAAATTTTCTTTCTCTTTTAATATTGAATATAATTCTTTAATATGAATCTTAGATTATGTGTTTTCCATCAATTTGTAGTATCAGTAGAAATTTCTTGTATGCTTTATGTTATGTATTGCAAAATGCTATATATGATGTAAATATATATATATGGCTTTCAGGCCTTTTTATTATTTTCAACAAATCTTTTGCGGATATCATTATTATATTGTATATATTTTTGGTCATATTTTTTATTTTTTCTTTCAGTAATCTATCAAAACCTTTATGTACCTCAATATATCTGCATATGAACTATTGTGTAAACAATATTGTTTCTAGAGTTAAGTTTCAATACTAAAGAAATTATCTATATCTAATTACTATCTAAATTATTAACATGTTGGGAAACATATTATGTTCTCATTATTCAAAAAAAATGAGAACATCCTAATCCATAATTTCTGTCCTTAAATCCTTTCTACGCCATTCTTGTCTCAATGGCAACTGCATTATGAAAATAATGTCCTTACGTAATTTATATTTATCTTCCTTTAACAAATCTTTGTGTAAATGCTTTATAGTTATTAATATTTTCTGTTTGAATTATTTATTTAATCTTTTAAGTTCATACTGAAAATTTGATTTATTTCCTGCTGTAGTATTTTGTTATATCTATCTCTCATTTAAATTTACAACTACAAATTTTAAAATGTAGCGCGTTTGCCGAAGTCGTTAACGGAGATTATAAATACTATTTTCCTGTTTCAGTTTTCCACATTATTTATTAGTTTTTGTATTTGATTTATAAGTTAAAGTATATAAATCTATCGTTTGTTATTCTTTTATTGCTGATGGAGGAAATTACTTTCGGTCTTTGCCGATTAGTTTTATGCTTTAGGGGATGTTCCGCAGTTCCATCGCATTGCTGCATTTTCAGAAAAGTCGCTAACTACAACAGTAGCGGATGTAAGACATAAAAACATTAAAATTATTGTTTTTTGCATGAATGCATTAAATCGAAAAGAGTTTTATTGCCAATAATACTTTTTAAACTGCATTAAGTCGCACCCATGAAAAGCAGAGTTTCTCGCTTTTCCTTCTTTCCTCTCTCTCAATTTTAAATTTACCATTTTTATTAGTGTCATTAAATTTACTCTTTATGGTTAATAAATGTGTGACTGTAAAACACTTTGTTTTAACATTCATGGCACCTTGACTAGGCTTCACAAACGGCCATTTACATTCACCACAATCATTTTCCAAATAAAATAACAACAAAATCTGATTTCGTCCTATTACTTAGTTACACACAAAATATATCAGCTATCCCTAAAAAACAGATAATTTTTGGACTTACGAGTACTCTATGCGCAGAAAGAAGATCCTTACAATATATTTCCATGCAAGTCTATAATTCCATACTGCTTAATATATACTTGACATACAAAAAGAAGAATTTTTGTCTTTGTCTAATAACACTGGTCAACAAAGATTTTGTCCTACAGACGTTGTTAAGAGATCCTAGACGTATTTTTCGTGCTGATTCCGAATCTGCATTTAGATTCCTTCTATCACGTCTAGATTTTTTAAAACAGGTGATCTAGGATCAACCAATAACATATCTAGGACAAAAAAAAAAAAATTTTTTTGTTGACTTTTGAAATCGCGTACAACAAGAATTTTCCATAGTAAAAATCGCTAAACGCACTTGAGGTAGTCTCACATTAACAGCTGCTGTAAACAAACTAATTGACAGATGGTGCTCAAATTTGTACCATATGTCAAGAAAGGGTGTACCAACATAACAAAAATAAAATTTCTGAAAAAAGCCTATTATTTAAGGAGTAGTTAATAAACAACAAAATCCGGATACTTTTTGAGCAGAAGGTGAATTACTACTTTATAGCAAAAACATACATTCACCTGTTTTAAAAAATCTAGACGTGATAGAAAGAATCTAAATGCAGACTTGGAATCAGCACGAAAAATACCTCTTGGATCACCCAACAACATATCTAGGAAAAAAATAATTTTTTTTGTTGACCTGTGTAATTTACTACTTACCTAAAACTATTTTATCAATTACAGGACATTACTTTTAAAAGAGCAGATACATCTAATAGACTCACCATTTTGATATAAATTTCCACTACATTTATATACATATTATACAATCACTGCATGATTACCGATTTAATCTGTTGTGAAAAGATTAAATTCAAAACTGATTATAATGAAATTTTGACTACATTCTTATAGCGTAGAAATATTAAAATAACGTAGAACTTTTACTTTCACTACTGACAAATGAATAGTTGACTGGTTGCTGTGGCTGGACATTGGATAGCTTCCATTACTTACTCATTTAGAGATTTTTCGCCACCATAGTTTTGCTACCATATTCCTCGCAAGAATCCCTAATATAAAAGAGTAGAGACTATATGGTCTTCACCAATGAACAGTGTGATAAACTCTCAAAGAAGTATCTTCCTAAAAACCTATTTCTTCTGGAAGCTAAAGCTGGACATTCTCAGAGGAAATGTATAATGGTTTCTTTTTCCTGCGGGTTTTCACAACTTCTGCAATGAGAATTATAAGGAATGCGCAGTTTTTCTGCGCCGGTTCCTATCCACCAATGACCAGACGCATAGTACTTTACAAGTTTATTGATATACTTCATTTATTTACAAATTAAGTAAAATTAAGTTTTAAAAATAATAATTTAAGTTTTGAAAGTTGTTTTATATAGTGACATCATTGTATAATATAGAAATTTTTTAACTTTATTTGTCAGGATTCACAACAAGTGCCTGCAGAAAATTTTATTTGATAAGTTTTAAAGTCGAATACGTAAAGGGACTAACAGGCACAAGATATCTATTGTCTGTCAGTCGTTAATTTTTTATTGATTAATTTTATAGACATGATATTTTATCCACTTGTGTTCTATTTGTTTCTTTAAAATTATTAGTAGCTACTTATTCTGTCCACATGCAAGCATTATACCATATAATTGAGCCGTTGAAGGTTATCATTTGTGCCAGCAAAAAGAAATTATAAATCTATACGATAATAAAACCAGTAAAAGGGTTTAATAAATAGGAAACATAAACTTTTGAACAAAGAACGTTACAGTTATTATAAAAAAAAATAAAAAGCAACTAATAAGTCTTATCATTTTAAAATGATACTCAAAACAAATTATTAAATTTGCTTTATGTTATATATTTCAAAAATAATTATTATTATGTTCCCTTTACCTTTCTATGCACAAATGATTTTTATACACTGCTTTGTATTTTAAAAAACGCCCAAAAAAAATATTTTTGCCATAAAAACATAAAAATAAGAACTATTAATTTTTTAAAAATATATAAGTCATTAACTGTATTAATTTAAAAAAATTAAGAAATTAATTTATAATACAATACATAAAATTTATTCTTTTAAAATTAAAACAAGAACCGAAAATATCTTTTTTTTTTTTGAACGAAAATCGGTACTATATGAATATATTCTATTCCAATCAAACTGGCACGAAAAAAGTTTTCTTTTCCATGTTTCTGCTAATATGAATTATTGTATCGATCTATAATTCTCAATTTGTTTATTTGAAAGTATAATATTTAGTATAAAAGCAAAATTATAACTATTACAATATAATGTATAATTAGTTAAAAAAAATATTAATATTGGATTTGGATATTTGGAAAAGCATTCTAATAGTTTTATGGTATTGATTTTTGAAAGAAAAAGTATGTAATATATAATTTTTAATTGGCAAAATGGGTTTCAGTATTACATATTTTTAGATTCGTTTATATGTAGTGTGCATACTGGAAATGTCTTTGCCAACTAAGATAAAAAATGATTCATTGGTCGATTTAACTACCATTTTTCTTATTAACCTAAAAAAGTGTATGTAAGAGAAAAATATAACCAAAACAAAACTTAAGTTCTTATACTCTTAAAATATTAAACATTTGTAAACAAAATATCATGTGACATACTAACTTCAATCCAAGGAATATCCTTTCTTCAATGGTTTACTTCAATTGCATTATCATTTTCATTTTTCCGATCGATTGCTTATTTTACACATATTTCGGAAGTCTACAACAGATATGATATTGGCCCCACAATACTAATCTTGAATAATTTGGTTTTAATTCTTATAATGATGAATAGTTGAAAAATATATGTGCTATGAAATAAAAAAAATATAAAAATCAATAGGATTTTGTATATTCTGTATATAGCAGAACTCACATATATACAATATTGTATGAGTACGCATGCACTGCATGTCGGGCTTCAATACACTTCTCGTAGAAAGTGATATTACTTACTAACTGTTTGCCAAAAGAGCAAACACCACTCTCTGGTGCACTAACAGGCACGGTTGCCACTTATGGTACTTTAGTACCAAAATTGGTACCTTTTTTTTTTTCGTCTGTACTCACTTTCAAAAATGGTACATTTTGACGACCCACTTTATGTGGATATTTCAATTTAATTTTTTTTATAAATGGCACGTTTTGCAACTATTAATTTGTTCATTTATAACACTATGAAAAACACAGAACGAGAAAACAAAAAGGTCCAAAAAAATGTTGGACCTTTTTTTACAGAAATAGTACCTTTTTAAACCAATTTTGGTACAGAAAAAAATTTTCAAGTGGCAACCGTGCTAACAGGCCACGCCGCCTGCAATAAACACCTACACAAAATAGATATATCTGACACTAATATTTGCAGATTCTGCTGTGATGAGAAAGAGTCTAGGGAACATCTGATCACCAACTGTGATGCACTAGGCCACAGAAGAAATAAAATTTTAGGTGCAAACCAACTAGAGGAAGAAGATCTTCGAAAACTCCCTCCGAGCTGGTTCGAAAACTCGAGATACTAAATGTCTAAATACAAAGGGATGTTCATTAGATCAAGCTGGTCACAGTGCAAGGGGTACTTAGCCTAACCCAAAATCTCCAAAATCATTACTAACTTGTTTTAGAATACATAAAGTTTTTTACTATGAGGTCATTTCAAGTCATAATTTATATGGGCGATATGTATTATAATGAACCAATATTTTGTTGAAAGCTGATTATTTCAAAAACTAAGAGACTAATTAGCGTATAAGTGAAGATGGTAATGAGGCACAAAAACAGAGCCACACATATAGTAGAATACCATTAAATAAATTCGTTCTACTATGCTCAACTTGTCTCTTGTTCAAAACAAAATAAAACTATGTTAACTATAAAAGAAATTCAGTACCTCACATTAGTTTTAATCATAATCAGCGAATGATTTTGAATCAGGATTCAAAATTCTATAAAGAACTCAAAATTGGTTAACTTTAGCTTTTCATAAGCTTGACTGTGAAAACCCTCCACATTAACAGTAATGTAGAAAAAAAAACAGGGTATCGTCTACCGTTACACGAAATATTTATTTTC
The DNA here is from genome assembly GCF_002237135.1 of Teleopsis dalmanni. Classification (NCBI taxonomy): domain Eukaryota; kingdom Metazoa; phylum Arthropoda; class Insecta; order Diptera; family Diopsidae; genus Teleopsis; species Teleopsis dalmanni. Next base: position 76,746,731 of record NC_051846.1, on the reverse strand, counting down.
TTATTTAAATTTTTTTTTTAATAGAATATTTCTAACCATTTGATATATAAGGGATATTATATACTACTATAGTTGAAATTATTAAACAGTATATTACTGCAAATACTGCCTATCAAGGGGTTCAATTATCTGAATACACCAGCTTTTTTTTATATTTTACAGAATATAATTAAGAAGACTCACACGATCGTGGCGGTTGATTCACAGAACAATTACCTTAAACTATGCGCCCATCTACTGTTATCTGCAGTAACTTGATTGCTTTGAACGCTGTGTGATATGCTTATAGTCTTATTAAATAATTTTTAAATTTGTGGAAATACATGCCTCCATATTGACTGCAACGTTCTGATCGGCACTATCTTTAAAATCTTTAACTAAATGATACCTTTAGCCCATAAAACACACCAAAGTTTATTTCTGTTGAGGTAACAAATCTTATTAAATATAAATTAGCTGACAATAGTATACAATTCTTCTTGACTAATTTTAATCAACTTTAAGTATTAATTTAACATAACTAGGGGTCATTGATTTATTATTTCCGCAATAGAACCGTTTCAAAGTCAATGGTTTGGTTAAAGTACATTAAAAAGGTTATAGTTCAAAACTAATTATATATTTATAACCAACTTATAGTCATGAAGGTTAAAGCAGACAAACATATAAATAGAAAGTGACAAAGCAGGTAGACAGTTAAACTTATAGACATTAATAAATACGTTACTGTGTGACATTATTCTGATCTTGTAAAAGATTTATGTTATATAGTGTCCACCGCCTCTTGTACTGTATTATAAATCTGTTGTCAAACCTAATATATCTCTCACATCTAATGTGTGTGGAAGTAAAAAGAAATAAAATAATCGCAATACGTATAATATATATATACATAAAACAATAGTCAGAAAGTGCCACACCCTTTAGCCGATGCGGTTTAATAAATTTACTGTTTCTGTTTGTTTTATTATCCCACTGCTACAGCGGAAAGATAATTACTTTGATTAGTTAAATTTTTAGGAATATGGAACTTTTATCGAATTTAAACTATTTTATGCACATTTTAGTATCTCGTAAAAGCAAAAATAAACTTTGCATTAACTCTTTTATGTTACATATCGTTGTTTGCAACAATTTTGAAAGCAAACTTGTGTAATATAATTGAGAAGTTTGAAACCCTATAAAATTTTACTGCTATAATAAAAACTTGAATCTACATTAAGCAATTTCAATTTAGATAAATACAATTTACTAGAAAGTGTGAAAAGGAGTGGAGCATGCAAATTCATCAATTTCAAACCGACCAACTAAAAACCGCAGCATTATCAACATTATCCGAAATAGGAACAAAAGTTTCTTCAAGTATTTACGACATTTTATTTGCAAAAAGAAAACTTTCAAACGTGATATGAAACTGAAATCCGAAATTTCATCTAATAAATGCTTTCAATTTTAAATATGCAACAATTATGAAAACTTTAATGCTTTGACCTTTAACTATAAACTTTAGGTTTATAAATCAACATACACATATCTCTAACAGAATGCAGCAGAGGAGTTGAGTTTGTAGAAATTTACCCTTCCACATGTGTAGTTACTATTCACTCAACCAAAAAAGGCACATAAAACGGATGAGTTCCTTAAAGTTTGCAAACAATACTTTTATTGGTTATTTGGGTTACTTTCATGCAGCAAATAAGCCAACATATAAAAAAATTAAACCATAAATTCTATTGAATTTCCAAAAAGACCCACAAACATTAAAGATATTGTCAAAAATTTTTGAAGATACAACTTAATGTGGACGAATTTATAATTCAAAAAGATCTGAAGCTTAATGCATAAGCTTTTTACATTGTTATTGTGAGCTCAATAATAATTACTTCATGTCAAATCTGAATTGATTGAGTAATTGTTATTTTAATTACTTCTTACAGATTCCACTTATAAATCTGCCTGAACTATGCTGAACTATAAAAACTGAATTCTGAAGCACATTCTTTCAACATAATTAAATTAAGATTCCTAACAGGTTATTGATGACTCATCATTGTCATACAACCACAAATCAAAACCTACCCAAAAAGATACTCACCAGTGAAATTGTCGTATTTATGTAGATTTATAAAAGTATATAGTAATTAAACACAACTGTTATGTCATTAACTTATTTTGTTGTTGTTTTCATGTAGGATATACTCAGACCTCTGAAACAATTACATACACTTCTGGAGAAACATATGACAAGGTGTGACGATTTTTTCCAACGCGTCACAAATAAATTATGATAGTTGAAAATAGCATGAAGTTATTATTATTATTGTAAAACAAAACAATAGAATTAAGCTATTATTAGTAAAACCAAACCCACGGAAAAAAATATTAGTCTAAGCTATGAAAAAATATATAAAGTATTAATAAAGTAAAAGGAATTATTTTAGAAAGTAAGATAATAATAAGTAATTATAAATTATCATAGAATTTAGTTATCAAAATTAAGAGAAACAATAAATCGCTTGAAAATACAAATTAAGTAATAATACTTCCGATTTCTTTGAGGGTAATTATTTTTGCAAAATTTTAATAATAAATATGCAGCAAACAACAACAGCAGAATATAACGAGATCAGTAGCAGGCAATAACAACTTAAAAGAAAACTACACAGTATGCACTCAGAAGACAGTTATCCCGTTCTATAAAATCCGTATAAAAGGAGAAGCAAAGTAAAACACAGGGACTTGGCCACAGCACTTCGAACAGTGCACATCACCAGAGGGACTTGGCCACAGCACTTCGAGCAGTGCACATCACCAGAGGGACTTGGCCACAGCACTTCGAACAGTGCACATCACCAGAGGTTCAATCACAGGTCGTGAAGCAGAACACTTCACAAGGTAATCACAGAGGTAATTATTAAGTCATAGAACTGATTCCTAGCAACACAGCCCTATCGGTAGTGTTGTTTCCTAATCCCACAGTGTAGCCCAGTCGGTAACACTGAACCTAGCAACACAGCCCTATCGGTAGTGTTGTTTCCTAATCCCACAGTGTAGCCCAGTCGGTAACACTGAACCTAGCAACACAGCCCTATCGGTAGTGTTGTTTCCTAATCCCACAGTGTAGCCCAGTCGGTAACACTGAACCTAGCAACACAGCCCTATCGGTAGTGTTGTTTCCTAATCCCACAGTGTAGCCCAGTCGGTAACACTGAACCTAGCAACACAGCCCTGTCGGTAGTGTTGTCTCCTAGCCTACCTTTAGTCATTCTTTTGTGTTCTCTTATTTACAGGAGTTATATTAATTGTCCGTATTTATAATTACAATAAAATATCATTAGTACATAAGTATAACTATAAATATTGTAATAAATTTATTTTGAGAAAAATAATAAAAAACCACGAAACTAACGAAAATAGCCCGTTTTTTAATTACGAGAAGATTCAGGGTTACAGAGAAAAAATATTCTTGTAACGACTCTGGAATCCGGCGAGAAAAACCCCGGCTTGAGAAAAAAAGGTTCTTTACAAGTGGCGCCCGAGCAGGGACCCTGAATACAACGTAGGAAACTTCGTAATATAATAATGAGTAAGGAGGATCCGATTTTAGCACGAACCTGGTTGGTCACATCACAGAACTCTTAACTCGAATAAAACGAATTTAAGAACTCTGGAAGGAAAAAATATATCAACGTATATCACATGTGGAATACAAAGGGGCAGATATGAGTCCTACAATGCGCTCATCCATTCAAACAATAGAACATGTGGAAAAATGGTCCTTCAGATATGACGGTGGTGAGGATCCATTGAGTTTCATCGAACACATAGAAGAACTGGCAGACAGGTATAGCATCGATGTAAACTTAATTCCACGCACAATGCCCTTACTTCTCGAAAATAATGCACTGATATGGTATCGCAACAACAATTGTCGTTGGCAGTACTGGACACATTTCAAGGTTGATTTTCTAAAGTTTTTTATCCCGTCTAGATTCTTTAAGCAAAAACAAAAACTACTGCAATCCATAGCCGTCGAAGAACAACAGCAGCAAGTTAAACAACAACGACAGCAACAGCAGCAGACTAAGCAACAGCAGCAAGTTAAACAACAACGACAGCAACAGCAGCAGACTAATCAACAACAAGAGCAGCAAGTTAAGCAACAACGACAGCAACAACAGCAGACTAATCAACAGCAACAGCAGCAAGTTAATCGACAACGGCAGCAGCAGCAACTACAAGATACGCTAGAACACGGCGTACAACAACAAGATCCAAGACCTACTAAAGTGAAAATACAGCGAGATCCAAGGCCTATCAGAGAGAAAATACAGCAAGATCCGAGACCTATCAAAGTGAAAATACAACAAGATCCGAAATCTAGTAAAGCACCGAAGTTACAACAATACCGAGATCCAAGTCCTATCAATACAACACCTAGCCGAGATTCACAGCAACCACAAGACACGCTAGAACACATCGTACAACAACAAGATCCGAGACCTATCGAAGTGAAAATACAGCAAGACCCGAGACCTAACAAAGGGAAAACACAGCAAGATCCGAGACCTATCAAAGTGAAAATACAACAAGATCCGAAATCCACTAAAGCACCAAAGTTACAACAATACCGAGATCCAAGTCCTATCAATACAACACCTAGCCGAGATTCACAGCAACCACAAGACACGCTAGAACACATCGTACAACAACAAGATCCGAGACCTATCAAAGTAAAAATACAACAAGATCCGAAATCTACTAAAGCACCAAAGTTACAACAATACCGAGATCCAAGTCCTATCAATACAACACCTAGCCGAGATTCACAGCAACCACAAGACACGCTAGAACACGGCGTACAACAACAAGATCCAAGACCTACCAAAATGAAAATACAGCGAGATCCAAGGCCTATCAGAGAGAAAATACAGCAAGATCCGAGACCTATCAAAGTACAAAAGTTACAACAACTACAAGGTACACAAGAGCAAATAGTACAACAGCAAATAAAATTTATTGAAACACAACAAGGCCAACAGGAACAATTACCATACCAAATTAAGGAACGTTGTCTCGAAACAGATGACAAAGTCAGCACAGAAAACCAGCAACGGCAAACGAAAATTTGTTGTACAACCCAACCGGAGAACGATCAGATTGTCACCACGGCCCAAGACGAATTTTATAAAATATTCAAAAGTCCGAAGAAACGTTACAGAAGCCAAGCACTATAATTTACGACCCAGAGCATGGAAACCACAGATTGGCGATATGGTTTTAGTCAAAACACATCCGCTATCCAACGCTCAGGCTCATTTTGCTGTAAAACTAGCCCCAGAACAACCGCACGCAGAACTTTGGGAACGGATACAGAGGGACGCTCAAAAGTTAAAACGGGGCCGTCGCCATGTTTTTTATGTGCAAAATCAGGAAAAAACATAAGGTGCTCATAGCAAATTCTGGTGCAATCCGGGTCGCTCCCCTTTCCAATGAAGGGAGGGAGTGTGACGATTTTTTCCAACGCGTCACAAATAAATTATGATAGTTGAAAATAGCATGAAGTTATTATTATTATTGTAAAACAAAACAATAGAATTAAGCTATTATTAGTAAAACCAAACCCACGGAAAAAAATATTAGTCTAAGCTATGAAAAAATATATAAAGTATTAATAAAGTAAAAGGAATTATTTTAGAAAGTAAGATAATAATAAGTAATTATAAATTATCATAGAATTTAGTTATCAAAATTAAGAGAAACAATAAATCGCTTGAAAATACAAATTAAGTAATAATACTTCCGATTTCTTTGAGGGTAATTATTTTTGCAAAATTTTAATAATAAATATGCAGCAAACAACAACAGCAGAATATAACGAGATCAGTAGCAGGCAATAACAACTTAAAAGAAAACTACACAGTATGCACTCAGAAGACAGTTATCCCGTTCTATAAAATCCGTATAAAAGGAGAAGCAAAGTAATACACAGGGACTTGGCCACAGCACTTCGAACAGTGCACATCACCAGAGGGACTTGGCCACAGCACTTCGAACAGTGCACATCACCAGAGGGACTTGGCCACAGCACTTCGAACAGTGCACATCACCAGAGGTACAATCACAGGTCGTGAAGCAGAACACTTCACAAGGTAATCACAGAGGTAATTATTAAGTCATAGAACTGATTCCTAGCAACACAGCCCTATCGGTAGTGTTGTTTCCTAATCCCACAGTGTAGCCCAGTCGGTAACACTGAACCTAGCAACACAGCCCTATCGGTAGTGTTGTTTCCTAATCCCACAGTGTAGCCCAGTCGGTAACACTGAACCTAGCAACACAGCCCTATCGGTAGTGTTGTTACCTAATCCCACAGTGTAGCCCAGTCGGTAACACTGAACCTAGCAACACAGCCCTGTCGGTAGTGTTGTTTCCTAATCCCACAGTGTAGCCCAGTCGGTAACACTGAACCTAGCAACACAGCCCTGTCGGTAGTGTTGTCTCCTAGCCTACCTTTAGTCATTCTTTTGTGTTCTCTTATTTACAGGAGTTATATTAATTGTCCGTATTTATAATTACAATAAAATATCATTAGTACATAAGTATAACTATAAATATTGTAATAAATTTATTTTGAGAAAAATAATAAAAACCACGAAACTAACGAAAATAGCCCGTTTTTTAATTACGAGAAGATTCAGGGTTACAGAGAAAAAATATTCTTGTAACGACTCTGGGATCCGGCGAGAAAAACCCCGGCTTAAGAAAAAAAGGTTCTTTACAAAGGACAGCAAAGGAAAGGTGACGAAACTTAACCACCTGAAGAATAGCTAGCATCATGTGCAAACATATATACGAGGAAAAGTATACCGAAAATGTCATACCGTATAGCCGAAGGAACTGCAGAAGATTAATTGGTGTATTGACAGGTCACTGTTTGGTCGCAGCACATACAGACAAACTGAACCTAATTCGCAGCGATGCTTGTAGGAAATGCAACGACCCGGATGCAAAGGAAACCATTGAGAATCTGCTGTGTAACTACCCAACTCTCACAAGAACACGACAAAAGTACTTGGTGGCTGTCAATTTTACCGGACTGGGGCACATACCTGAGATTTCTGTTGAAATCCTTATAATATTCGCTAATAACATGCACATCCTAATCGATACACTCTATCGCTAAAAAATTAAGACTCTGATCTGATATATCAATGGATCTTAATGGTCTGCGCGTGACATTCTGCCAGCATAACCTCACCTTCATGTCCAACTCAATTGGATTTGAGTATATATATACATATAACCTTGAGATGAGTTTATGGTATATACATAAAATAATAAGTTTATTTTTAACTCGATGCATTCGAGTTTTAAGTCTAAGTCCTTAGTTCAATATTTACATACGTATTAATAACTCACACAAATATTATAAAATGGTCGTTATTTGCTAAATCTCGAAGCAACATATAATTAAGTATATATTAAATTAATATGTATAATTAAATATGAATAATATATATATTTATATATATATATTTATATTTATATATATATATATACAATTATATTATAAAAGATTATTATATTTAACGGACCGCGTAGATATATTAACGAATATTGTTCGTACACTTATCGATAAAGGCTGAACCAAATGAGCAAGTCATAACATTAAATCCAAGCCTTTATCTGCTTTGACAGTTGAAGGCATGGAATGATGTTGTTATTGCTTCGTTTGGTTAGTTTCCTTTTCCGTTTTTGTTTTTTGCTCTCTCTCGATCGTGTTTTTGTGGCCGCCGCACGTAGAAGCATCATTGAAGTTCAATTATACGAAAATTAGAAGTATTAAATAACAAATAGAAAATTGTAAATAAATTCTAAAATAAACATACATGTTTTTGTGGCAATTGTAAATAAATTCTAAAATAAACATACAAATATATTTTAAATTTAAATAATGGTGTGTAACATAATATCTGATAATTAAACTTATACAAAACTATTTTAAAATATAATTTATTGATCAACTGGTATTTTAATAAATACTATTGAAATGATTTGTTCAAGCGATAAGCATATCAAACATTATTTTTATTCAAAGGATAAATACATAAACATCACTACGCTGCTACTTCTTCAATCGCCTTCCTAACTGGTGTAACTCCTTATCCCGGAAGTTTATGTGTTATGTGTGATATATTGAAAGCAATCAGTTGAATCTACATACTTGCAAACTTTACTAATACCAGCTTAATTTCTTGTTTGAAAAATGTTAATCATTCTGATTGCGTAATATATAAGATGCAATGAAATGAGATATAATTCTGACATTTTGAGAAATGTTACTTCTTCTCAGCTTTCATTATCAAATAGTACATGAGCAAGATAATTCGTCTTGAAAGTCATTATAATAGATAGATATTGAAATTTCGAACTAATAAATCGTCTAATATCAAACTTCCTTATTTTTTATATAGAATCTCTTATATATTTTTAACGGTGTTACAAACGAATTGACAAGCTTTAATCACTCTCTTCACGCTGTGTCAGAGTCATATGTTATACATTTTCAATTCTCAGAAGAAATAATATTCCAAACTCCTCTTCGAAATGTATAAGTCAAAACAATTTTTACTGCAATTGCAGAACATAACCAATAAGACCAGCAGCCACAGCAGTAGAGGTGCACTAGAGTCAGCAGCAACATACGGCGTAGCACATATCACTCACAAAATCATTGAAATTCTAACATTTATCTACACGCATCCTTCACACCCCACACACAAATTTACGGCTTTCACTACAGTTTCCCAAAGAGTACAAAAGTTACGATAATAAAACATAAAAATCGTTCCCCACACCTGCAGTCTGCCCCAATATTCGGCATGGGCGTATACACTCCGCAATATATTTTCTTTAATTGCGCGCAATTAATCCTTTTTTATGAATACTCTTTGAAACCCTGAGACGACTAAACAACTAAACGACTAAACGTATACGAAAGCGATACAGTAGCGAAGTTTATTTAAGATCTTTTTGCTTCTTGTTTTTGTTTTTATTTTTTTTTTATTTTTATTTTTTTTGAAAATAAATAAGGTAGCTAGGGTATAGAGCAATGTCGCACAAAGCAAATAAACAAAAACGTCTAAGTGTTGCAGAAAATTGTAGAGAAAATATGTACTGTATATTGGTGCCTGAAGAAAAGTCTGAGAACATAAAATAAAATATGCCGCTCGAAGGCAGCTTAATTATAAAAGTTTTCATTTACGCTATGGTCTAATTAAACTTACACACCAACACAAACACTAAAGTGCACAATGCTATAATAGCATACCATTCCCACATATTCTGGCCAAAACTTTTGATTATTTTTCACCATTGTATGTGTACGTGTGTTAGTATTGTGTTGTGGGTAAGTTAAGGAAGTTTTGTTTTTGCTTATGATTTTGCCTGTAATGTATCAATTTCAGTGCTTTTCTGCCTCACTGCACGGGCTTTAAAATGTCATAAGTTATTAAATTTTATTCTTATGTTACGCGTATCACACTTATGTTAGCAACATTTACTGTTAATGTTACTACTTCATATGTAGTGTTGCTTCCGCAATTTATTTAATTATATGTACTTTAAATATTAAAATTATGTTATTATAAATTGTAGAGAGATTTTTCGAACAATAGTGTATTACAACAACAAAAATTCATTTTATATTATTTTAATTAATTGAATTTTTAGCTGACCATACAGCTGTTTTAAGTATTGCCAAATACCCATCATCAGTGATCTTGAAAATAATTCTTGTATTTAATTATTCACAAATTATATTTTGAGACTGCAAATACCTGGAATCGAACTCGTGCCCTGCCAAATTGGATACTCAGAGTCAGCACTCCTTAACCAACTGACCCAAAGCTGTACTTGACTTTTATGTTCGCACATTTTTCTGGAATTTTGTAAATTTGCTGTGAAAGTTTTATTAACAAATTTACTTGCTATGTTTATATTAAAACGAAATCATAAACTAACTGTAGAATAATTGAATTAATTAATTTCTTTTATTTTTAATTGTAAAATAGTATTTCAATACTATTCCGTATGCAGAGGCATTATATCTTGCATGATTTATATATTATTTCTTATGTATAAAACCTGATCTAGAAACTTAATACTGAGAAAGTTATGCTAATGTTGCTCCACGACTCGCACGGGATTCGTTTTTATTTTAAAATATATATATATAAATAAGGGAAGTGAATTAACATATAATATTTTGTTAATTATATGAAAACAAAACACATATGTATCTGTCATTACTTTAATTTGAATTTTACTTTTATATTATTGTAAAAGCAAATAATCACTTTTATACAGTTTGTGAAGGCACACTTTTATACAAAATTCTGTTAAAGTTTTATGAAATTTTTTTATTTCTATTACATATTTTTATAAGAAGCAGACAAATCTACCACTTTAAACAACCAACCAAAGGAACATAAGTATAAATTTACATGCGGTAACCCCTTTTTTTAAATAAATCGTTTACTTTTTGCTGTTATATTAATTTTATTAATTTTTTTTTTTGTTTTTAAAATTATACGACTTTTTTATTTGTTTAAGTGCGCTTGTATTTAAAAAAGTTATTTGGCTACACTTACAAAGTTTACTTTGCTGTAAACTTTTGCCTTCCCCCGTTTATATGCAAAAATCTCATGCAAATGTTTGTTGAAAATGCTTGTGTCTTTATGTGTGTACGCCAAAATTAGGTTAAGACGCTGTATTTTAAAATACTTTTATTTGTTAAAATTTTTAAAAGTGTTTGTCATTCTTGTCGCCTTTATGATTTTCATATATCCTTGAGTTCAAAGAAAAAATCGTTTGGCAGAAGTCTTGATTTAAATTTTTATTTTTAACGCTAAGCATAATAATCATAAAAATTAATATATTACACTGACATTTTTTTTAATTTTTGTTTTATTTCTTCAACCATTTCATATTCCTTATTCCTTTTTTGTTTTTTGTGTTTGTTTTTGTACCTATTTTTTTTTTGTTTTTTTTTTGGATGTATTTTATGCATACCCCACATAGACTTTTACAACCTTTTTTGTATTTCCTTTTATTTGCTTTGTGTTTCTTACTCATAAAAGCTTTCATGCAAATCAACCTCCTGGGTTTGCAATTATTTCCAGTTTATGCGGGTCTTGCATTTTAGTAATTAATTTTTATTACTTATTATGTTTTATTTTTATTTAGAATACTTAAATTAATATTACTCTAACGTAATTATTCCGGTGATATATTCTGGTATGCAAAAAGCTTAATTTTCTTGTAAGTAAATTGGACAAATGCACTTGACTTTATAAGTCCCTTGCGTCCGAAATGATGAAAATTGCTGGTAATTAAGTAATGACAAATGTCGTCAAGACAATGGAAAAGTGTTATTAAAAAATATATAACTATTAAATACTAAATAGAAAAGTATAAAACTTAATTATATTTATCTTCAGTATTTTCTTTTGTTGATGTCACCCATCCTTAGGTATCTTGAAAGCTGTTTTTTTTAGTTGCCTATTACAGATGTAAGTGGCATGCTGTCGCCAATTGGTAGTACCAAGTGCCTTCATATCGTTAGTCATCTGATCCTTTCACCAAAGATGCAAACGTCCTTTACCGCATATCAACCAACTTGCTAGCGGAAGCATTTTTTTCATAAATAGTTAACAAAGCCGCTGAATTTTGATGAGCTTAACTACGTTAATATCAAGGTATAGCTCATATAGCTTATCGTTCCATCTAATTCGATACTCGTTGCCAACTCAAAACGCACCATAGATCTTCCGAAAAATTTTGCTTTGCAATGCTTCTAAAGCCTTATAATCACTGTTGGTAATTGTCCAAATTACTACACCGTACAAAAGAATAGGTATGATAAGAATTTTATAGAACACGATTTTTGTTTGTCGAGAGAAGGCTCAATTGCCTCTTTAGCCGTAAGTGATTCTTTGTTGAATATCTAGATTGACGTCATTTTTAATGTGAGGTTCCCAAATAAACAAACTCTTCACAACCTCCAACTTATAGCTATCAACTGTGACGTGTGTTACAACGTGCTCAGGGAATTCATTTGTTGACTAAAAGAATTTTGTTTTGTGCTCATTTACCACAAGAGTCACCAACTTCGCTTATTTTTCTAAGTTGGAAAAAGCCGCACTGACTAACAATATGAATATCAAACTTTTATAAAATATTGTGCCAACAAGGTTTGAATCTGCTTCTTGTACCATCGTTTTCAACTTTAGGCTAAAGAAACCACACAACAAAGTGTCACTCTGTATAAAACCTTGTTTTTTATCTAACTACTCAGAGGGGTTCGTTTTACATAGCCATGTAAGTTTTACTGGAACTCCAAATTCAAATACATTTCCTGAATATTGTGACATTTATTTGAATATCTGTCATGCGCATGATTACTTCCATGACGAAATTAGAAAGATCAACATACTAAAGTATAAGGAACTCATCTGAAGCTCGGTATCAAAAGGTTCTGAGACTCGATTGTACCTTTACAGAGCAACGGGATTCTACTGAACATCATTATGTAGAGCCATATTTGCAGCGATACCAAGTTATACTTAAGCTCGGCGGAATGGCGCACCTCATGAAATCTTATGAGGCTATCAAAAACTATCTTATAATCGAAAAAGATGGTGGGTGCCTATGTTATGTTCTTTGGCTTTTTCCAATATTTGTTGTAGTGTGAATATGGTCAATGGTCAATGGGGAAGCGACTAGATCTCCTTTAACCGTGTAATATTTCTAGATACCAATATTTATTTTCAATATAAAGTTCTTTCAGTTAAGCAAATAGTTCCCTTGTCCGGACAGGATTGCTTGTCCGCTTAAAAGAATTTTTACTGTACTGTATAATATTTCTAGACACCAGTATTCATTTTCAATATGGAGTGCGTTTGGTTAAGCACATAATTCTGTTATCTGGATAGGATCGCTGGTCCGTTGGAAGAGTTTTTACTATATGTTACATACATTGACACCATATATATAATTATATTTGTTACAGTGGCAATAAATAAAGTAACTTGAAAATTTCATTGCAAGAAGAATTAAAAACTTCTTATTTTTAATGTATATAAAATGTGTTAAAAAATTGTAAATTATGCATCGTACACCATTTTAATAATCTTTTGCACCACTTAGCGTATGATTAATATAAATATTTTAATACTTAACCTACTTCTGCTAGAACTTAGTTGGACATATGAAAATTTTATTGCTCTCGTAAATAATTTTGTATTCTGTTTTAAAACAAACAAAATAATTTCATACAAAATGAAAATTAAAATAAATAAAATGTATTGCTTTTTATGAAAATAAGTAAATAATTAAATTCAACATTAAAATTTTCCTAAAGAGCAAATAAAATATTTAATTTTGTTTTTTTCTTTATTTCTCATAAAATAAAATTTGTCATTCGAATGCTATAGGAGTTCATGCTTCAAAACGATAAAACATTAAAATCAACAAATTTAAAATTTGCAGGATTTAAAGGATGTAACAATGATTTTGTTGTTGTTGTTGTGCTGCAAGTATGAATTGCTTTGCAGCTACTCGAGCACTCTTTTATGGCAATTTTTTATGTGCAATTTAACTAAACTGCAGTTTTATACAATAATACAATTTTTTAAAACAATTTTATTTAGAAAAAAGTTTTTTCTCTCATTTTCATGTCATTAAACTCAATTCTGCCAAATTAATCAACCGTGCGCGCTGCACAACTTGAATAAAATTTAAATTTACGACCTTTTTAGCATATCTCCATGTCAGAAAAAGAAGAAGAAAAAATCAACTTAATTTACGACGACAACGTTAAGTACCTCCTCCACTCCATTACACACAACCACACCAATATGAACGAATATATTGTATATGGTACCAAAGCAAACATACACAGGCGACATGAGTCACCTTCTTCATCTTTTATTTTTTGCAACCCATCATTAAATCCGCTTCTGACAAGCGTATTTGTTAATACAAACCTACAAACTGACGTGTGTACATTTTAAAATACATTTAAGCATATATGTCGGTATGTCAGCTTTGTACCATCCTTATCCATATATATGGTTCACTATGCACGTGTGTATATATTCATATTGACAGTTTTGCCAGATTAAAAAGTAAAGAAAAGAAGAAAAGTAACACTTTGATGTCATTTGTTTGATGTGAGTCGAATGATGTCTTAACTGCCACATTTAATAGTCCCCACATATCTCCACCTTTTTTCCTAGCTGTATAGCCTTCATCAGTACTGCAGTTACTTATACTTATTATTATTTTTATTTTTTTTTTCTGTTTGTGCATCGCACTGAAAAGTCATAAAAATAATAGGGAGAAATTTGCTCATTCGCTACTGCCTGCGCGCTCGATAATGACAAAGATTAAAAATCTATTCAAAAGGCAACCAAACTCGTAACTTCCATATAAAGTATATACATACAAACATATCTATATATATGCTTATTTGTATGAGTTGGTAAAAAAAAGTAGTAATGCAAGGAAACAATTACAGCCGTGCGAAATATGCATCGCTCGTCAAGTACCACAACAATATTGGCTACAATGGAACAAATTTACAATTTTTTAAGCAAATATTAGAACACACATATTCCATCAGAAACATAGACGATTTACATAGAATCTTCAGTTGTCTCTGTGTCTGGCTAAATACCGTAGTTCGTTGATGGTTTTTCAACGCCTCCAGGTCGTTTTTGGTCGGCCCCTTCTTCTGGTTACTTGGTGATTCCACTCTAGTGTCGTTCTTCCTTAAAATGTGTCCTAGGCAGTTGAATTTGCGTCTTTTGATTTGCATATTAACATTCTCTTGTTCAGTTACGCCTAAAAGCTTTTCATTTGAGTTGGTTCTTAGCCAACATATTTTCACATTTCATTATAACACATACTTAACTTAGTATCAGATAATGCTTTTGTCTGCAGCGTATAATCCAGC
Organism: Teleopsis dalmanni; assembly: GCF_002237135.1. Classification (NCBI taxonomy): domain Eukaryota; kingdom Metazoa; phylum Arthropoda; class Insecta; order Diptera; family Diopsidae; genus Teleopsis; species Teleopsis dalmanni. The sequence continues at coordinate 76,731,709 of NC_051846.1, read as the reverse complement.
GAATAATCGGACATACACTACTTCGTTTTCCACCAGCGGGAACCATATTAAGTGTTTGATATGAAAAATATTCACTCTATCTTGCATAGTGCACGAAATGCAAGAATACTGTACTAAAATTGCAAGAGTGCGAGAACACCTATATTGCAGAGTTGCAACATCAAAATAAAACAGCTGTTTTTGCAGCATAACACAACCACATGAGAAGTAACAGATGTCAAAATAGCTATTCTTTTCATTTTTGTTACATTTTTGTCACAAAGCTTTTATGTATAGCTTAAGATATGTTATAGGAAATCGAATTCTCTAGGGAATAGTGTGGTTTAGAACTAAAAGTATTGTTATAATATATACAGAAACGAAGTAAAGACTTGTAGTAGGGTAGGTATAGATTTAACTTTAACTTTTAGTTTTAACTTTAACTTAAAGAAGTTTTAAGCTATGAAATTAAATTTATGTAAGATAAGTTAGTAATCAAAATAAATCGTTAAATATTATATGAAAGGAGCACAATTTCAATTTACTAAAAATTCCTAAATGTAACCTAAACTGCATTTTGGTATGGTTTTTGTTCAAAAGCCATTATTGGATTCATTTTTAGTCCCACTTCGTCACCATTTTTTATCTGACACTCACAAGGATACGAATATAACACTACTAATTAAAATTAAATATAAGACCTGTAGTAAGTATAAATAATTTATTAGTTGTGTGAATGTTTTTAATATCAGGAATCCACGTGATGAAGACAAAAGCGAATTTGGCGATATGCGTATAGACATATACTAAAAGAAACGTTCGAAATAAAAATTAAAATCCTAAAAAATTTAAAACGATTTTACATTATTGGATGTTAATTTTTTAAAAATAAGACCGAAAAGTAATCAACGAAGTTGTTGTGGTATGTCATCTAGATTGTTTATTTAGATCAAAAATCTTCGGATCCCCTTTACTCACCGACCTGACTGAACTGTCATCCTGTAATGTTAGGGACCTGGCCAAGTTTATGGAACTGTGAGGTTGGTTTTCTTTTACCTAATGGGGGAGCCGGTACCTTTTTCAGCGCTGGCTGTATACTGATTTAAATCTAAGTACGTACCAATGCTATTCCTGTGGTACCACAGTGGGTCATTATTTGATCGCAAGTGAGCTTTTTGAAAACAAGGCCGCCACTCCAACCTACCTACCTAACGTCTTCATTGTTTATGTTACGATTAAAGTTGTTCTTTTTTTCATATTTTAGAACTGCACTTTTTTTAGAGATGTTTTGCAAATAGACTCAGACTTTTTTAAAATAAAAAGATTCCCCTGCAATGAAGTTGCATTGAACATCGTCCTACTTTTTTATTTATGTATTTGGACTTAACTTCTCTATAACACAACATAACTTGTCTATAATAAATTTATACATTATTGAAAATTTAAGCATTATAATATCTAAACTCTTGACTGGATCAAGGTTTATAAAGGAACAGCAATAGAATTTGCAAAAGGATTAGCTCATACAATCTTCGCAGTGAATATTGGATGATCCCACAGATTTGAGTGTTTTTCGTTGGGGCTTGATTTTAATGACTTATGACAATTAGGACAATAATCTGTTGCAACAGAATAAAAATATGATATAATAATAATAGAATAATAATAAAAATAATATAGTACTTAGTGCTGATGAAATTAAATTGTTAGAAACGTTAGAATTAGTAGCTTTCATTCTTTTTGTTTAGTTTTTAGTTGATATTGGTGTCTGTGCAAATGTTATCGTTGACGTCCTCATCATAATAATAAATGAGCGCAGCTGAAAATTACTGCTGTTGTTGCTGATGTTTCTGTTGCAAAAATAAAAATTTCTCTTTTGCCTTAGCAACACTGATTCCATTTTAATACGAGTACATATGAACTAGCAACTAGCAAGCAGCAAGTAGCAAGTAGCGTATTTACATCACAACACATAATACACAGTTACACATAAATAAGTATGAGTATGTGTACACATAATAACATTTGTTCATTGGTAGCTTTCAGCTTTGTTGCAGGAATGAAAAATTTCACCACACGTGGTGGTGCAGTGCAGTGCAAGTAGAGGCAGCATTTATAGTTACTTTGGAGCAGCTACTGTGTGTATGGGCCTTGCATTGAGCCAAAGTAATTGCACAGCATATGCAGCAAATATTATTATTAAGAGTAGAAACATAAAATCAGAAAGCACGAAAAAATTGTGCATACAAAAATGCTTTTTATCCGTTGCCAACGATTAAAATCGTTTCCGTAACACTTTGAAAACGTTAAGTACTTTTTCTATGTACGAAATTGCTGTGTACGAACGTACGTCTAAGGTTATAACCACGTCATTTCAGATCCATGTGTATTCCTCCTATACCTCATAAACGTACACCTCGCTCGCACTCCTTATACTTATGCACAATGTTTAGCATTTATAATGTTGTGCAGCACAAAAATCGTTTTAGAAATTTAGTTTCAGGCCATGAAAACAATTGTTTTACTTCGCATAAAGGAGGTCGAACATTGTTTACTATTTGAGATACTCGTACTCGTACTCGTACTCAAACGGTGTTTTGCTGAACAAAAGCAAGTTAAGTGGATATGTAAAGCCATTACTCATACTAATCCAGTTATAGAAAACATTTTATAGCGACCCTAGCAATAAGATTTTAAATATATCATTTATAGTATGTGGTTGATAAAGTACCCGCTTTAAATAACATTAAAAAAGAAAAAAACAAAAGAAGGATGTCAAAAACTTCAAAAAGTTGTTTAAAAGTTAAGTAAATTTTATAAAAAATTACATACAATATTATTATAAAATACTTATATATCTCTTCTATTCATAACACATAAGTTATTAAAGTCTTTAATTGTAATTCGTTGGGATGTAAGGGGCAAAACCGTAGGCGCAGTGAAGAAGTTATGCGAATATATAGCTTAGCCTTCTCAATTGTGAACCTCACCTACCCGTAGCGCATCATGTGTTTCAAATACTAGGCTCTGACGACTTAGTACAGACGGTATAATCTGAAAGCATAAAGTTGTATGGAAATTATCCAACAACTAAACACCAATACTATCTTCAGGTTAGCAAATAAGGAGATATGGCCCTCCAGGTTGGGGGTTAATTGCATCGGAAAAATTTTACTGCTACTCAACCCTTAAGGCAGGCCAAGGTTCACACTGGACTGTAGTGTCAAATAAGAAAAAGAAGATTGTAATTATTTACTCATTACGATATCTTTAAAAGTAAATAACTAAAGAATAATATTCTATTCTTTTAACACACAGCTTTCGTTATTTGTCGAAGATAAAAGTAATTTATAAACAACTCCAAAACGCTTTAACTCGATCCATATGCAGTTCCTATCTAAGATGTCCAAAAGTTACCCATCGATAAAAAATAATAGATATAAAGCCAATCACACTTTAAAACTGTGTTTGAAAATTATTGGTAGTGTATTAAAATTCAAGGTGCTCCTTATGTAACACATAATTGTTTATAAGAAATTATTATCTTAGACACTAGAATATTAATCAATTTAAAAGCCATCTACAGTACTCTATTGATAATCCATTATAAGTAAAACACAACTATATTAAGTTGAATTTTAAGCGAATACAGTTACTGCTATGAAAAGAAAATAAAGCATCTAATTGCAAAATATTGAAGCCTATCTCAGGTCTAGTAAAAAAATGGTGTCTAACATAAATTGATCCATTTATTTCCACATTTGGAGATGAAGCTCTATATCTATGTTTTGCCACTGTGAAACACTATTACAATGATTTTATTCGTGGCACGAACTGCTACTGCAAGATCGTCATCTTACATATTGTGAAATTGAGGGAAGCCTAGGCATTAGTTCCTAATTTCACCAGCAGATATAAAATAGTGTACGATCATTTAGCTGTGAAAAAGGTTTGTTCTCGTTAGATTCCATCATTTGACAAAATGTCAAAAAAATGCTCATGTCGATTGGCGGTGCTTCAAAAGATGTATATACGACTAAGATTGCAGTCGTCTATATGGATATTTGCGCTCAAAGCACTCGAAACAAATGGTCGCTTATTTTTTCGGGAAAACTGGTCATGTGACAACTATACTCGTACCATTACAGAAACGTAAAATGGTCAATTTCGAATGGTAAGCAACTAGTGGTTTATTGTAAGTCTTCAGTGAAATACCAAAAACAAACAAGCGCCGTTGGGTCATTCTCCATCTCAATCAAGACAATCAAGAATGCGCACAAATCACGTCTAACAACCGACTATTCGAACATTCAAAGAATCAAATTGATGGGTTATTTACTGTACAGTCTGGGTACTGATTTGGCACCCAATCATTTCTTCTTGTTCCCGAACGTGAAGAATAAATTGCTTGGACAAGGCTACAGATTTATATCGGTGGAAGAAGCAGAAGCCGTTGTTGCATTTAAAAACCATGTTTTGAAGGTGTCTGAAGAAGATTGAAAAAAATGCTTTGGTTTTTTTTGAATATTTCAAAAAACAATAAAGCAATTTTCAACAATAAGTTAGTATTTTTTTATCATTAAGCTCAAAATATAAATAATGACCCTCGTAAATATTTATTTAAGCCAGTTAACATTTTATGCAAATATCATACAGATTGAGAAAACCTAGGGATATGATCTTCTCTCTAAGGATGGACTGGCCATGAAATATATCTGTTATTTTTAGACTATCGGTTGCTACTTCTCTGCTCGTGATAATCTTTTAAGCTTAGTTTAGTAAATATGTTAACTGCATATCGAATATTAACAAAATAATAGTACTATGTATAAAAAAATAACACAATTAATAACATAACTATAATATAAGAATCATCTTAAAATAATGTCGAAGACTATTAGATAGATATTAGATAATTTTAGCTTTAAAAAATTTTATAAAACTAAATTATACCAATAAAACAAAATTTTGAAACAAAAATGAAACAGTACCATGTATAGTTAACATAAGAGGTCAAATACTATACATACATTTATTTCTAAAATTTTAAAACCTTCAATTCACTTGTCGATTTACATATAAGAATTGTATATTCTCGTTATATATTCGTATCTGTCTATACGCATAGCGAAATATCCTGAATTGTTTGCAAGAAAAAAATGTCTGCAAAATATAAAATATTTTTAAACACAAAATGAAAGTTATATTTAAAATAGAAAATTTTCTATTTTTCTGTATTATATTATTTTTGAAATTTTAATTAAAACTAAACCGCATTATTCAACTTAATGATTGAAATTGTTCGTGTTTTAATAAAAGTCAAAATTATACAGCAAAAAAAAAATGTTAACCCACCGCAATCTAACATAAATTCCATGAAAATTTCGTGTTATTGTTGAATTCTCCGCTTCTTACTCCAAATTCCCATGCACGCAGCAGATTCCCTTAGATAAATTAAAAATTTAATTAGTCTTTTCTGGAACTTAGAAATTCGCTAATTTGTTAAATCTAAGACATTCTTCTTCGACATTCTCCGCATACGTTGGCGTGCAAAGTTTAGCTATCTTTCAGCTGCGAATAAATAATTCATTTATGTTTACAATGCGAACTTTTGCACCAACAATGACAACAACAACAGCAATAACTACAACAAGTACAAATTATTCCAAATATTTTTCTATTTTACTTAATGGAAGTTTTATTAAACAAATTTAAGGTATTTATAATTCAAGAACCGTTCTGCTCTCCTGCTGACTCTGTAAACACCAAATGCAAAGTTTGCTAGTTAAAGGCATTTGCCTGGCAAGAAAGGCAAGAAGGCATTGCATGTCAGCGCAACAAACCTATGAAAAATTTTTAATAATCTTTCCACACATTCAGCAAAGAGACGTGTATTTCTCGGCTCGTCTCTGAGCCGCCTAATTCTCAGATCGAATTAATAATGTAATAACTTCCTTGTAAGTCATTAATTTGTTAAATCTTACGTACGAATACTTATTTGGCATCTTTAACTTATTTTTTTATATACTTGCACGCAACCCTTTCTTTTTTCACTTTACATTTCCTTTTTTGTTTTTTATGCTTTTTTTTGAATTTTAAATTATGGAACATTCAAACCAACAAAAAGAGAAACAAAAATTACTGTTGCTTATTAAACAAAATTTAATTTTCACACTAAGCCAACGCCCTTTTGTCCTCACGCATCACGCCTTACGCCTTACGCCTTACTTTTCATGCTTAACGTCTTATACCCTATGCCGTATGCCCTTATCATACGCGTTGTCGCTCATTAAGAAAAATTTAAAATTAAATTGGTTACACAAAACACATACAACACATCGACAACATCAACAACACCAACAACACTAGCAACGCCAACAACAACAACAGCAACAAAACAAAAATTATAAACCAGAAATTGAGGTATTACGAGAAAAATTTTACTTTTGATGTGAATTCCAAAGGAAAGAGGGTTAACTTTATGTGAGCACGTGAAACCCCTTTTCCGCAGTTTTTGGCATATATGACTAAATATTTTATATGTTTTCTAAGTGCAGAACAGAAAAAAGTTTAAAACGGTTTTAATCACATAATATAATATGATGTTAGGAAAGGGTACGTACCTTTATCTTAAAGATCACAGAACTGGCGCCGAGTATGGTTGGTTTCCTTAGTAAGTTATTAAAAAAGGCAAAAAGTTTTACCGCAATTTTCTTGTTTAATTCTTGTAGATATCAAATTACTATAGAATACTTTTGAAGATATGTTACCAATAACTCCTTCAAAGTAAATTCTTAGTCCTTTATGAGTATATATAATGGTTGAAATTATTTATTAAGCGGTAAACCTAAAATAATTGATATGGTTTGAGAATGAAACTGTAAAATGAACTATTATCAAGCATATTTTCGAGTAAGATCTCGGTTACTCGTATAAGCAGCTGCTTAAACCCTAACTGGACATACGAGTTGCGTAAAAAACGTAACGCAGAAGTTATTAAGCTCTTTTAATATAAAGAAATCCGTGCTTCTAATATACAAAAAAACAGTGAACTTCAAATTTACCTAAATGCCAATTTTTTTGTCATTTAACTGGCGAAACTTCACCAGTGAAGACAGTGGCATCCATATATTAATTTCTGATGGCTTTTTAGAAAACAGAGTAATTTCATTTCATTCTATACTACACTTAAGACTTTAAGTATAGTGTACTTCCTATACATAGTTCCTACAGAACCTTTAATTTATGAAAGATAATACATATAATAATTTGTGATGGCTTTTTAGCGAAAACAGTGATTTCATTTCCTTCTATACTATGTTATACTTAAGTACTATACTATAAGTATCGTATAATTCCTATACATATGCTGGCTTCACAAATTCTTGCACTTTTTGATTTAATAAATATTCCTAAATCTGTCCGGTAAATTGCTAACTGATTTCGTATCAGACAATTCGATGTTAATCTCTGCATTTTTGCATATGCCCAATTAACAAAAAAAAATAATCGTCGGATAATCATCAGTTTTTTGATAGTTCGTTGATGTTTGCATGCCTTCCTTTAACCAATATACACAATCTTAATCACTTATTGGTGTCTATGACAATAAGAGATACCAGGATTGTATTTACGTATCAAAACAAAAACTTAAAAATCCTAACAAGACTCTGTAAACTGAAATACCACCTTACGAGACTGAGTATACATACAGATGTAAACTATAGATTCTGTGAAAAGAATTAGGAGTCGCCCATACATGTGCTGGTAGAATGCCCTGTGCTAAAGTCTATCATACAGAATAGACTTCTGGAAATGTGTAATCTTACAGAAGAAACAATAAATCTACTCTGTAAAGTACGTTCTATACTACTTTTTATTGACACAACAGAGCTAAGAGACCTACTTTAACTACAAAAGGGGTTAGCTAACAATAATATGAATATATTTGTTATATTCTGAGATTGTTATATACAAGTTTTATTTAAAGTCAGTAAGATAAAAATGAATATAAACAATAGAACAAAGAGGAAGACGCCTCATAATCCTGAGGATGACTCTCAAGGAGAGTCGAAATATAGAGTATAATAAAAAATATTAAACGTTTTATTATTTAACAAAAAGAAACCTACTGCCAGATTAGAAAGATAAAAAAAACCCTTAAAAATAGTTATTTTAACTTTAAATGTAGTAATCTATATATAACATACATTACAAATTTACTTTACTTAGGTATAAAATTATAAATGAAATATACTTAAAAACTTTTCTAACGCAAATAATTCTTGATTAAGTGATGATGTTGTACATGTAATGTTATATGATATCATATATATATTATTTTAAAGTAAGTAAGATTTACTCACATTTATATGGTATATATGTACAACATGCGGTAACATTATCCTAGAATGGGCGTCATTAATGCTAAAAACTAAGTTCTCTTACAATACCAGTTGTTATTTAACTTCCGTAATATGTAATGCCAATTAAAATATATTACTTCATTTAAAACAGTAAATTGTAATTCTAAATTTTTCCACTCATTTCCTTCACGGCTTCATACCGTTTTATTATATCCAAGTTTGGAGCACCAAACTTTTCATTTTCCACTTCATAATTTTTCTTTTTCATTATAATTGTTGATATAAGTGAACAATTGTGCAATTATAAATGCCAGTATTTAAGCTTGCAAGTATTTGTTAATGCGTAGATGTGTGTAAATGTGTGCGAGTGTTCACATACATATCACACATCATGATTACATAATTTAGCTATTAGCGTATAAGACTTCTCACAGTTCCTTCGCCACGAAAAAGAAAGAATGCACGATAAATACGAGTACAACAGAAAACAAAAAAAAAAAAAAGAAAAGAACTTTTTATAAGCAGGCAAAAACCTCGTTAGAGAGCCTCAAATACATCGCTGTGCCTGAAACTGAAACTGATGACTAAGGACGAAGGTTCTGCATAATAATAAGTGGAGAATTGCCACAAAGCTATTAAGGCTGCTGCTACTGGTGGTACTGCTGCTGCTGCCGTTGCCAGTGGTGTTGGGGTTGTTGCTTTTTTCTTTCCATATATTTTTTTTTCTTTCTTTGCTACTTATTAATGCTTTGACACTCAGCAAACTGAAATTATTACTGCAACAGCTTCAAAGGATTCAGCCGACAATGACGACAACAATAACAACGGCAATATGTGAAACTCTTCTAGCGTCCTGAGTATCATCAGTGCTCAGTGTATTTGATTTACTCATTAGCGCTACTTTCCATTGTATATGTTGTTATTGTAGTTTGTAAAGTAGACGATGTTGTTGTTGTTGTTGTTGCTGCTGCTGCTGTTGTTGTTTATAATAAAGCCGTTCTTTGAAAGTTATTTTAGCATATTTCTCACTGTTAATACAGAAACACACAAACAAACATGTGTGAAATATTGCATATTCACAGGACTTAGCGTGTGGTAAGGAGATTATTTTAACTGTTTTTTTTTTGTGTGTGTGTGTGTGTGTGTGTAATATGTAATATTTGTAAATGCTAATGAAAATGTGTACTTTCCTGTGTATGAATATGTACTATTGTAAAAATTCTGTGTATTTGCTCTTTTTATTTATTTATTTTAAATTTTTTGCTCTGTATATTGTGTGGTATGGTTTTTCATAAATCTGCCATAATCCTTGACAACATATTTTAAATGTTAATTTTTTTTTTCTAAATTCTATTTTTGTTGAAAATCTTAAATAATTTGCGTAACACCAAATCACTTTTTTTACATACAAGTAAACAAGTATTACAGGCACCGTAAGTCAAGTTGACATATTACATTTTTATTCTATTTAATATCTGGATATATACGTATGTGAGTATTTAATTAAATAGTCAAAGGTTTTTATTCATTTCAATTTTTCATACAGCATTCTCACTTTTTTTTTGTAAAAAAAAAGTGTATTTACTTACAACAAACGAAAAATTATATAAGTATTTATTACTTAAATCTTGCATATATCATATTTTTAATAAAAGCATTTAATATGAAATATCTTTTTTTCCCTCTCATTAATATACCATATATTATGAAATATTCCATTGATATCTTACATAACATATAATTTTTTTTTATTTTTGATTTATATCATATATTTATAACTATGTACCTTTGATAAAAAAAGTATCAGTAATTACGGTTAGGTGTCGCTTTAAAATATTACTAATAGATATCCCCATTGCACAGAGGTTAACACATCTATCAGTAACTTTCCTACGTAAACTGTCGATAGTAGATAACTTTTATGAGTGGTTGTGAAATTTACTTTTTAGAAAAAGAGGTTTTTTTTTCGAAAAGTAGTGAACTACAACAATAAAAATTCTTTTTTATATTATTTTATTTAATTGAATTTTGAACTGACCATACAGCTATTTCGAGTATTGCCAAATACCCATTATCAATGATCTTGGAAATAATTCTTGTATTTAATTATTCGTAAATAATGTTTTGAAACTGCAAGCACCAAGAATCGAACTTGCACCCTGTCAAATTTCAAGTCAGAGTCAGCGCTCCTTAACCAACTGACCCAAAACCGTACTTGACATTTATATTCCCACATTTTTTTGAAGTTTTGTTAATTTACTGTGAAACTTTTATTAACAAATTCATTTGCTGTATTTATATTAAAACGAAATCATAAACCAGCTGCAGAATTATTGAATTAATTAAATATATTTTTTATTTTTAATTATTAATTGTTAAATTTCAATACTATTCTGTTTATTACATATATAAAAAAAATGAATATAACTTTACTACGGCGAGTTTTCATTAAATTTCTGTACTTATAAAGTGGGCTTAATGGCCATAGAAATGATACAAAAGTATTTCAACAATTATGGTTTATTAAAACCTAACGTTTAAGTGTGACAAGAATGCTCAAAAGTTGTGTTAAATACGTTGAGGATGACGAACGATGTGTAAGACTATAAAAATCAAAAACCAATGAAATCATCGATAAAAACAAAAACATGTTGGTCGAAAACCGAAAATTATCAACCAGAGGACGGGCATAACTATCGAACATTAAAGTAAGTGATTGGCGTTCATTTGAACACGCTGGACCATAATTTTCAATTAAGAAAGAAGGTCGTGGTTATGGATTTTTTTAAGTTAGTTTTATCAAATATTAACGCCTTAGACATTTTGCTGCAAAGCTGGTGGTGAACAATATTAGCTTCATGCAAAAAAAAGAATCGCATTAAAACCGCTAAAGACATGATTTCACCGGCTGAAACAGATCCAACATTCACCAAACGCAAAATTACAACCAACATAAAATAGGTTTATAAGTACCACACGAGAGTGAATGACGTTTATCGAATAAGGCATCGCCATAGTTTTTAGTCGGGAGTTTTTAGAAGGCCGTGTTCACAGTTTTGTAGATCATAAACAGTAAAATATTTCTGTTAACATCATATAAATTTGAACGAATAAAAGCAAAACTGTATCTTATATCACAAAGATGCCAACAAACTCCAATAAATAATTAAGAATATACAATTTATTAACAATATTACTATGGTTTTACATAACCGAAAATGAGGAATTTAGAAATTTTCTTATTGCAATTTTTTATTTTCATAAATTCTAAATTTTACTATTAATACAGTACTAAACAAAATTTCTTCATTACTTTTATTGTAAAGTTAATTTCATACCACCAAGATGATGACAGAAATCGTAATACAGTGTCTGACAATGCAATTTCCGGATTATTTATTGGATAGTTCTCACCCATGTTCTCTTGTTTTTTATTAAGAATTAATATGAGCTTCTTCGCGCTTTTATTTGCAAACTTCAATTAAGGATAGCCAAATTTGGGGAAAAATTTTCTCATTTTAAAAGCACTTCTAGATGACCAAAAATACGATATGATCAGTACGCATGTACACGACAATAATAAAATACATCTGAAAGTACTGGCCGATACAATTAATCGATAATACCCGGAATATAAGAAAAGGGAATCAAAAAGTATGCAAAAGCTTATTCGTAATCATATTGGCATTAATGTTAGGGAAGTTGCTTATAAAATTCAAGAACTATCGCAGTTAGTTTTTTTCTTGATCAAAAAAAAAATTGTAAAATATATTGAATATTTTCAAAAACTCAGATCTCGATTTTACAAAATCCAATTTTTATCTTAATTTTTTTACACTTGCATAATTTATAATATTTAAAAACAAAAAAGACTTGGTAGATGCAATTAATCGTTTGCCAATTGAAAGTGAATTTTGATTATTTTGTACTTTCTGAATATTTTTTTTGTCAATCCAATACATGAATTCTAAAATTCCTTATTTTAAAATATTTTTTTGATAAAAGTTTATATAATCCTCATTTGGTTTGAATTATATCGCGTTACGTTACTTATTAATATAATACGCTAAAAACTACAGTTCCTAATACTCTGGAAACATTCTAAGTTTGATAAGCACAAGCTTGTTAGTACTAAACCTCATTATGTCAACTCTCTCTTCAAATTACTGGCATGAAGTTTCACACACTCGGGTCAAGGGTGAAAGTCTTCTCCGTTAACAGCAAAACAAAAAATTATGGATAAATTAATTATAGATTAATTATAGAAATAATAGATTTCGGTTAGAAAATGTAAGATTTCGTTAAATGAAATACGAGTAAGGGCGCAGTGTTGCCACTAGTTCGAAAGATTAAATATTATGAGAAGTAAAATACATACCATTCGAATCTCAGAATGGTTACAGGCTCTTCGGGGAGATATGCAGATCTGAGGTCAGTTATTGCATAGTCTGATGAAGTGAGAAACAATAATCCAGTCAAGGTGTAGAGAGGGGTTATGAAGAAACCTCGCAGTTAATAGAGAAAAAAAGTGCTCAAGTGATCTGACTCAACTAGCCTCAACATAATAATAATGTTTGGAGAATGAAGTTACCGTATTCGCAATGCTGGAACACTATCTGATTTTAGCTAATAATATATATAGCTAATAATATTGCATTCTATTATTTATTTATACAAATAATTGTAAAACTTTTGTTTCAATAAAAATTGAAACTTTTATTAAAAATGAAACCTAATCTCAATATACGTGACTAATTTTCAAAATAAAAAAAATTTTAATTAACTTTTATTACAATATATTTAAATTTCTGAAAATGTAGTTTGTAATTTATCTTAATTACATCAAATTTAAAAACAACTCAGCCTGAAATCTTTCAGTTTTTGTTTATAAACAAAAACAACATTAACAATAAACAAAAACACCCAATAAAACGCTATCGTCAGTCATCTAACACCATCAAAAGAACTTTTATAAACAAAACAAAAAACAAAAAAAAAACAAAAAAAAAAGAAAACAAATTTTTATTTAATAAACAAAACAAAAGTTTCAATTTACAAGCAAAGTATTGAAATCTGATATCATTTCCTATAGCGAACGCTCCCTTGCGTTCCGTTTGGTCAACGTTTCGTATAGTTTTTCCACTTTTATCAAGTTAACCTATTTGAGCAGCAAAGTGTTGCAAATATCACACATATAACGTGTGAGACGCATGACACCTTCGACCATAAATCATAGAACAATAATAACACAGACTAAACATGCGGATTATGCAGCATTACAAAAACATTAGCAACAAAAAATTTATATATTAACAATGTATTGTGGCTACCCCCCGCACGGTATTTGCATGTGCCTAAGTTTTAGGGCCTAAAACAGTTTAGACCATAATAAGCACACACTAAGCAAAAAAATAGAAAACCATAAAAAAAATCAAAAAGAAAACATGATATGTTCAAAACTTCTGTGAAAAAAAAAATAACAACAACACTAACAAAAAAACAAGGATGTGCGTGCATATGAGCGCTTTTGGTGCGGTCGAGTGAATTTTCCATTAGGTCGCCAATTGTTGACGATACAAAACTTAACCAAAAAAATAAAAAATACAACAACACGCTAACTAAATTACAAGAACAGCAACAACAACAGCAATGGGAACGCTTGAAAAAGCTGTGCGGCGCTGCTACACAAATGTCAAAAGTTATTCATTTGAAAAATGGGAAGGCGCTTGCCATGAAAGTGCCACCATTTCCGTTATTAATGATAATTTACGCAGAGGTCAGCTAGTTCGTACCTAAATCCTCCAACCATTATTTAAGCAAAATTTAGCCACAAAATTTCAAAAAATAACGAAAATATTAGTTCTCTCTTCAAAACCCAACAACAACAACAACTACTACTACTACAACAACAATAATAACTGCTAATGAAAATAACCAAAATATTGTTTTATTTTAACTTAATTACAATAACAACAGAATTAGAACAAAAGAAAATATTAATAATTAAGAAAAACTGTATGATTGTTGAAAAATGAAAATAGAAATAAAATGTTAATTAAATGATATTTTTTTTTACATTGGCTTTCTCACTCACCCTCACCTACTGCCGAAGCGACCTTCAAACAATATAACAAATATTATATATTTAATGTACACACCTTGCGTCCCTTAGTTTTGACTTGTCCTAAAGTAAACAGGCACGGAGAGCTATGCGAGAAATATAACAACAAATAACACAAACACAAACCGTACATTAACGGAAGGGATCGGGAATGGCTATAGTAATAAAATATTCAAAAGCTCAAGATAAAAATCAGTTGAGTTACGTTTAGTTGTGGTCGGATGGACAAGTGATTTTGCATATCAGTCAAACGCACTATTCAGAGCGTTTGCAGTGTTAGTTAACCATATTATTGTTAGCTATTGGTATATATAAGTTTTTGTAAGCACTTCTAACACGCACAATATACACACATAAGAAAAACAATTTTTTTAGTTTTTTTTTTTTTGGATACGAATATAACCATATTTTTAACAATTTATCTGCTTGTAACGTTATTTCTTTAATTTTCTTGTTAACTTTTTTTACACGTCAACGCAGCTAAAGTGAAAATTAGTCAACATTTGTGCCACATCACCGTCCACCGTCTCCTACACAGTCATCGTCAGCAACAACAACAATAACAACTCAAAAACAACAGCAGCAGCAGCACCACCACCACCACCTTCATTGACTGCGCTTTACTACCAACAACAACGCAACGGCACTGCCATCATTGTCGATTACAATTGCTGCTAATGAGCCCAGCAAATAAATTCTCGTTTTATGTTTATTTTTCTTTCTTTGTTAGTTTGTTCCGGGCTATAGAAGAAAAACTGTTGACAAATTAGCATAAATTTGTACAAAGTCAGGTAGAAGTGAAAAAAACCACAAAGAAAATTTAATATGTAGATGCATACACTCGAGCTTCCATTAATAGCATTTTCTTTTATATCAAACACGGGCTAACATTCTAAATAACCGCAAACATTGTTGGCTTATGTACGCTTATCAATGTTGCTAGTTATTGCGGTTAAAGCAGTGAGTCTGTTAAAATATTACATTTCTAATACATATATATGCACTTCAAAATTAAATAAGCAAAGTTTACTACCGAACAATACAATTGAAATGACTTTCTATTGTTCGTGTATATTTTCTTTATCTTCTACTCTAAAGCATATTATATTTTATCTATCAAAATAAATTAAAACACTTGAATTATTACATCACATCTTATAAATAGCTGTGAAAATGATACATTAGAATCTGATCATTTAAACAGTTTCTCATTCTAATCTGATTTATTCTCTTACGATTTATTTCTAGCTTTACCAGTCTTTCACTAATGTGTACTGCAATTTTCAAGCGCATGAGATAATATTCACCGTCATCATCATTATCATCAGCGTTACAGCTGGGGTGAGCTTTAGCTGCATCTATCAGCATCCTCCATTCTGCTTTGCATGTTGCTTTAGACCTCCAATTTTAAATACCCATTTGATACCTATCTGATGTCGTCGATCACGTCGTCGAGACATCTAATACGTGTTTTACCTCTGCTGCCCGTCACTGTACGGCGTGAAATGGAGTATTCGCTTTTGTGGTCTATCTTGCAGCATTCATATGACGTGCCCGATCCATCTCAAGCGTTATGACTTTGCGAATTTTACAGCATCTCCACCGTTACAAAGTTGTAGTTGCTCTGTGTTCATGCGCCGACGAAATTCTTCGTAGTTCAAGCGGATGGGATCATAAATCCTTCTCAGCACCTTTGTTTCGGAAGCACTGATTTGGTTTTCATCTGCTGTCGTTGAAATCCAAGTTTCGGCCCAATAACAATAATTATTGCAACCTAGTTTGTAAACTTTCTTGTGCAGCGGCACTATTACACCAGTGAGCCACGCAGCTTTTCTTTAGCCCAAGCATGTTTGGTTAAAGTAAATAGCTCTATTTTTGTGCTTTTCCGCACTGCTTTATGAGCTCTTTTTGGTTAAAGTAAATAGCTCTATTTTTGTGCTTTCTCCGCACTGCTTTATGAGCTCTGTTGATATATTATCTTCACCAGGTGATTGCCCGTTATTCAATTACTTTACGGCTCCTGTAAATTGCTCTAGTGTGGGATCTGATTCTGTTTCTTTTGTACTTGGAGCTAAGTTTACCAAGAATATATAATTACCTTCTACACCAACGTTGAAAAGTTCTTAAAAGTAATATTATTATGAACTATTATATCACCCAATTCGAATTAGTTATCCAGGCCCAACATAGATTAGAGTAAACCCATATGCTAAATATTTATTTCTTGTCAATTCTGTAAACATAAATTCTTGAGGTATAGTATAAATCAATGTAAATCTGTTTTTAATTTAAAACAACATCGGCCTTTCAGACAGAAACAAGTATATATAATAAAGCGATATTTTTTAATTTTTAATTTCAATTGTTCTATTTTGTGCCACCACGGGTAAGAAGTTAGAATATTGTCGAAGTAAGTCATGCCTGTCATGAAAGGCGACTACAATCCAATAGGCACCACCTGATGCTGTCAGGAGTATAAATGATATTAATTGAGTTTAACTTGCGACATATGACCAGATATGTAAATCTGGCTTCGGCTGTCCAGTACAATTGAGTTTGGCTCTTTAATGAAAGTATCGTGATGACAGTCGTTAAAACCCTAAGTTACGCATATAGAATGAATGTATTAATTACTTTCATTTAGTGTGGAGTTTCATATCTCCCACAGGATATGTTTCAGAAGGACGTTGCTCCCTTCTAAGGAGGAAATTATATTCAAACGTATAGCTTCCATTGGTACCGCCAAAATTCCAATAGGTGTGTTTAACGTCGCATTATCGTGATACATGTGTTAAGAACACTGTTGTGTTAAGCCTTAACGGCAGATAATCATGTTAAAAACTATAGACTCTGTTCTGTTTTATTTTGTATTGGAAATATGTTGTAATATTTCTTAAGTTTTATTCATTTAATTAAAGTGATAGGCATTCGATACTATTGATTGCTAACGATGAAATTAACGTGAAGGTATTTTCATAGAAATAAATACTAAGGAAACTATTTAATAAATAACAAAAAATTTGCATGTACTACTTAGTTTTGTTCATTTACTACTATATGAAACCCCATATAATGTTAAATTAAAAATATTTTTAAGAAATGCACATGCATTTAAGCATGTACTCAATTTATTTGTGATCTTATGTTCATTAAATGATACAGTTATCTGACACGCTTCACCGACGTTACATATCCTTTTTGTTAAGGACGTTAAAAAATCTTTTATTGCAGCTTAATGATAGCTATAGCAACAAAGGGAGGGTGGACAGATCCAAATCTATGGACATTGACGAGTAGATGTGAAGTCGAATGGCCAAGAAGAGCGTGAATAAAAGAACTGCACATATAGCACGAAGGAGGAACGTAGACACTGATAGACTGAAGTCGGCAACATTTAGTTACTACGTTGTTTTTTGTGTTTTATTTCTAAATTTTTCTATTATTGCCACGGTTTTTTTTGTTTGCTGTTCAAGTGTGGTTGAGTGTGGTAAACGATTTATACCCCATTGCCGGCGAGCATATCAGGCTTGCCCCCTTGCCAAGCAACAACCGCGCATACATCACATACAAGCAGGACATGTAACACATACAAGCAGTTGTAAGTTTCATAATAAACAAAATAGATTATATAAAAAAGAACTTGTTAAGTTATTTAACAAATAAAAATATCTATATCTCAAAAGCCATGACAGATAAAATTTGATAATTCCGAACTATAGTAGTTCCATTACAAGGTCCGTTACAAAAATAATGAATGATTACTGAACTACCACTAAGTTTGTATGTTCAAAGGTTGTTTGATGAAAAGCTAAAAACTAGAGTATATAAATTTTAAATATTTATGTAAACTTTCTTTTATAATTAAGGTATATTTAAAATTGCAGATCATATCTCCGATATGAAAGTATCATCTATTTTTACAGAAAACATGTTTTGATGACTTTTAAAAAATGGAAAACTCTGTGTATTGGTTGCTCAAATCCATAACTTCTGAAGGCTTGAAAAACCCTTAAATATACATAACTGTGTAGTTCACTAAGTTCAGTTATGATTGTCTGAGCACCATAACTGTTAAGAAAACAAAACGCTCAAATGATGACTTAAGGATAAAAAGTAGTCAAATTAAAATATACGAAATTACTAAAATAGTAAAAAGTAACTAGATATTCAATTTTATTTGAATATTTTTATTAAAATCTCAAATTCGATTTTTTTGTTTATATGACAATTATAAAATATAGTGATCCGATTGGGCCAATCCAAAAAATTAGCAAAGTCCATTCCTGTAAAATGTGTGTGCAAAGTTTCATTCGAATACCTCAAAAACTGAGAAAACACAAATAGACAGACAGACGGACAGGGCGAAATGTCTGCTCGTGGAACTGATTAAGTATACATTAGGGTGCCATTAATTTTCGAAAATCGGAAAATTGCCCGCGGCACCATCCATACCGAAAAACTTTGTGTGAGTGAATTGTTTATTTTTAATAGATCTATAACTGTTAGGAAGACAGTTTTTATGTAAAATTAAATATGTCGGAGATATAAGCAATCAAAGATGAATTTTATGGAAAAAATCGTTATTTTCCAATCTTTGGGGCTCTTGGGGCACCATTTCCACTTATCCAATTGAACTAAAATTTTACACAGTTTATTTTTTTAGTAAAATGAACCTATCTGTCGGATGCCGTCAACCGATTTTACGAAAAAAAAATTGCCCATATACCTTAATGGCACCCTAGCATACATACTTTATGGAGTTTACAAAAATCTGAATAAACTTCATATACCCTTTTTATTTAGATAGGAAATATTGAAATAAGATTGTAGGAGAAATCTAATACAGTAAAAATCTCAAATTAGAATAAATACAAATTTGGTCAGCCAAAAATTCAATTAATTAAAATAATATAAAAAAGAATATTTGTTGTTCTAGTTCACTACTTTTGGAAAACCTCTTTAAGAAAAAATTTACTTATAAAAAAGTTGTCAGCAAGATAAGGGCTGCGTTTAATCACAGTGGATCAAAAACTTACTCGAATAATCACTTCCAAGCAGTGTTTACAAATAATTCAGCATAATCCAAACGATTTTCTGCATTGATTTATAACATGCGACATGAGACATTGATTTATAACTATAACATAGAGATACATGTACTCCAGAAATGGACGGATAGTTAAAAATACAGACTTATCAGGATAAACATGCTCCAAAAAATGTGAAATATATTTAATCAATGAAAAGACTAAGTAACACTTACTCTTATTTATGAGTGACCAATCAAATAGGGTTCAACTTTTTTAAAGTTGATTTAAAAAATGTCCTTTAAAAGTATTTCAAATAAAATCTAATGAGGAAAATACCAAATAAATTATTTACAATCAAATTTTCTGCATGGGCAGTATTGAGTGCTGCTAAAGATAACTTTTTTATACCTTTTAATGAACTTTAAAACAGCTACAGGCAGGCTGGTTGGTATCTTGTAAGGATTAAGACAATTTATATTTGAACATTAAAAGATTTGCGTTATTACCTCATTTTTAGAAAACGTAAAACAAAGCAATGTATTCATCTATTCAATATATCTGCATTTAAATAGAATTATCCCCACAGTAAACGAGTTTCAATTCAGGGATTTTCTTTACTTTATGTAAACATGTTTTCTGTAGGATAACCAAAATCTATTTAAATAACTGTCAAACGAGTCTTTTAATAAATTTTCCTCTTTTAATTCGTTGACTAATCCTTATTTTGGTTCCACCTTATTTTTTGCCATTGTCCTACTTTTTTGTCAGAGTAAACATGAACAGGTTTTCTGTAATCGCAAACATTTTTTGCTGCCTTTCTTATTACGCGTTACTATTCCCAGTCCCAGTCCCAGTAGCAGAAGCCATTAAATGCTACGTTAAATGAAACGAAGAAAAGGAACAAATGCCATTTGAATACAAAGGACAGCGGGAATTCCTTGCCATTTAGAATATAATTATTATCGTACGTTATCGACCATAAGGCCAAGAGCATAAGAGTCCAACATAAGTACAATAAACGATTGGATGAATAAATAAAAAATTGACTAAATGAATGAGTGAATGAATGAATGAACGAATGAAGGGAAAGGAATATGAAACGAGGAGTAAAGTACCAAGTTTTATCAGTAAATGAGCGAAATCGCTTAATGAATTTATTTGTTACGCATGAAATAATTTCAATTGGCGAAAGTTCAGGCTACGGATGCGTATGAAGGCTATAATGGCAAAACTATTAAAATGATACGCGTTCGCTAAGGATATAAAATACTTTCTCTATGTGATTATGTGTACTTTTGTGTTTGTGTGTGTGCGCCTGTGTTTTTATGCATAATACTTGTAAGCGCTGTTTTTTCCCCAAATTATACATATTTTTTTTTTGTGTGCTTATTCAAACCCTAATGAAACTCATTATTACTAAAACCATTTTCCTTTTGACATTCACCGGAACAACCCTAAATATTTACTGCACTATTAATGAACGCATTCCCAGCGCCAACAATGCGTAAGTACACGTACGCACTTTTAGCTGAATATTTATATACACATATGTGTGTGTATGTGCGTAGGTATGTGCATACTATATATATGAGCATTACATATTATAAACCCAGCTGGATTCCTTTAACGCGCTGCCAGCCTAATAGTGAAGTCTTCAACTTCCTTATTAAACTTAAATGACGATATTGTGATTGTTGTTGGTAGGCTATGCGGCAATATGTGCCAAGCAGCGCAATAAATGCTTTTACCTAATGAGTTTTTCTCCGACCGCAATATCAACAAGAACAACAAAACAACAATAAACAACAAAAAATAACAAGAACAACAAGAACAACAAGAACAGAAACAACAGCAACAACACTCCAAAAACCAACTTCTTAAACAAAATCATTTGCAAATATTTTCTTTTTTCGCTAAATTTGTGTTGTTGTTTCGTGTGTACGGTTATTGCTGCATGTTGTTGTTATTGTAGTCATTGTCATGTAGGCGTTATACTTATACGTATTTTTCCTCTTTTCCTCATCTTTTTCCACGCAAATACACACACACACACAAACACATCGCCTTAAATAGTCTTAACAGTCTTAACAATTTCTGTAGTGAAATAATGATATTGCCACCAAGCCAAGCCAAGTATGCAAAGGTGTTGTTCTTGTTCTTGCTCTTAACTTAACTTACTTCCTTGTGGCTTTTTCTTGCATTTTCATTCATCCAACATTTGTCTGAGGGTAAAAACTGTTATTTGACAGAATTTTATTTATGAAAAGAAGCTTTTAAATTTTGGTAAATACTCTTAATGGTAGGCGTCACATAACCATTCACACAGCACACACTTACGTGCGGTCCCGCCTCACTCTACCTATGTGGGTTCCTAACCGTTCTTCACTCGTTTATCATATGTGGCAAAATAATTTCAGATAACTTCTTAAGTAGTTTAAAATAGTGTTAAGCACGATGCAAGTAGGTGAAAAGGGGTTTGTGTGAGAGTGTGTAAGGATGAGGGTTGAAAATTTCGAAACTTTAAATTCCCTCATAAGAAATTATTAAGCAATTTCTATAAATTACTAAACCAATTTACTAATGTAGGTTTTGGAGTTGGTATTGGTTTTTTTTCAAAAATTGTAGGTAAGAGTTTAAAGAATTAGAAAATATATGTACATACGGTGAAGTCAATAATTTGAGTTTAAAGACTGTAACCGCATTTTAAGTAAGGGCTGTTGATAATTTATCTTAATCTAACCGTTCAAAATTTAATTCACAATAGAAATAAAGTAAATTATGGATATCAATTGTATTCTCGTAGTTATGAAGTTAAACCCTAAACATTTGGTGGCTGTCAAATAAATGTGTTATCAAAAGTGACATTTAAAACAAATTATAAATTTAATATTAACTTTTATCAAGCTGACAAGCTGACACGTAATTCAAGAGTCTCAAGAGATTTGAAAAAACAATTTTAAATGAAACCATGCCTTTATACATTTTGATAAATATTTCTTGCACTTGAAAAAAAAATCAAAATTATCCATTACCTTACTATTAATATATCATTATATATCATATTTGTAAAATATTTTACTTCCAAATGCTTTCATTTTGGAAGATGGTTCCTTACTATTGATGAACCTTATCATACTTATAAAATATTTTACTTCCAAATGCTTTCATTTCGGAAGGTGGTTCCTTTACACGGAAACAAATAAGTCATATGAGAAGGAGTACTCCATTTTCAAGCTTTGGTAAAGTTGTTCTCCTCTAATCTAAAAGAAAACTGTTCAGTTAAAATCATTTAATATCAGTTCTTTAAGCATCGTTCTCCTTTTGATGCCTAATATGTTGTTGTTCTTAAATTAGTTAGGAAAACATAATGGTTGACATGTGTTTTTTAGTAATAATACTATAATTTTTAGTTAAAACTCATTTATCTCAAATAAACCCAAATAAACCCAAATAAAGTTATTATTTTCGAAATCTTGGAGATTTTTTGACTGTCATCATGTATTTCAGCAAATCTTACATATAGATCTGCATCATAATACAATTTTTTTATTTCTGGGACCAAAGAATTTTCTGTCAAAATTAGTACACTTTATAACGAAATATATTCGTATATATTATCGTATATATTACATATTACTAAGTAGTTAATGTTAATAATGGAATAACGTATATACATATTTATGTCAAATTTAAAATGAAAATCTGTTTAGAACTGCTAAGTAAATACAATAAAAGTTGCAGGTACTTTAGCATTTATGTGAATTTAATTGCTGCTATTTTAATGTTCCAATAAAAAATTACTTTTAGAAACCAAAAAAAACACTTCTATAGACAAAAAACATTTGCAATTTAAGCATTTTTTTAAAAATTTATGTAATATAAAATAAAATTTGCAATCGATAACAGATCCATCACACCTATTAATGGCCTTTATGGTAACTACATTTTCATACTAGGTATTTCTCTAAGTTTCGATACTAACATAAGCCTTATGCGAATTTATTTTAGCATAAATTGCAAAATTACTCCTAATATGTTTTCATTAGAAATAAAAGGTACATTAGACATTTACGAGATAAAGCTTCTTGATTTTACGACAACTAACTTCATTTTTAAACTAAATTATATATAAATTAAATGCATTCTACTTCAATCAGTAAGTACTGCAAATAAGAGATTAAAGTTTAACTATCTGTTTCTTGAAAAGTCTATGTAACAAACAGACGTTCGTATGATAAGACATCAAAACAATTTATATATTATTAGTTAAACTGTTTCTTCGTAGTTCATTATCTAATATTACTACAACTACATTTGAAATGTTGTAATAATATCAAAAGTTACCATGTTATAGCAGCGTTCACTTTATTCGTACACAAACCTATTTCAGACCAAAAATGTTACGTCACAATCTCCATCGTGGCCTTTTCTAAGCACATACAAAACAATAGCTCGTCCTATTGCTTCCTAAGCAGCTTCAATACGGACCCCACAACTCTGCAAGACGCGATTGACTAACGTCCAATCATTTCAAAACAAGGCAATACGAATCGCAACTGGCTGCCATCGCATGATGCATGCTGACCATCTTCATGCAGAATCGAAAATACTTCTTGTAAAAGCACATAATCAACTGCTGTCCAAGCAATACCGTCTGGCGTGCCATACAGATGGACATCCCAATAGCGCCATATCTTGTAGAGCTCTCCGTCCAAGATGCATTCGTCGCCCATCTGTTCTCCTGTCCCACATCACACACAAACCTTTGTTCAATTGCACTTTATACCTACCACATTAAAGTAAGTGGTCAGGTTTCTAAGTCTGGACCCAGGTTAATGTTCAATAATATCCCACTTCACGCCCATGCCTACCTTCATCGACCCCAACCAGCAACATGCCTACCTTCATAAACCGGGTTACAGCAATAACAACAGTACTAGCAAGATAAACTTTAGAGTGACTCAACTTTAACAAATACTTAACTAAATTTAACATATTTGACATATAAAACAAAAGATATTTAAACAAAACACAAACAAATCCAACAAAAAAATGGAAGAATTTTTTAAAATATTTGTTTTTTATCAATAAAATATATAATATAAAATTAGTTTAAAATATATAAATTAGTTTATATATCACATACATATATTTGATATCATTATACAATAATATATATTATTTAACAAAAAATATTCATTTCAGTTGAATATCAATTCAATATAAACAAACAAAAACTCCCCTACAACTTTAACAGAACTTTATGATACCTAAAAGTCCTTTCATAAACCAACTTATGCTAATGGATACGACCAAATCTTAATTTGATTACATTAAATTTTTTTAGTAACAGTGTAAGGCTGAATTCCGAAATTGTATTTTATTAACGAACGCTTAGGTCATCAATATCCAACATTGTGATGGAATATTTATCTTGAATGAGTACGTAATATTCCTAATCAGCCCTAGTTAATTAGTCAGTTTTGGTGGATGGAAGATCCAATCCTCTTCAATTAGCTAAAAAAGTCGTTTTGAGTCCACAAATCTTTATAATAATGAGTAGTAAAGAAGAGATCAAGCTAAAATCAACCAGAAGCATTTATATAGGCAAGAGTGTGTTGAAGAAGGGATTCCCAGGAACTTAAGCCTAGTTCTAGCCAAACCTGGGCATAGACACAGCAGGTATTCTGGTGTCCGGTGCCCTTTTTTCGATAGCTTGTAGACACGCATTACAGAAGCTGTCACAGGTTAGGCCAAGCCTAGCTCCATACCATCCTATGGCTCAGTGCCCTATAAAGACAGATATTAATCTAGATACCTCTGATTTGCTGAAATCAACCTTCTTTACTTAAAAATTTAAAAAATATATTTTATTTTCCTGCTTTGTGTAAATGATGAATTAATGAATAGTCTGCTGGCCATAGCTCTCTAACCTTTAGGTAAGCATGTGTCGGGCACCAACTATTATCTCTGAATAAACTATGGATTTTGAACTTGTGAACAATTTAAAACATACTTGACATGTAACTGTCTTTCTTATCCCAAAGTGTTTTATACAAACTTTACACTTTTTGGTTTTATCTGTGACTTTTGGAATCGTTATAAAGTATTGAGGAGGTCTGATAAAAAGATTCTTCATAGCATGTGTAAACTACCTCATCCAAATAAATAATAAGCTTTATCACGAATTATTCAATTTTAGCTAATAAGCAAGTAGAATCGAATAAAATGGGAGAGTGTAAGCGATACTATTAATAATATTAATAAACTTTAAAACAAGTAAATATGTTAGCTTTGGCTCTACCGAAGCTTAGATACCCTTTACATAGAATTTTGAATCAATATTGATCTCTGTTCTTATAGAAACATTTCAGCTTAGAATTTACTTTATTTCATCAGGTTTTGTGCTTCAAAATAATAACACACCAGCCACCGTATTATATTCCTCTTGTTTCTAAATTACACGAAGATAATGTAGAATTTCCAACCATTAGCGTTTTGACTTATATTAAAGATTCTATACCAAAATTATGTCGTCACTCAATTTCTGCAATATGATGAAGGGTTAAAAAAGTAATTTTTTTTTTTTTTGAATCAGAAGGGTACCATATTTTCTGTGTTAAACACAAAGAAATAAATAAATTACACTATAATGTATACCAGACAAAGGTTTTTCATCAGTACTACAATTTATTTTAACTAAATTAAATATTTTCTACTAGTATAAAAAACATATGTATTTTACAGAAACACTTTATTTATCAACAAATGTAAAACAAATTAATACATTTATAATCGAAAAATATTATTAAATATGTTAATAAGCGATATATATAATTTATTAAATAAATTAATATATCGTATCATATACAAAGTTTTATGTACAAATTCATATGTACGCATATAGTTAACAACTTATTTTACTATTTAATAGTATTTAAAAAATAATTAATATAAAGGCACCTGAGTTCATTAAAATTGGTATATATTTCACTTATTCACTTGATTTGATTTCCCTGAATAAATACGAAATTTGACTAGTGATCAAAGCATTATCACTAAAATTTTATATAACATCAATATTAAGCTATGTTTGTTTCTTTATATTACGTTAATATTTTTTTATATGTAATTATTAATATTTTTGATTTTATCAAATATTCTTACATTTTGTACAATTGCGGTGGTTCCCTTGTAGAGGGAATGCCTTGATCATATTTTCCCATCTCGGCTTCATATAACAAATTGTTAATTAAGTGTTTAACAACTATTTTGGACTTAGAGGACTTAAGTTTACGTATTGTTATGGCAACGTATTCACCAAACACGCCATACTCATCTGTAGGCGTTGTTGCTCTATGAGAATCACATTGATTAACTTCAACTATGGAATGTTCATTAGATTTGGTTTGTTTTGATGTACTTGGACCATCTTCTTCATTATATGGATCCAAATGCAAATGAGCTTTACGTTTCTTATTTAAGGCTGCAGAATCCTTTTGTTGATAAAAATTATAAGAGCTGGGAGTTATAGCACGCTGACGTTCACATATTGATAAATCAGTTATATCGCCTTCAATCTTGAGATTTGTTAAAATAATTATCACAAAAAAAATTTATAAAAAGATATATTAGAATCGGTTTAATATTATATTTTATTTAGTGATTTTTAATTCATAAGGATCATACTTTAAAAATAATTTATACTTGAAGAAATAATCAGTTTATTAAATTAAATTAATATAGTGATAAATAAATATTATATATAATAAATAACGATATAGTTGATGAATAATATAGTTAAATGAACAATATATAAAAAGTATCTAAAATTTTGGTCCACCTTTTTAACTTTGTTCTAAACTACACGTTATAAATAATCGGCGAGGTGGACACACAAGTTGCGGTAATAATAATAGATTAAACTAGACTAAAAATGTTATCACTGATTAGCCTGTAACAGAATAAATAAAAACAAAACATAGGATTACAGTATCTACAATAACAGCACCATGCATAACAACAGACGGTGCAAGTATTGAAAATATAAAAGACATTAAACACCTTTGTAAGCTCTTGATCCAACTCAACATCTTAAAGATCAGAATCTAAGTAGTTAATGTGAGCTACTAAGAACTTATGCTTAGAAATTAAAACTGTGAAGACCAAGATAAAAAAATTGGAGACAGTTCTTGGATAGGGTTTCGAATCAGACAAATTGACACAAGTAGACTTGCTATATTCCAGAGGAAGGTGTATATTTGGTTAGTTATTGCTTTTTATAAGATATATCTCTTTAATATAATTATATATAACAGTTATACATGTTATACAGACATATAAATAAATAATCTACAATTTTTTACGAACCGTTAATAGTAAACTGTGAGAGCACAATAAAGAAGAGAACTACAAAACAGATGGATCTGCAGAGTTAAATAAGATTTCAAAACACTGTGCGAAAAAAGCACTTAGAAATACACATGACTGTAAAAAGATAATTCTGCAGATCTAGATGTTTTATATCACGTCAAATTATGTATATTGATGATTTTAAAAATCTGATCAAATGTAGAGGGGAAGATGAAATGGAACGAGATTGAAACCTTCTCAAATGTATAGAAATTCTACAGTTCCCATAATTATGTAGAGAGCGTTGGATGTTTTACAAGTAGCAGGTTACACAGATGAATATTATTATAGCAATTCTGTACTGCATTATTTTGTTTAAATTCAAATAATTCACATTAAAATAAACTAAAAATTATAATATAATTTTTTTTAGTTAAAATTAGCTAACAACATCCATCCAACAGCAACTTTATAAACTGAACAAATAAAACCTATTTTTTTCCATTGTATAGTTTTTTGTATTTTGTTAACATTCGGTATGAGTTGCACAGAAATAGTAGTAGTTAATTTTTGACAAATTTCATTCGAGTACTTTCAAATTCTTATATTGATATCTATATCACTAACCTCTAAACATAGGTTACCTATGTGAACATATCTTTTTTGAGTTTTTAATAATATTTTTGATATGAAAATGTGATTATTTACATATTATATATGATAGGGTCATATGTGAATAAATTTTTCACAATGAAGAAATTAAACCCAAGAAGAAGAAGCAGAAACTTCGTTAATAAGTAGGACAGACAG
This sequence comes from Teleopsis dalmanni, assembly GCF_002237135.1. NCBI lineage: Eukaryota > Metazoa > Arthropoda > Insecta > Diptera > Diopsidae > Teleopsis > Teleopsis dalmanni. The sequence goes on along the minus strand of NC_051846.1, from coordinate 76,703,051 downwards.
ATCGTAACAGACAGATCATAAATCAGAGGAGTATGGTTTAAAATTCCAACATAACAGATACCCTTTCCGCAGTAATACTTTGGCGGTTCAAAAAAGGAATAGGTTTCTACGAAGAGGAATAAGTATTTTAGTTTGTTTATTACATATTAATATCTTAGGGACTATTCTGTCAGCGGTCAGCTTTACGTCGAACCGGTTTTCGTTCCAGTTCAAAACAAAGAAATATATCGGTTCGGTTTCGTTTTTTGCTCCGATATAGTTTTTTTCGGTTTCCGGTTTAAAGCCCTGAATTTTTCTGTTCCGGTTCAAAACAAAAAAATATATATCGGTTCGGTTTTAGTTTCCGCTCCGACAAAAATATCGGTTTTTTCGCTTTTCCATTCGGGTCCGGTTCAAAGCCCTGAATTTTTCCATTCCGGTTCGAAACAAAAAAAATATATCGGTTCAGTTTCGGTTTTCGCTCCGATAAAAATATCGGTTTTTTTGGTTTTTGGTCCGGTTCCGGTTCGAAGCCCTGCTTCACACCCAATTCAAAATTACTAATACAAACATTTTATGAAAACTAAATATATGTACATATATTAGAAGCTAATAGGTACTTACAATTTCGGTTTTGACATCTTCAGCTCTAATGTTGCAATAACTTTGTACATCATTCTCATTATAGGAACGCGTCTGTAAATGACAAATTAAAACGGAAAAAATAATAAATAGACTTTAAGAAAACTCAGGAACCAGTTTAACATTTCTAAACATTGTATGCTTAGCAAGTTCAAATGTGAAGAATCTGATGCAACCCAGCATTATTAATATATGCACAACACAAAACACAAAAACAAAAACAAAAGTAATAAATGTAAATACAAAAAAAAGCAACAACAAACCAAAGCGAAAAAACGGCAATGCTTTTTCGCTGCTTATCAGTTTTAAGACCGCGTGCAGTAGTAAACCACAAACAAAAGCATTGTCGTTTGCTACATGAAACACGTACGCTTTTATATGATGAAAAAAAAAACAAAAAATAATTGCCCCGACTAGCCTCTGCCGTTGATACGTCTTAAGACAGTCGGGTAGGCAAGCAGCAAGCAGCGAACAAGTTGAACCACTCGTTTACTGCGCGCTTTACTCGGCAATTCCAAGCACAAGCGCAAGCACACAACTTAAATAAATAAAACTCAGCGCAGAAAATGTTAATAACAAAAATAAATAAATAAATTATATTATATGCGAAAATACAATAACAATAACAAATACAGAATCAATATCATTACCACACTTACCGCAGCGAATTCCTCATTTGCTGTCATTGTTGTTGTTACCGCTGTTAAATTGTTACGGCCAACTATTTCACCAACACCAACACCAACACCAGCAACACGCGCAACAAAGTTATTGTCATCAGCATATGAATATGTTCCTGTTGTTGTTGTTGCTGTTGCTGCAATTGCTGGTATAGTCGTCATTGGTATGAATGTTGTTGCTGTTGAAGGTGCTGCCGTGGTTGTGGTTGTTGTTGTTTTTACACAATCTAATTCATGTGTTAGTGCAGGTATCACTGCAGCCCGTGCAGTGTATGTTATTTTGGAATTTGTCATTTTTTGTTTTTGGCAGCTTTCTGCTTCATTTTTTTTACTGGCATTTTCAATAATTGCACCTTCTTCACTATCCACTCCGTTCGCCTGTTGCTCATCTACACGTACTATTTTTCCTGTACTCTTTACGAATTTCTCATCAATTTCTTCATCACCAACACGTACTGGCTCACCATCTAATATGAAACGTATTGCCTCATAAGCGAACCACATGGGCTGATAATGCACACCTTTCCGTCGGCCACTGAGCACCTTGCCATGTTCGCGGTGAAATGAGGAACGCAAACTTTTTATTTTGCTACGTATGGAACGTATTTCGGTACCATATTTCTGGCCAAGTGTCTTAAGCGCTTCATATTTCGTTTGCTTTATGTGATAACCTTTAGTATTCGGATCCCAGAGCACACGTTTCTGACGGTAATCTTCTATGAAATTGAGTATAGTAGTTCGGGACCATTCAATCCTGTCCGTTGTAGGTGAACTTGTGTCTGCTGTGGTAATAGCTGACATAACAGGGATTTTATTATCGCTGTTCTTCTGCATGCTGGCTGAATATGCAACAATGTTGCCGCTTCAATTTGTTTATGCTGGCGGAATGCTGATAAAAGCGTCGTGTATAGTCAAAAAAGTACTCGTATATGGCGGAAGGAATGTATAAACTTTTTTTATATTAAATTAAATAATTGTTTGTTATCTTTTTGCTGATGACTGCAATTTGTCGTTTTCACATACATATGTTGTATATATACGTATATAGTATTGTTGTTGCTGTTATCGTTGCGTTTGTTAACGTTGTTTGTTGCTGGCGTTGATTGCGTTGAATGCGTTGCCTCCGTCCGCAACGTTTGCAGCTCATACGTAAATGATCATTCACCGTTGAAATCACGATTTGTACTAATTTCGTATATTAAAACTGTGTGTGGCAGTGTCAGTGTTGTTATTGTTTACGTTGTTGTTGTTGGTGTGGTACTCGCTGCTGCTTCGTGTCGCCGCATCGTCATCATAAAAGCGTCGCGTTAAATGTTATTTTACTTTTATTTTAGTTTGAAGCTTTGGAAGTACACAACACAACAACAAAGGCCATATTAACAATATAAAACAACAACAAATAAATGCTTAGCAATGCATTTCATGGCAATTGTGGCAACGTTTCGTTCAAATTCACTGCTGTTGCTGCTGCTAGCGCTGTTGCTTCTCTGCTTCTACTTGTTTTGTTATTCTATGTTGTTGTTATTATTGTTGGTTTTTTATTTACTCACGAGCGTAAAATCAAATGAGTAAGTTTTTTTGTTAAGTTTGTTAATATATTTTTAAGCAACAAATGTTAAGGCATAATAACACCTCGCTCAGGGTCGCCTGTTGATCGTCGTCGATTTTCGCTGCAGCACTCAACTGTCAGCAAACTAATACTGTTTCTATTTTTTATTTTTTATTTAATTTTTTTATTATTATTATCGCTATGTTATGCTCTAGTATGCTAATATAAACACCACACACTTCACCTTCCCTGCACGTCTACCCACGCCCAATAAAAATTGCGGAAGAGTTTTTCAATTGTTTTTTCTACTTTTAGCCAAGCTCTGTTTTCGTTTCGATTCTTTTGAAAAAGAAGCATGGGGCAGCGTTGTTGACTTTGAAGTTTTTATAGATGTCACACGAAATATTCGTTTGACAAACAGTAATGATTTTATGTTATTTCGATTAAATTGAAATGGTCATGTTTAATAAATACAAATGTAATGGAAATATACAGACTACAAATAATTATTTTACAATATTATCTTATTATATATATAATATTGCTTACGTATGTAACTTATAAAAATATATCTGAACATTACCAAATCCTTTTTGTTTGTACCCTATGAAGAAATAATCGGTGTTTTTTTTTAATAATAAAGACTTGCTTAACATAGATAACACACTTCAGGAAATAAATAATAACAATAATATTAATAAAAAATAATAAAAATATATGAAAAGTTATAATAATATTTGCAATAAAGGTAATGTAATATGCATAGGTGTATTCTTTTGACATGAATGCTGCAATAGAAGAACATTTGGTGCTTAAGAATAACTTGGCAGCACTGCCTAAACTAGTAAACATATGAAAAGTAAGTAAATTAATAAAGGTAAGGTAAGGTAAGTAAGCTTTGCAATAAAGGTAATGTAGACCGTGTACGCGTTCAAGAACATTGAGGTAAAATAAATTGAAATTTTGCACTGGATTTTTTGCACTGCACTTATAATAAAATATATTTATTTATTGCATTTATTTATTATTTTTAGTTAAAAGTTTTTAAATTAATTTATTTAATAATCAAAAAAATGTTCACAATGGTAACATCTCATTTACCTACTTTTTATCTAATTTACTCTACTCGAAATTCCGGTAAATATCAAAATTCGCTGCCATACCGACATAAATTACTGTTCCCCTCAATTTACTCGAACTCGCACACGGCCGTAATATGTATAGGTGTATTCTTTTGTCATGAATGCTGCAATAGAACATCTTTTAGTGCTAAAGTATAACTGGGCATCACTACCAATGAATGACGCAAAAAATTATTGATGAGCATTTTCTATTGTATATGTATTTAAATGTATATAAAAGTACATATTTTATTGAGGCTTTATCCGTGATAACGGAGAAAACGGTATGTATATTGTGCAAATATTTGAAATAAAATCCAATAGAATATATTTTTTATTGAACATAGAAACTAAAAATTCCTTAATACAAGATTAAATTCTTCACAATTATTAAGTTATCAGGCATCTTCAAAAATTTTATTAAAAAAAAAGTTAAAAATATTTAAATTTACTCATTAATACTCGCAACAGTTGTAAATAATAAACAGCTGTCTAAAGGTTTCCATTTTCTTCCAAAAATCATTTACAATAGATCAGTTTTAAGATTTAGCACCATTGTAGTGCAAGTGGCTTATTCATTAACCACTTTGTTTTTGCTTTGTATCTTAATTTTTAAACGGCACAATAAAACATTGTATTAAAATTATTTAATATGCAACTTATATCGGAAATACAGAACATCTTTTTTAAAGGAATACAAAATGCAGAAATGTTAATAGTTTAACCGTATAGGTCTAATACCGATACCTCATTCCAGAAATCATGTGTGACAAAGACATTACAAAATTACAACCCCTAGTATTTAAACTATAAATATATATATATATGTATCAGTCAAAATTTCGTAGAAGTAAGAAAAGGAAATTCTCTCTGGATATTATTTTTTAGTAGTAATGGTTGACTACGTGTAAATTGTGGTATTTTGATTTTTTATTTAAATTTTACTGCTAGATTATTCCAGAAACTGCATCTGTTCATTTTTAACTGAAGAAGCTATGATTAGGTTCACTAAGTGAAAAAATAACTATTGGACCAACTTTCATTGATTAACTGATGATGATATTATAAAATTTTATCAATTGTTGTTATGTATCACATTGGCTTTTATTCATATATTAAGTAGGAAATAAATCTTTTCTTTAACTAAAAATCCAATACTTTTTAAAATTGAATTTTATCAGTCTTAAAGCCTAACTATCCAAAAAAAATTAAGATAAAGTTTAAATTTTAAAAGAAATGAAGAGTGGACGCAGTTACATAGACATAGATTTCTGACCAGCGGTTAAATCTGCTGTTAATTATACAATAATTTAAACGATATTGGTAAAGATCGCCCCTTAAGAATTGAAAACTAATACAAACAAGTTATTTAGTTTCCGAAATTTGACTTTTTTTTAAATATATGTTAGTATCTATCACGAACCACTTTGTAAAATACTATTCAAATGTGAATTATCTTCCATACTTTGAATTTGAGGCAACAATGGTAACAATACCCTTAGTTGTCGATATATATATCCACTAACAGTTTTGACATGAAAAAATAATTTACATTTTTTTATATCAGTTTATAAAAATTATTGTATAAATGTTATATGTGTAAACTGCTGTGTATGTAATATTAATGTTCAAAGAACGATAATATAGAGAACTTCAGAAAACCGTCAATCCAAAAAACCAATTTAGGAAAATATTCTATACGTAGTCTATTATATCATTTAATACCTAATATGTCTCCAATCTTATTGAGAACCTTTGAATAAAAAAAAGTGATAAATAAGATTTGCTGAAAAAGCAATCAAACATTTTTAAAAACTCAAATTTCAACCACCATAATTTCTGAACCCATTTAAGTACAAAAATATATTAATCATAAATTAAAAGACATTATATGTGGATTAGAATTCATATAGAATAAAGTTATATAATTGATTTATTTGACTTAAAGTTTTTTCGGAAAGATGATTATTTGCCACCCCGAATTTCACTAAATATTGAAATGGATGTCCTGTTTTCATACAATTTATTTGTACCTGGCTCCAAGAAGCCATCTTCTCCAATAAAATGTGAAACGTGTGCGGCCCTTCGCTCCTCTTAGGAGGTAAAGTAATTTATATACAATATATAAATATATAATTATTGTGTATAATTTTTTATAACTCCTTTATAAAAAACTGTGGTTTGCAATAAGTAATAGGATACAAATTCATTCTAGTATGTTTAAACATATATATGAGTATATATGTATATATTTCCTATATTTTATATAGTTTACTCAAATTAATATTAACGCCGTGTGCGAGTTCGAGCAAATTAATGGTAAATTAAGGGAAATAGTAAATTATGTAAGTATGACAGCGAATGTTGGTATTTACCAGAATTTAGAGTAGGGTAAATTAGATAAAAATTAGGTAAACTAGGTGTTACCATCGTGAAAATTTATTTTTAATATTTAATAAATAAATTTAAAAACTTTTAACCAAAAATAATAAATAAATGCAATAAATAAATATATAAATATTTACTTAAGTGCAGTGCAAAAAATCTTTAGAAAATTTCAATTTACTTTACCTCAATTCACTCGAACTCTCACACGGCCTAAATAGTAATAATATCTAATAATAATATCTATGCTATTATGTGAAATAGTTTTTTGTGTTATATTTTATTACTAGCAATTAATGTTGGCAACAATAAACATGTTTACACGAAAAAATTAAGCGAATAATTAAATTTGTAAAGCTATTAAATAAAATTTGAAGGATTTGCAATAAACAAAGCTAATAATTAATTTATGTTGTAGATAAAATTTTAAATTATATTAGAAATAGAAACACTTATCTTAAAGTAATTAGCACACCTACATAGTCGGAGCAGTCTGTAGACGCGTTTATAGCATCGGCCTCCATTCTGAAATGTTCATAAACTAAACAGTTAAACTTAGAAGAAAATAGTAATAATTTTCAATGAAATATGCAGTAAATAAAAGTTAAGGTGCAAAACAAATGAAAATTCTGTCATAACAATATTATTTATTTATCACCTTTATGCAAATATTAATAATTGCTAAACAATATTGCTATTGTATAGCATGAGGAATTTCAAAGTTTTAATTGTAATTACACGTGTTTTTATTTGCGTAAGAAAAACATGTTATTTATTTATTATTTACCTTAAGCTTATAAGGCATTCCAGTGTTCTAAAAAATTCATTATTAATTGTAAGAACAGAATCGTTATTATATTCATATATACAAAGATATTGATATTCATTGTGGTTTCCAGTTCAGAGAGTTCCAAACTGGATTTCATCAAATTTAAGTAATTATCTCTCAACTATTTTAAAAAAATTAAACAGCTTATTTAACAAATTAAAAACTTAGAAAACATTTTTGATAATGTCATGAAAGATTAAAGACCTCTTTTCAAAAAAATCTATGTGAAACGCACATATAGGTATAAATATAGATATAGACATTGAGCATGGCTCAATGAATTTGTTTCGTTTTGTTTATTGTATAAATATAATTATTAGTTCATATACATTACAACGATATTTATATTAATATTTTAATGTGCTGTGTCTGAGCTTCAAATTTGGCAGGACACGCATTCGATTCCAGGTACTTCCAGTCTTAAAAGATTATTTACGAATAATTAAACACAAGGATTATTTCCAAGACCACTGATGATGGGTATTTGGCAATACTGGAAACAGTATGGTCAAAAATTTAATTAATTAAAATAATATAAACTGAATTTTTGTTGTTGTAGTTCACTACTGTTCGAGAAACCTCTTTATGAAATATACTAGTTTCTATTAAATATAATAGTCACTTCCGTCTGCAAAATTTGACGTTAAATTACAACTTATATTCACATAATATTTTAATATAATATAAATATTTATATATATATATATCTATATACCATACATATATTAATATAATTATTTTATACACCCATTTATACAGTATATGAACTATATGAACGCTCTTCCATTCACTACGTTACAAACTTAATAAAGATCTTAATATACCTTTTTAGCACTATGCACATAGAGTACGTTTTTATCACTATAAAATAATCGTTTATTTAGTTTACTTATTTAGCACTTTACAATTTGGAAACAAACTATGTTGTCACATATGAAACTGTCTCCAAATCACCAAGTATTAAACGATGAAACATTGCTTTTCACTAAAAGACATTGTATGGTGTACCAGTTGGTATGGAGATATGATAGACGATATGAAATTAACAAAATGTAAGACAAATTGTCAATTGTGATCTACAGTCATATAATATTAATATGGTTTCAAAAAATAGATTCATTAGCCACACAAAATTTCCTATTTTGACACAAATAGACATGATAAATTAAGTTGCGTTATATTATCTACCATGATTATGTGATTTCTCACCACTAGACTTTTCTTGGTAAGTTTACGCAAGTAATCTCATTTACACTACCAAACTTCAAACTTTCGATTCCTTGAAGCATCATACTGAACAACTATCAAGTTATGGTCAAGTAATTACGAAGTATGTGTTCCAACTTATCGAATATTACCACATAAGGTAGATCCAGTACCACTAGATGTCATGGAAACAACATTTGAATAATTTAAACCTTACTATTAGGTCTGAAATAAAAAAGAAATAAAAATGTGATCAAAATTTCAATAACATATCTATTTTATTTTCGACAATTTTTGGAGCCACTAATTGGATAACCCTGTAATTCTATATATAAAAACAAGTTTATAATTTTTTCTTCACAAAATATGTTGAAATTATGATTTTAAAATTATTGTTTTAGAATTATATATCATCAATACATATTTGAATAATAGTAAAAATGTTTGATATTCGCGACTTGTCCTAACTTATTTCAATTTCTTTCTTAATATTTACCGCTTCACTAAGAGACCAAAACTGAAGCCAATACTCTGATAGGGAATAAACATTTTTCAAGAACGTATATAATTTATTTAAATAAAATAATTGTAATAATAAAGTTTCACAAAAATTTTGAAAAGTGAATCTTCAATTATAATAAATATTTTTTATTAATACTATTAACAATTACTAATACAAATAAAGTGTTAACTTCATGAATCATCTTTTTCTTTTTTATATATAAATTACTGTTTAGTAATAGATTAAAAATATTTTCCTACCAAGTTTTTAAACTTTTGGAATGTTTTTATTATATATTAAGTAATTATTTTAACCCGAGTGGAAGTCATTAAGCTACTTCATTAATATTTATTAAAGTAATACAGGTAAAAAATAATTATTTACATATAAAAAAGACAAAAACTATTTTTAAAACTCTATCTAAACGGAAAAATAAAAATAGTATAATTTAAATAAAGTAAAACTCATAAAATGACTAATCGAGCACAACTACTTAAAGCAATTTGCAGACCCATGACCCTCCGTAGAAGTCCGTAAAGTCCATAAATGCATTCAACTTAAGCAGTTGTTTTTATTCTTGGTTGTTTCCCAATTCCCTCCATGCCACAAAATTTGTTTAGAACTCGAAAACATGTTGTAAACAAATTAAAAATGCGAAGTATCGTGAATTTATGCAAAATAAATGCTAATTTTAAGAAAATATTTGAATACAATTGAACCAACAAAAACCATACGAAAAAAAAAATAACAATAAATATTAATTAAATTAAAATAGTAAATACTCGTACATAATATAGTTACATTTGATGCACATGGAACCTACTATTTTTAATTATAGACTAAATTTTCACTGACATCATATTATTGTTAGTATATGAATAAATTAAGCTATAATTACAATTATACTAACTATACAGTTAAATCTCCATAGACAAATTATGTAAGAAAAATAAAACACGCTATGATTTAACTTAATAAATAAAGCTAAATTATTATCTATTATTATTATACAATTAAAAAATAGCTTAATTAAATTAAGAGACCCAGTAAATGGATTATAAGCGGAAAAAAATCGTCACTTTCCAACGTCTTTTGAGGCTTACATATTTTTTTTTTCTCATCACTTATGTCTTCAATGTCTCCATGACTCACAACTTCAATGTCTTCAAAATACATACTATTTAAAACACTCTGCGATCAAGAATAATTATTGTTAGTTTGAGACTTTACAGCTCCGCGACGTTAGAGTCTGTGTAGTACATTCATTACATTCATGGAGTGATTTTTTAAAGTCATATTTATTCAACAGGTTCAAAATTTTATAATTTAAAGACTTTTATTAATTATGATTTTTGAAGATGCCATGGTACATTAGGACGAATGACACCTCAGGGACCTCAAGACCGATCCGATCAAGAAATACATAAACCAACACCGCGTTATCAAATCTCAGAATGGTTACAGTCTCCTCGTGGAGATATGCAGATCTGAGGTCAATTGTTGATTAGTCTGATGATAAACAATAATCCAGCGTAGAAAGGGTTTATGAAGAAACCTCGCAGTTAATAGAGAGTAAAATGCTCAAGTGCACTGACTCAACTAGCCTCAACATAATACATAATCTTAATTCCATTGGCAGCAGCAATAGCAGCTCTGCTCTTATGGCACTACTAGCAAAAATCGCAAAATTTATTAATATCAATGATGATTGTAATGGTCGCAGAAGTTGTAAATAAGATATAAATAGTATATAAGCGAATGAATTTAGAATAATAGACTGTTAGAATTTAAAAGCAAGCCATCCACCACTATTGTCCAGGTATTGTCATTGAACAATATACTGAAGGCATGGCTTTGTAACCATGATATAGTTATGAGGTCGTAACAGTGATAAAGCTGCAGAAGCTGGAGTTTTTAAGCACAAAGAAAGATTGGATGAAAAAAATTTATGTAAATGAAATAACTATTTCCTAACTGTTTTGTATTATGGAGGTCTTGATAAAAATTTCTGAACAACACACGGGTATTTCTTTTCTTCTTTGTTCAGAAATCTGATTTCGCTAATAAGTTAAGCAATAATTACATTATTCCTTACTGGTTGTGAACGACAAGTCTGTAAACTCATGCATTTTCGAAAACAATTATTTTGATTAGATATGAACCACACTTATATTCTAAACAGTAATTAATACCTGCTATGTGTCAACAATTTTTAAATCAATAGTGAATAAGAAGTAATATTATATACATTTTTAATAAAGATTAAATTCTCTTTAGATACAGACACAAATTTACTTATACACAAAGAATTTTAAATTTATTTTAATTTTATAGGCTGTTTATTAAGTAATAGTTAAAAAGATTAAAATATTTTCATTCTTCAATTATTTTTATCCATTTATATACATTGAACTTATTCATTAATTTACATATTTATTTACAATTGCTAACTCGCAATAATAAAAAATATTCTTAAAGAAAGATTTCCATTAAGTAATTTTTAGGTTATTCAGTCAAAATGACTTGTGCTAAATATTTACAAAAGAAAAATGGTGTCTGAATTGGAAAATCTGGATTTAATCTAAGTTTAAAAAATTTGATGTGAAAAATCCTCTATGAGATCTTTGAGCTTACTTTACTAGCTCTGCAATCCTAGGGCTGATAGTATTGCTTAAAGCTACTCTCATCTCAGTACTTGCATTTAATCGATTTCGAGACTTATTCTTAGTTACAATCAAAGCAAAAAAAAGGAGAAGTCGTGAAGAAGAGTGTCAGATACTGCAAGGCAATATCGTTAGTTTTAATATATCAAACTGCATTTTTGCACCAAAAGTCCTCAAGCGAAACAGATTTAAAAATTTCTTTGCAGTTTCTATCATTTTGTAATTCAAGCATTTCTTCTTGGATTTCATCAGCAATTTCCCCAACATTAAAGCCAAAAAGATATACGAAGAAGCTTTTGGATACTTTTGGATTCACTTTCCTCATATTACGTGCCAGTACTTTCAGTATATATTCTAATGTTGTCGTGTATATGCATACTGATCATATCGTATTTTTGGTCATCTAAAAGTGCACACAATTTTTTTCGCCAACTTTCCCCATCCATAATTATAGTTTACAAATAAATGCGCGAACTTTATCTTCTGAGGTAAATATGTTTGCAAAGCCTTCTAAATTTCTATTTCTGGAACCTTACAACCGTAGGTTTAAATTGTTTTAAAGAAACCGAAGAGCCTCAAATTTTTCGAACTGGGCTTTTTTGGTATAATGTATAATGAATTGTATAAGTGCATAGGTGCATTGTATAGGTTATAAAATAGTTTTATGAATACTTGCAAATTTTGTTTGCTTATTTTCAAGTAAGTAAGGTCTTAGTGGACAAACTTTAAGCTATGTATCCATTCCTGTTAAATTTAATTCACAAACCATTTTTAATCACGGATTGGGAACCACTGATCTGGAGTGTTATAAATTAATCTCGAGTGTTTATCAATGCTCCAGATTTACCAATCGAATATCATGATTTCACTAAAGGTGCATTAAAAATGCATCGCGATTGAAAAAAATAACCAGGATTTACTAATCGAAAACTCCAATAGTCGAATAATATTTGTTAATAAAATATTTTAATTAAAAAAATAAATAAACTTAAAATTCTACAATGACCAAAACATTGTTACCGTTATAAAAAAAAGTTGTATTTTTCAAACTGTTATATTAAACATTCGCTTCGGAAACGCGTAATCTATAGACCACTATATTCCTTAATTGGATATAGTGTTTTAATCTTCAATTAATATTTTAAGCAAAAATACAAAAAAGACACATTACAGCTCTTCTTCTCAGTCCTCTTCTAATGGTCGTTTTGGTTTAGTATACAAAGTTCATTTCAAAATCCCTCAAGACGAGCAGGTTTAATGCTTGGCAAATACGCAGATATGTTGACAACTAGGAGAACATAGCTATATCTACTTAGTGATTGGACTTCGAAATACTTAGAAACAAAACAGCTCTTCTTCTCAGTCCTCCTCTAATGGTCATTTTGGCTAAGTATACAAAGTTCATTTCAAAACCCCTCAAGACAAGCAGGTTTGCTGCTTGGCATATACACAGATAATTTGACAACTAGGAAAACTAGCGATATCAACTTATTGATTAGATTTATAAGAATATACATAAATACATATAGCAGTATCTTCTTCAATCTCTTCTTCATTGCATTAAAAATTTTAAAAGAGAACTTTGTTTGCCATTTCAATACCATGTATGTATGTAAAAAGGGCGTATAAAGTTGTTCAAATCATATATGTAAGTGCGTAATCTTTTGAATAATAACAGACCACTTATCTTAATCGTCACTCAATTTCTGACTGAAGCCATAAGTATAAATTAAAAGCTTGTGTTACAGTCTTCATTTGCATTTATTTAATTACATAAGACGTGATTTGTTGTAATTACTCATTTTTTTTGAAGTTTATTTCTATTTTTAATAACACAATAATTTGCAAAATTACTTTGTTTTGTAATACCCGCGATTGCAGCGCCAGACAAAACTAAATTACGGCGAACATTGCCGGTTTCGTAGTAGAATTACTATAAAAAAAGCTTAAACGATCAGTGTAAATATTAAAATGCAAATATTTATATTTACTTAAACTCAGCATCAATACCCGCGCAAAACTTTTTATTATTCTTCTAATTATTATTCTACTATTAACATTAATTCAATGTCTGAAATGTTCTTTACCCTACTTTAACAGCTCGATCTCATGTCGAACAAATATAAACTAAATCAGAAATCATTCTAATTAATAATTCTATTTGAAAGAACTATTATTATTAATTATAAACTCTTAGTCACTTTAGAAATAGAAGTTCAAAGGGCTCCATTAAACAAAATTGCAATTTGCCTATAATTAGGTTAATTTCATGAATTTATAAATACCATAAATGTTAATTTTATTATTAATAAAAACATATATCTAATCAACAAAAAACAAGTTATTTTATTATTAAATGTTTGTACTGTATTATTAATTAACAGGTTCAATAGAAAGTTTTATTCAGTTACGAGTTTTTATCTTACAAATAAAAAGGGATTATATAAAAATATATAATTATTACTCATTTAAAAAATAAAATAAATTTTGTAATCTATTATAGATTATATTAAAAGTTGCTAATATTCGTATAGCCCCATAAAATAAAACTTTCGACATAGTCGACTTCAGGAATTACTGTTGTTATTATAACCCGCTGGAACCTGTAAGCAGATAACATGAAAGGATACACAAGACAATTACATGGGTAGGGAAGTGGGTGGGTAGAGGTTAAGTGAGAGGAAGGGAGAGAAAGAGGGGGAGGCAGAGGAATTGAGTGGGAAGTTTATATTGAACATTATTCTGGATCTAGGTGGGAAAATCTGACCACTTCAATGGAGTGAGTGCAAAGGTTAATTACTTAAGAATTACGGGTATGACTTAATAGCGAGAGATATTTAACATTGCACGTTTAGTATTGATAATGTTAGGCTTAAGATATTTTTATAATACAGTTTTATTTATTATTTATCTCTCTTGAAAAACATATTATGCATATTCATAATTAAAAATATTATTTTTCTTATTCAATATGTTATAACCAATAAGTATGAAAGTTTCCTGTTCGTCCCCAAGCATCTCTATTATACCCCACTTACTATCTCATCCTTGGTGTTTTTTGCTACAACAATTAACCTTTCTTTTGTATCCTACTTTATATAGCATATTAATACCTTCCCTCAACTATACGTTTAATTTAAAGAATCCAAACCTATTTCACACCATCTAGTACACGTCAAGTGTTTTATAGCAATATTGATCTCCATACCTAGTTGTGTTTTATACAAACAATGTTCTTATAATCCCGTACAGAATTCTTTACGTTTGCTAGTTATTTTTAATCAATTATTGTCTGTGTTACTGCATATTATCGTTAAAGAGCCCCATAAGAACGTAGGCATACCTACTTCTTGATAGAAAATAATTTGTTAATATTGTTAATCTTGTAATTCTATATTCTCAGCCTTTATTAAATGCATCTTTGATGAGGTGATATTTTATTTCGATATATTTTATCGAAATAAATTATCGTATCTAGATGGTAAAAAAATTTTAACTCGTGGTCTATAGTGACAAACTAACGCCAGTATGAGGAAGTGATAGAAGTAGTATTTTAAATGTAATTTTCTGTGGTAATTCATTAACTCAAGAGGTTCTTTTGAAATTGGTCCCAAAGAACTCATTTTTAACCGAGCGTAGTGACTCTAAGTTATAGGTCGTGAATAGTGGTTAAGCAATGGTCAATCAGGTGGCGCAGTTATAATAATTATTTATTGTTTTTGTTGGTATATACTTACTTACTGCTGTCTTTCTCTCGTAGGGCCTTTTGTTGGTTTATACTTGCAATATATATATATTTCTTTTTGTTATTTTCTTTGCTCAGAGAATGGTCAGTGGTACTGAATAAAAGCTGGTGAATTAAATGTAACAATTAAAATTAATTATTTCATATTTTAACTATTTAGTTTTTTGTTTGAAATATATTTTTAACCGAGAGTGATTAATCAAAAATATTAGTGGTCATTTGTAATCAAAAAGTAAAATGCCACCCAATAAATAATTTTTTTTGCTGTTTGTGAAGGGATCTAGGTTCAAAGATCTATTTATTTCTATATATTTTGTAAGCCTCTGCATTCTGCACATTCCAAATGCTAAACTTAGCTTAAAAATGAACCCTAAAAGAACAGAAGTTAAAATGCCAATTGAACTAAAATAATAAATTCCCAAATATATTATATTTCACAGTAATAGGCGATCTAATAGATTTTATATCAAACTGAATAAATCATATTTTTAAATAATAGTAAAATATCTTATTCATTTTTAAAAATGTTATTATTCGTTAGTATTATTTCATAAAAAAATTGCTTCTTAAGATCTAAAGTTCAACAAAGTCACCAAAGACAAATGACATTAAAATTTTAAATTTTATTATGAGAAATATTAACCTTTTTATTATAAAATTAGTATTTCAGTGTATTATTATATTAATTATTATTGTGTTCTTTTGTTTATATTATATCTTCTTATATTTAAAAAAAATTAAAATTTTATTTTTGAATTATTTTTTACAATTTGAGTAACTAAATAAAATATTTTAATGTAAGTATTCTATTAGTAGTCACATAAAAAACTAAAATATTTAAAGATTAAAACTAATTAATTAATTTGAACAGTAGTCTTAAATGATTAAAATTCGTCTTAAAGTTTAAGTCAAAAAATAAAATATAATTTGATGCGTTCAAAAAATTCCTATTTCAACACCCACAAACTCTTGAGAGGAAAAACATTTATTGTAAAAACTTATACTAAATTATAGTCTTAATTAAAATTATGAAGTGCCGACATTTTTATATATTGTTATTGTTGCTAAATATGTAACCTATTTACATATTACATATTTTTAAGTCAGCAATTCCAAACTCTATCGATAACAAAAAGTTAATTTACAAATGAAGTCAATTTGGATCTATGGTATAAAACTGTGGTATGTCAAAAACAAAAACCTAAAGACCACAATTTACCAACTGTTGAAGAAGTTATTCGCCAATATACACCTAAACTTCGAGAAAGACTCAAGTCGTATCCAAATCCTCAAGTTCGACACTTAACTTCTGCAACAGCATTAAATCGTCTTTTAAAAAAATCATTTATAAATATGAATACCCAAGTTCAGTAACGTACATGTTTGTTTTTTAAGATTTGCAAAATTATTGCCAATTTCTATTTAGAAAGATTAAATAAATAAAAAATGACAAAAAAAAATATGTATATCCAATTTGATGCTACTAGTCCATAAACGAAAATTTGTTAAAAATTATATATATTAATGAAACAAATTTCTTTCAATATACATATAAAATACATTTAATTCTGGGATCGAAAATATATAATAATAGATAATATATATTATATTATATATAATGATATAATGATGATAAATATATTATATATAATGATATAATAATAATAATTTACCAGAGGTAATCAGCTATTATTTTATATATCTCAAACTGCATAGTTTCTGTATAAATTTATAATAAGTAAGATAGTATTTTTTTTTAAATCATTTATTTGTATATATGCAAAAAAAAATATATCTAAATTTTCAAACATGTTTTTTTATTAACTATTATTTTTTTTTTTTATTTTTTTAATTATTACTCTTAAGTAATAACCATATTTTTTAGATTCTTTTTTGATAAATTAGTTATAGTATTACTAAAGTACAAACTGAAGTGGCTTTGAGTAGTACAGAATGTAGTGCAACATAATGATATTCAGGCCATGCACAACTAACATTTAAAACTTGTTTTTGTATTTTTAAAATAATTATTATTTTTATAACTATGCATAACTAGATAATTTAAATTTTGCGTTTCCAATGTTTTTTGTTTTTTTGTTTTTTTTTTTTAATTTTTTCATTTAAATTTTATTTAATTTTCATCTCAAGTAAATCGCGCTATTGATAACACAAGTGCGGCCGCACCTTAAGCGCCGCAATTTATTTTAAACATTAAAAAATAAATAAGATATAAATTGGAAACAAAAGTCAATGCGAGCTATGAAAAATGTGTACTGCCTTTGCATTTAATGCAAATTGTGTTTACACAATAAATTATCGTATTGCCATTATTTAATATAGTAAATGGCAGGTGCGCAGTACGCGGCCAAGAACTTTTTTCGGATGATGCCAGACAGGCGCGGATACAGGTAAACAATGAAAAATATAAGCTGCTATAGTCTTTATGATCTATTTAGAACTATATATTTTGTTATTATTATTTTTATACACTATTATTATTTTTATTTTATTTATCATTGCTTGTTTTTGTAGAGCAACTGATATATAGCAGTTTACATTATATTAGAAAATCCTTTTACTCCTTATAATATTATTCTTAATAACATGATAATTTTTATGATTAATGGCCTGGAAATACATTATGACTATTTAAGTCGAAATAAGCAAAAAAATTATTTAAGTATAACAGCAACAATAGCATTTATCTTGTTTCTCTCTTATAAGGAAAAATTTTCAATGGTCTCTATTCAAAGTACTTTTTATTATATAAAAAATATTATTAATCCTGTTTTTTGTCATGCTGAACTAAGGTCGGATCACAGTTATTTCATTATTTTAAATTTGCTTTCACTACAAATTATATATAATTACAATACAATTTAATTAATTATCACATAAGTAAATTAATTATCACACTAAATTAATTAATAATAATTCAATTACACTGAAAGTTATGGTAATCATTCTGATAACCTTCTGATAAACAATTTACAGAAAACTTATAATTTGTCAAAAACGTTGGAATACACTGAATATGGGTAAATGAAGTTAAAGTAACATCAAACAATAACATATATAGTACTTTCTAAAAGCACACGAACTTTCGGGTCCCAGTTATATTAATGTACGATTGCAGAGAGATCTGTAGACTCTCAATTCTTTTCATATTAACACAAGATCCAAGAATGTTATATACAATAAAAACAAATAATCATTTAATTAATAAGGATATTTTTTTCATAAGTTTTTTTTGTTTTGTAAATAAAGAGATAATACTTTATAATAGTATTATACATTATTTTATTTTATATTATGTATTATTATTATGTTTTAATTTACTTTATATTATTTTATTAAATATTATTTTATATTATTTTATTTTATTTATTTATTTTATATTATATTATTTTATTATATTTATTTCTATTTTATTTCATTTTATTTAATTTTATTTTATTTTATTTACTTTTATTTTATTCGATTTTGGTTGATTTTGATAGCGCTAGATCTCCGTTCCTGCCTAAGTACCTGAGAAACACTTTCTATTTCTATATCTTTATTGTTTTTAAAGTTCATTATTCTCTTAAGATATATATTTAAGGTATGTATATATCAAGCTTAAAAATTCATCGGTTTCTATAATGATATCGCTTGATCTGACTATCCCTGGATATTTATACAATAAATGCGTAGTAGTCTCAAAACTTAATTTTGAATTGATTTATTTGTATTGTGAATAAAGTAAAAAATAGAATAAAACAGAATACTACATAAAAGTTGGTCAAACTTTACTTTCTATTAATATATATCATTTTATTTTAATTTAATTTAATTAATTTTATTTTATTTATGTTTATTTAACTTTTCTTTTACATGTTTTGTTTATAGTTAAAAACTCTTTCAATTTTATTTTTATTTATATTTACATTTTTTATTATTTTTTTTCATTTCATATATTGTTCTTATTTAATTACATTTAATTTTATTTCTAATTTTATTTTTATATGTATTTTAAATTTAATAAATTTTGTTTGTTTTTAATTATTTAATTTATTGCTATTATATTACATATTTAAGGTATGTATTCAATTTATTTTCTTTATTTTTTTATTTATTTTATTTGAACCCATCTCAACTTAACAGCTTAATATACACATCTTACATACAATTTACGAAGGAGTTGTACTCTAATGGGGTCTAGCCCAACCTCTATTTATTTTAATTCTTTGTTGGGTTTTATTTTTTTGAGTTTTATTTAAATGTTGTTATTTTCGTTTTATATTAATTTATTTGCTAAAATGTTATTTATTTATATGGTTGTTTGTTTTTCATATTGTTTCACTTATTTTTTAATTACCTCTGTTTTAATTTTATTTTAATATAAAAAAGTTCGTAGAAAAAACAAGGTGATGAGTTTAGATGATACATATATTATATATTTTAGGGCTGGAACAATTAACCTAAACATTTTGCACTGGAGTTATTGGTATTTTTCCATATTTGTTCCACATATGTGGGACAACACAAGATTAGTACATATAACAAAATTGATACCACAAAAATTAAGCATGAGATAACTTTATTATGAAGAAAGTCACCTCCCAGTCCCTTCTTGAAACTGGAAGTACAAATATTTCAAGAAATGACACAAGATTTAAACGTAAATTTTTTGTTTTCAAATAAAAACTTTCGACTTCCTTAAAAAATTTACAAAATTTCTCTAGTAAATATGTTATGGAAATATGTTATTAATAGAATAAAAAATTGAACTTTAATTAAGAATATTTATTGATTTATAGTATATCATTTAGTAATACTAACTTAAAATTTCTGAAGTCAATAAAATGTTCTATTTATGGATCTAGAATAAAAATTACAATAATAACAATTATTATTCGTTTTTTAGCTTTTTTTATGCATATATTGTGTACATATAATGTACCTAAAAGAATAAAATATATACTTGATATGAATGGAGAAATTAATAACAATCTTATAATAAACTAAAAAAAATTATGATGTGATCTAAGTTATTTTATAACTTATTTATTTTTCAATTTATTTTTCAAATATTAAGATTGTTACGACTAAAGGCTTTATTGGATTGAATTTCTTTCAAATTGTTAATATATTGAAAAGTCACAACAAAACACTTCTTTGCGTAAAACAGCTTATTTATTTAATTTTAAATTTGTTTCTCGACTTGATTTTTTTGATAATATTTTTTATATATTTTATACACGGCTATAGGTTAGTTTTTGTTAAAATTAAAATAGCCGGATATAAAAGACTAGGAAAGATAAACTCTATACTGTCTTATTCATACTGTCTAAACACTCTAATCCGACTAAGGGGTATAATAGATCTTTTCCTATCCCTTTTCTCAATAATAATAATAATAAAGAATAAGAAACTGGACTGCTAGGTGCTTTGTCCTGATGAAACAGTTAATTTGATATATAGTATTATTACAACTTTTTTAACGACTTCAAGCACTTAAGATGCCTACCGAAAATATACCGCAAAAATATGTAAAATTGCAGTGTTTCGCATAATAAAAGCTATTTTTAAAATATTCTATTTACGTTCGAATATTTGGTTTCGCAAAGCTCATGCTTGTAAGTTATGCACCTCGTATGCTAGGAAAGATTAAAAACGTGACCCAACTGGATCCAATACCAAAATGCTCGACAGAGTTATCAATTAGATTAGGCAGAGCAATTCTAATACTTTGCATTGCAAACTCGATCCTCAATCGAGTACATACTTAAATAAAAATATAAACACACATATAATTTATATGTTAATAAAATACAACATTAATATGAAAAAACTGATATGATTTTTTATTACATTTTTTATATATATTATATATATTTTTGCGAATTAAAATTTGAATTGCACAGAATTTAAAATTGACGCCATTTTTGAAATTCATTTAATAAAATTTATTTTATAAAATTTCATATTATTTTTTCAATTTGTTCCTACTTGACAGCTTCGTTTGTTGTTGTTGTGGGTGTTGTTGTTATTGTTGTTATAGTAGACATTGTTAGTATTATTATTGCATTTGTTGTTGTTGCAATATTATGTGTTGTTGTTGTGAGTTTTTACATATTCTGGTCACGTAGTGTAAAACTGAAATACAACATTTGTGCCGAATTTCTGTAATTTAAGCCAATTATGAGGGGTAAATGGAAGCTGTTTAGCTAAATTGAACGCATTTGAGTGCTCGAACTGTGGCTGGAACTCAGGTTGGGTAGCTCGTTTCGTATGTGTGCAGCACAACGTGAAAATGCGAAACAATCGTTGATTTTGCAAATAAATGAGCCAGGCTAATTCAAAATTTCAAATTTTGAAAATGTTGTCGAGCGTCTCAAAACGAAAAGTGTTAAAAAAATAACAATAATAATTTTAAGTTGGAATATTTCAAGCTATTGAATTTATATTCAAGGTCTCCAATTCATTTTAACCTATTCATTAGCAGTTTTTACCTCATGTGCGAGTTTATAAAATGTAAAGCACCATTAAACCGAACCCCGAACCTTTGAAATCCCTTACTTAAGAAAAGTTATTTAGACATTTCCAAGTTTAACCATCCATTAAGTATTGCACAGCTTTTAGATATATTTGTAAGATTATGAATAAATATATAAAAACTCAGATATTAACATTTTTACTATTATTTACGATATATACCGGAGACAGGGAGACAATGTTTGATTTTGTGTTTACTGCGCAGTTAAGGAAATTTTGAAATTTCCTTTTACCTTTTTAATACTACAAAATTTATAATAGTTTAAAATATTTATTAACTTAGTAATAACTAATAAGTTAAAAAATTTAAAGCGCTGTTTATTTGGTGTATATTTATATATATTTAAGTGTATATGTATATATATTGTGGTACTTGTGGTTCACCATCAGCGCTACATCGTCCGCATACCCCATTGTGTGTAAGCCTTTGAAATCAAGATGTTGAAATAAAGAGTCTATAGTTACGTTCTACAGGAATGGTCATAGCACCCCTCCCTGCCTCTCAGTCCATGTTTTCCATTTTGTTCGTTTATCGCTCTTTGCCTCAACATGAAATCAATCCGTTCAATAATGAGTGAACAGTCTTCTCGGTCAAAGGGTTATCAAAAGTTTCTTTGATGTCCATTATGATGGCCATCGATATGCCTCCTAAAGTTAGGTCTCTCTCTCTGTTGCTCTTACGACCTTGTGCAGAGCAGACTCTGCTTAGAGGATACTTAAGTAGGGTAGTGCTTTCTAGATTATTCACTATTACCTTTTTCATAGCTTTAAGCATGAATAAGGACAGGCTTACTGGTCTAAACGACTTTGCTTCCGTGTAAATCTTCTTTCTTGGCTTGATTAGAAAACTCACCCTTGACTCTCTCTAAGCCTTAGGGGCGTACCCTGTTGCCAGTGACGTCATTAATATTTTCGTGAGCTTATCTGCGAGCAGGTCAATTCCGCACCGCAGGAGTGCTGGAATTATGCCATACAACTACGGTGACTTTATTGAAGCGAATGTCAAGATAGCATTCCTAACCGCATTTGTGGTCACTATCCTCCCTTTTTGGGAGAAGCCAGTGATCAGAATATTTGAAACTTCCTGTAAAATGGGTTTCTATGAGAGTATTCAATGACTCTCCTACGCTCTCCGGTATGGTATTATCCTTCTTTCGGTTTAAACCAAGTCTTGAGACTGGGTCTTTGGTGACCATCTTTATATTTAAGTGTATATTTTTTAAATATTTATTTTCCATAATTTTGCATATTTTAAAAATATTGCTTTTTCATATTTTTGAAAATTTGTGGAACTTTTTAATTTTGTATGGATTTTTGTTTACAAACTTTGACAGATGACTGGAATATTCGTTGAAATTTTCAATGAAGGCTCACAATAGATCGCTTATTGCTTTGGTAACATTTTTTTCTAGAGTGGTTAAAATGTTTGACCACTTCACAACAAGGCACTTAGATAAAGATTGTAGTGTTGTTGTTTTGCGTACTCTCTAGCAACTTTTAGGAAGTAACTTGTTTTTTGCCACACTTAAAAGCAGCCGAATACATCTAATATAACTACAATTTGTTAGAAGAAAACTAAAGTGTAATTTGCCTATAAATATGGCTTCGATAAAGTTGTCAGAGTTGGTCTAAGGTTTTGAAAAACCTGTTTACTTTTTTATTTACATGCCTCTGGAACCAGTTAAAATGAACTTTCGCTTATTCTTTAGTTTTCTCAGCAACTGTTGAGATGTCCTAGTCTCGATGAGTATCTACATTACGAACATACCATGGGGCGTTAAAAATATTCCGAAGAATTTTGTTTTGAAACTATTGAATTATATTGATATTGCTCTTGGGTACTAAATTTATGTACTATAAGATTATGTTTGATCTTCGTCCAATAAACCAGTTCTTTTTTGTTATTTTAAGCTTCAGTTCATTTTACTTTATTATGATGTCCTCCTTCAATTTTAACTTTGCATCAAGAATTATGCCAAGATATTTTGTAGTATTTGCATATGGGATTAGAGATCCTAGTAGCATTATTGCATTTAAGTAAATATATTTAGATGAAGAATATAACAAATAGACGACATCATAGACGGTGTAAAGCCGCTATAACAATATGGTCTATGGTCACTATGCCACTATGGTCTACTACAGTATTTCATAGACTTTATTACTTATTGTTAAGGGTTAAGCAAAGCAGAAGAAAGCAAGGTTTTTTATATAATATACATAAAATATACTCATTTCATTTCAGGCACTATTAGAATCTATTATGCACTTTTCCTATTTTTAATTTATTGTACATATATATATATATTAATATTACAAAGATTACACTTTATCTAGAAAATATATTATTTTTTAAATAACCCCATACCTTTGTTCCAAACCAAATATGAAAACATATTTTATTGTTTTTTCATGATTTAAAAACAAATAATTCAAGATACTTTATTATATAAAATATATAAATAAAAACACTTGCCAAAGTTCAATAATATTTATTAAAGAAAGTTCTATATTTAAAATAAATGTCTAGGAGTGCAACTCTATTATTCCAATGTCTGTTCACACAAAATTCTATTTTCTGAACAACTTAGCAAATATTATAAAAATTTTTTTTAAAATTCCGGTGCAAACCTCATAATCCCTATTAATATCAATAGACCCCACCCATTATTTGTTAAACAAACTAAAAACATCTTTCGGAAAAAAATTAAACTTTCGCGAAAAAAAACCCATAGAGAAATTCCGCTTATCATAACAGATAGGGAATTTCGAACAGCCACACGAAGAATCTTATATGATTCAGGCGTTCTAAGCAAAATATCATAAATGTCTATATTTTTTTGATAAATATTAGATTAATTATTTAATGACAAAAAGTAAACACACGTGTTGACATGGAATTTCCAAACACATTTTCTTCTGAAAAACAATTCCCTTTCAGCTTAACTTTTACCAAATGTTGATATTTCTTATATAAGAAAATTAATATACTGAACTAATTATCTATACATTTTAAAAACATACTATAAATATTTTTTTGGCATGTAATTAAGTAAACATCAAAATAGTGGGGGGCCTCTTACTGAGCATAATGTATTATGTTAATAGAATATATGTATATAATACGATTCAAAAATAGTTTCAAGTGAAAAACAAAAAATTCTTAATAAATAGATCTAGATCAAAAATAATAAAATCAACTATTTATTTTATTTCTTTAAGGATTTTATATATACATATAGAAAATATACCCGTATAAACAAAATTATTACTTTATATATACGGAAAAATTGATGAAAATCTTATATCAAATTAAAAAAAAAAATTTTTTTCTTACTCATCTTTTATACACCAGAAACAAGAAGAATAGTTTTATTTGGAAGATATTACGAGAAGATTATATTTGAAAAATGCCTTTATACATAGTTATCTACTCTAATATTTACAGCATGGACATATATCCGTTATATGTCCAATGCCATACAAAATATATGTCCAATAAAATTTTGAAATTTCATCGTTTCATTGCCGTTTAAATTACAACAACTTATCTTCATTTACACGTAAAGGAAAATCCAAAAACATATTTGTTTAAGTGAATGAATATATAATATATAAAATAAAATACAAAGTATAAATATAAAATACATATAAAACAAAAAAACATATGTACACATAAACGTAAAACCCGAACTTTTTAAATAAATTATAATACAATTTACGGATTCCATGACTCGTATTGTAAAAAATGCTTAGAATAAAAGTTATAATGAACGCGGTTTGATGACTAGCCGATATTGAAAGTAAAAGCTTCAAACATAACATATCTACAAAACATATATTATTACCCATAAATCTTATGAGAATCAATAGGCCACAATTAGATTCTTTCATTCTGTTCTGTTTGATGCAACTGCCTTCACTTCTCATCAGGTTTTTCCGGTCCTAGCAGCTTCGAGACCAAATTGCATGCGCCATATAGAACTCTACGGATTTCAGTCTATGCCCATTCAGGTAATATCGTCTTGTGCCCTCCGTAGTATGTGGCCTAACCAGTTCGACTTGCACATACGTATCTCCTGAGGAATATCTATTTACTTTGCCATCTCTATGAGGTTGTTACATTGGCAATATTTGATGCAGGCACCGATTGGTGAAGATTTGTAGTTTTTGTACATCTCCTGGTGCTGCGTTCCACGATTTGCACACATACAACATCGTCGATTTGACGCTGGAGTTTTAAATGTTATAAATGTTTAACTTATAAATGTTAAATTGCAGTGCCTCGAAAACTAAGCTGTATTCCGAAATATTAAATTTAAGTTACCCGGAATATTAAAATTTATTAAGAATTAAATAATTATTTATTATTATTATTAAATTTATTAAGAATTTTATTTACTATTATTTATTATTAATTTATTATTAATTTATTAGTAATGTCACAATTCAATTCACTAATTATGAGATCAAGCTTAGATAAAAAAGAGCTGTTGCAGGTATCCTTCATCAAAAGTATGTTAAATAATTTATTTATACGGACAAGTCAAAAATAATTTTAGCATTTAAATCAACTATCGAGTGTAATCATTTGTAAAAAATAACCCTTTTTGTCATTATTTTTCATAAATGTCAAGTTTTCCACGATCGGATTGATATATAAATTGTGTTCATTGTTAGATTTTTGGAACTCAAATACAATTATACAGGGCGTTTTATTCAAGGTGCTTCAGTTTTAAGAGGTGATTATTGGTAATAATAACCATAACAGTAATAACAAATATTATGTGTAAGATGTCCATATTATATAAATACCGGGTATTTTTAAATATCGTGTATCCAAAAAAAAATTGTAATCCAAATGGCCTTTATATTTAATCCACAACTCTTCAGTTATCTATTAAGTTTTAATCCATTACGTGTCATTTAATTCAATGTTTAATATGTCTTTGTACTCAACCTGGATGAGCTAACTTTAAGGTATGATGTTTAATATTATTATGTTGAAGCTATTTGAGTCAGTACACTTAAGCACTTTTACTCTTTTTTAACTCGAGGTATTTTCAAAACCCCTCTTTACTCCTTAACTGTATTATTGTTTATCACTTCATCAGACTAAACAATAACTGACCTCAGATCTGCATACCTCCCCGAGGAACCTATAACCATTAATATCACTATGTTTTGTGTCTAACAATTTTTTTGCTTCCCTTTCTCTCTCCTATGAATCTCTCAATACTCGGAACAAAAAATCATCGTCCGCAATTAAAATCTTATATATATCTTATTAACACATAAATAAACTGTACCTTCGGCCTGGACAAAACCAACAACTTGAGAAAAATGAGGTACTCTTATGTCTTAATGACATACTGTTTAGTTATATTCTCGTACTTATATCTTCCAAATAACGATTCGAGTACCAATTATTCGTTTCAAAATTTTTTAAGTGTTTAGATAGACAACACTTGCAGTTCATATTTATATTTAAAACATTGTCATAGTAGAATGTAGGGTAAACTTTACACCCACTTATTTTCTACGCCAAAACGGCTGTCAAAATATAATCATTTTTGGCACAAGCTATTTTTTTTTTTTGTATTTTGTTTTTTATTATTTTTTTAAGTTCTAAGAAATTAAAAACTTAAAGAAACGAACAAATATTTTTACATAGAAAAAATGCTGCGCTACCTTTTCAATTTTCAAAAGAAAACTTATTCAGAAAACGTCGAACTACAATTTTCTTTTGTACTCACGAAATTCAAATTAATTGCCAAAAATTATAAATATTAATTTAAAACACTTTCAAAGCTAACTATATAATTAATAAAAACAGATAATTATTTATCTGTGCATGTGTAATTAAGTATGCAGGAGCACGTGTGAGTTAGCAAAACAAGTATTTTAATTTTGTAATAGAATTTATTTTTGTCTGACTAATGGCTCTGGTTGGGTTGTAGATAGGAGCGTCTTAACTAGTGAGTAAATAGTAAATAGTAAATATAAATACTAAAATTAAAACCTAAAACAAGTTGCCGTTATCAGCTGCAGACGATGATTACGTACCTATGCAAATAAAAAATATAATTCCGATGCACTACAGTGTACATACGGTTTCAAAATAAACAGTAGTGGTGTGATAATACAACCACTTGTACCTCCAGACGACGTGATACGTCAGGCTATTGCATCTATAGAATGGAGTACTCTCGATCGCATAATATACTATTTCAAACAGTCCAAAAAAATTGTTTACATTTAGATTCTCCCTTCGATATATATAAGTTTATTTTGTTCTGAAATATATATTCCGTTTTAATGAAATTTAGTTTTGTAATTTTCAATATTATTTTAACTAACAAAATAATTGCCTAGATTACAGACTGCGGGTTAAATTTTTATCTATTGGTTAACGTATAGAAATAATGTATAAATGTCTATACATTAGACATACATCCACCACAACTTTTTTGTTTGTATAAAAAAATTTGTTTTTAACAAACTATAATTTTTGAATTTGTTTTCCAAAAAATGTATATTATTCTCTTCCTCTTAATGTGAGAATTCTGGTCACCTCCAGTATCACTACGTTATACAGTTTATAATAATGTAAATTTATATTATATAATTATGATCACACTCTATTTGACTACGTCACAGAGTTTATGATAATGTATTGTTCTAAGATATTTTTCTTGTGGGTGGGCATGTAGATTGTTTGATATTCTATCAAGTATTTGTCACCATTCTCTGCCGCAGTCAAACCTATTTTTCTATCCTATATGTATGATTTATATATATATATGATATATCATATGATATATCATATGATATATCATATGATATACTATATGATAATGTACATTTGACATAATCTTACACCTTACGTTATGATATTGTAAAACTGATTTGTGTAGTCAGTATTAAACAGATTAAACTTGAAATGAACGAAGAACTTCGGATTTGAACGGTAAAAAGAAACTATAAGAGTGAATATTTAAAATCGAAATACATATGAAATATAATTTTTAAATTGGTGCTTAATTTTTCAGGAGAGCAATTCATGCAAGTTATAGACAACGGTCAAGCATTTCCTATCCAGAACTCCTAAAAAAAATAGCTCATTTAATAATTCTAGTGCAATTTCATTTCTTGCTCCTTTTTAATTCGGGTAGAAATGATAGAAAAATAAACTACAATATTATTTAAAAAATACAGATGAGACTTTGTTAAAAATGTATTCATACAAACTTTGAATACTCATCCTGGATTATAATATTAAACTAGTGTCTGAACACATATTAAATTTAGGGACTAGTGTCTGAACTTCTATAATAGATAAATTGTCATTTTATCATACGATTCAATTTATAGTATTAATGTGTCATGTAGGTGATATTTGTAATCCAAAATTATGTGAAATAACATCAAAGTTTTCTTTAGCAGCATTTTCTAAATCTGAATTAATCTGAATAACATTTCAAAAGGACCCTCATTATCCTCATACTTTTTTAAAACTATTATAAGAGCTCTAAAGTCCAAACACAAGAAAAGAGATTCATCAACTCATCGAAAGCAATTTCAAATAGCCAGCTCGCTATGAGGCAGTGGTTCCCAACTTTTTTTTGAACAATTTTTTTGAACCATGAATAATGTTATATTATTATAATATATATAATAATTATATTATTATATGAATTGTATAAGTGCATAGGTACATTACATAGGCTATAAAATACGTACTTGGATATACTTGGATAAGTGATAACTTTCAGTGGACAAACTACACGCGATGTATTCATAGCTTCTCCAGTCTCGTACATTAAGATCGATTAGTGCTCTCTCAACTTGATCACTCCACCGGAGACACGATCTACCTTTAAGCTTTCTTCCGTCAACTACTGCTTCAAATACCTTTTTCTCTGAAGCATCTTAATCTATTCTCACGACATGACCAAACCAGCGAACCGCTGAATGTTAATTCGCTGAACTATATCAATGTCGTGATAAAGCTCTTACAGCTCGTGATTTATTCGTATGCGGTAGTCGTCATCAACTCATAGAGGACCAAAGATCTTACGAAGAACTTCTCTCTCAAACACTCCAAGTGCTGCTTCATCATTCTGTGATAACGTCCATAACCTATAGAGCGTAAGTTTTGTTTGTCGAGAGAGAGCTCTAATCCCAGTTGCCTACTGAACCCATAGTAGCACCTTTAGCAATGGTGATTCTTCGTATGTTCTCCAGGCTGAAATCGTTGTTGTTTGTTACGGCGGTGCGAAAGTAGATGAAATCCTTGACAGTTTCGAAAGTATAGTCGTCAGCCACTATCTCGGCACCTAAGCGATGCAAATTTCTACAAGTAGCCGACGTATACTTCGTTTTGATTCGTTTTGGGAAACACTGCTCTAAGTAAAAAGGACACTTAAATTACCATAAGATTTCTGATATAACAGTTACAGTTGAATTACCATCTCAACAAATTTAGTTTATCGAAATCCAATATCTATTACAATCTTTTACTTTAGATAAAGGTAAATGTTATAAAATGTATTCATAAAAGTTTTAATATAAATAATTTAAAAAGAATTTATTTAGTATCACTAATTTTTGATATTTTCTCAAAAATATCAGCCACAAGTCTATACCTCTATTTTGAATGCCATTAGAAAACTGACCTATTCGACTTTTAATCAATTCACAGTAAATGTTGATCTTTGCACTATTTTAAATATATTTTAATAATTTCTATTTCTAAAAATACATACAAACATGTGTATGTCAAATGGATTGTATATATTCATACGTAAATCTTAACACGTTTGTTTGTTTTTAAATTTCCGCCTCATTAAAACGAAAATGAATAAAAATAAAATTTTTATATGATGAAATATCTTATAGAAATTGCTATCATCTGCAATTAAAATTCTAAAATATATTAACAAATATGAATGAATTTAGCATTTACTTTTCTAACTGAGACAGACAAAAGCAATAGTAGCGATAATAAAAGTTTGTCGCAAGTGATAAGTAAAAAAATAATGAATAAAAATAAAATTATATGAAATGTATGAGAAGCAACTATTGTTATTGCTAAG
The DNA here is from genome assembly GCF_002237135.1 of Teleopsis dalmanni. Taxonomy (NCBI): domain Eukaryota; kingdom Metazoa; phylum Arthropoda; class Insecta; order Diptera; family Diopsidae; genus Teleopsis; species Teleopsis dalmanni. The sequence continues at coordinate 76,672,115 of NC_051846.1, read as the reverse complement.
CCAGTGAAATTCTACTCTACTGCAGTACTCTGCTCTTTCGCCATCGTTGCACAATATCGCATGTATTCAATGCTATGAAAATTATTTTATTCATTGTTAATACAATAATTCAAGGCTATTATGTACTTTTAGTGTTTTTCATTAATTATGAGTAACAATTTCCTTAAAGAAGTTATTCGGTCTCAAAACAAATTGTTGAGCACTATTAATTATTTATAAGGAAACGTACAAAACCTGAATCATAAGTCTCATTATCATACATAAGTCTCACTATTGCTGTTTAATTCATATCTACAATGTGTACGTAAAGTATATTCTATGGGTACGAAATATAAAAGCGCTATTACAAATCAATAAGTATATAACTAACAGACTTTCATAACTTACATTTTTTAAATTTGATGACCAAGAAGTTTGCTATTAACCTCCGCAAATAAACTTACATCGGTTCCTGTATCAAATTTTCTGTATTTATTATTATATTTAGGCTCTCTAGTAACTGCGAAGTTTCTTCATAACCCCTCTCTACGCCTTGATTGGATTATTGTTTATTACTTCATCAGGCTAAGACTAATAATAATTGAGCTCATATCTGCCTACCTCGCCGAGGAGCCTGCAACCATTCTGAGATTCGATAACGCGGTGTTGGTAAGCCTGTCAGTTTTAGTAAATAATTTCAGGGCTCTATCCTTTAAGTATTTTTTGATCGAATCAATCTTGAGATCTCTGAGGATATCATTTGTCCTAATGTATTTGTTTACCTCAATTTTCCACAATTCTCAACCTAAGAAACGTAAGGCAAGAGATTCAAAATTTTGCTCGAATGGCAACATATGAATCAAAATTAAATTGAGTACAACCGGAGATAATGAGAAAAAATAAGTAAAGAAGTTATATTATTTCTATGACGATAGTTGATCAATAACTCTTTAATTATAAGCAAACCTAAACTAAAATGCTAGCTATTAAGCTGTGAAATGTATTTAAAGAAATTAATTTATTTTGTAAGGACTAAAACTAGATACTCATATGTGATTCAAGTTCTCAAAACGAAGAAATTAGATATAGAAAGGAGAACTACAAACTAGAATAAGAAATATAAAAAATAGAGTTGACACCAAGAAAATGCGGTGGTCTGGACGCAGATCGAAAATCAAGAGAGCCTGACTTGAAATGCCAACATAAAAGAGACCATCCTCGAAATAATGCGAAAGCGGTTCCGAAGGGGAATAAGTCTCGCTGAAAAGGAGGTGTTTTAGTGCGTATACTACATATTAATGTTAGGGAGTCGGGCACACCATTCCGACGACGGTCGGTTTGACGGTGCATAAAGCATTCCACCTTCTCACCACAAAAAAAATATAAAAAAAATCTAGATAATTATATTTTTTTTAACACACAACTAATGAAACAACAAATAAAATAATAATTAATAATAGTCATAAACCAATAGTAAAAACAACAACATATGTAGTATAAACGTTAAAAGTCATGTTAATAAACTATGATAAAATTTATACGCTTAAAATTTTTAAAATTAGAATTTAAAATTTAAAAAATACTTACTGGAAATATATAAATCAAAAAATGGATAACAATCAGGTCTTCAAACCTGAATTGAACTGAAAACCGAAAATAACAATGTTTCTACTCAAGCAAAATACGGTACCGAACCAAAAAAATATCATCTTATTTTGGCACAGTTCGGTACATCTTCTTTTATTGTCATTTATTTATGTATATATATATAAGTTTTATGAAAACTACATATAATGCAATTAAATTAGGGCTGTCCAAAGCAAGGCCCACGGACGATATGTGGCTCGCGGCTAATGTTTGTGTGGCCCGGGACATGTTTCTAATCTACCACAATTACACAAAATTTCTTCTTGCATACTTTGGTAAAATTACATTATTTTATTTTTATAGTATACAAAATAAATAAATTTAAGCTAATAATTTAATAAAACTAAATAGAAAAAAAAATAAAATTATTTAATAAAAATATTTAAAAAGTATTTTCTCTTAACTAAACTAAAAATTGAAGAAATCGTTTTTTTTTCTCTATTAGAACAAAATCCAGAACCGAATCGATATATTTGTTTGAGTGAACCGGAAATAACTACGAAGGTAAGAAAAATACAATTCACAACCCTTATAAAAAACACTAAAAATGCAAACGATTCAAATCTTTAAAAATAATACCTTCTCTAATATCTTAGCTGACAGTTTGACACTTAACTTCGGTTTATACATTATATTATTCACTTTATTATTCACGTTGTGATATAATTACACTTTTAGATTCAAATTCATCATCAAAATAATTGCGATGGTTTATTTTCATTTCTCTCTATTAAAACTTATAACTAGTGTTATATACAGAGTTTATATTTAATACATAATTAATCGTAAGAATAGTATGTTCTATTCGTCCTATATATACTCCTATAAAGAAGGTCATAGAATTTAACTAATATTTCTCTTATAGTTTTTATTAGTTTCTACACAAAAAGAGTTTTACTAGCTCCTATAAGAATTCCAACTATATACTGTATACAATATATGAAAATTTATTGTTTTTTTTCATACCAAATTGGCTTCTTAGCCGATAAATTGATCTACATCGATTACATCGTTGCACTTTATCTCTATATTAAGGTTACGTAGAGTCCATATTAAGGGTGATCATCTTCAGAAAAAGAGTTTTATTATAAATAATTCCATCTCTATATATACAATATATGAATAATTATTATATTTTATTCGTAACAAAACAACTCCTAAGCTGATAAATGGATCTACATCGATTACATCATTACACTTTATCTCTATATTTAGAGGTCTAACTGTGGCTGAAGCATCGTTACGTAGATGATATTAAACTCCAGAATTCTTATAAAAAAAAACTGTATAGATTAAAACAATCATTTATTTTCTGAGAAACATAGTTTCACACGCAGGGATACGTCTAGTTTTATATAAAACTACAGTAAAAATTCGCTTCATTTCTGTTAAATTAAGATACCCTTTTTTATGTTTTTTTTTAAACTAATCCTCTTTTTATTGTAATTTTAAACAACTAAACTCTTTTTTGCTAAGCACTCTTAATTAACAAACGAAAGTTGAATGTTGGTTAGTATACGCTCAAAGAGGAGTTTTCACTTTACTTGTGTATAAGTTTGACAATAAAAATAACTTGAATTGTTCTACACTAAAAACTACTAATTGTAAACCTTTTCTTAGCAAATGTTAAAAACTTATTTTTAGATTTATTGCCGTATTTTTAATTCCAAAACTGATTAGAACTGAAATTAATTGTTTTTAATTTAAAAAAAAACTCAAAATGACTGATTGTCACACTTCAAACAAAGTATTCTTTTTTTTTTCTTTTTTGCAACGAACTACCTGGCAACAAAAAATGACATTAACGAAAGAAAAAATTATAAAAACAAATAAAGCAACAAAACAATAGACACCAGCAAAAGAAAAAAATATTAATAACAGCAACAAGGGCACCTTTTTAAACAAAGTAGAATGGTATGAGTCATTCGAAGTTGTGAAAAGCAAACCTGAAGAAGACAATGAATAATAAAACGAAGTTGGCTTACAGAAAACCGATACACACACTTGCAAACATATGGAGCACAGAACAGCACAACTCAGCGCACTATTGTTTGTTGTTGGTGTGCACTGGTGATTGAAGCAACAAATTACTTATGGGAAAGATTCATGAAATACTTACATACTTACATTCAAGCAGCTCGTGATTTTCTTTTTAGCTACCTTCAAATAAATGGGCAGCAGGGGAAAATAATAAAATAAAGGAAAAACATGTATTTATTTGTAAAAACTTAACCAAACTTTGCACTTTGCGGCAACAAACATATGAAGCTGCGCTAAGCATTGCAAAGTTGGCAAGGATTTTTTATTTAAAAATTTTTGTAATTTATTTTTATTTTTAGTTACAAATTTTTGTTTTTTCTGGTTGAATTATTAAAAAACTTAACATTAATACACAATAATATTAATAATAAAAAAAATTAATACATGCACATTTTTTGTAGTAATAAATAGTTTCAATTTGTTGTTTCCTATGAATAATAATAGTACATACATATATAATATATATTTTTGTATTTTTTAATTTTATGTTTTTTTTTTATGAATATCATAATATTTAGTAAATGAGAACATTATTAAGTTTTTTTTAATTTTTAATTTAATGTTTAATTGAAAATTGTATTTTGTTTTTAAATATATCGCAAATGTTTTTTTTCTTATATGTAAAAAAGTTTCCGAAATGGGAAGGAAAAAAATTTTTCAAATTTTTTCTTACTAAATCTTTTTACTTGAGTTCACCATGAACTACCAAATTTCACAAAAGAGTTTCATTTTTTTTTTAATTTAGGGATTTAGGGATGAGGCAATTACAGGGATATTGAAAATACTTAAATATTAATAATTAATGGAGTACGTTTAGGTTTTTGTTGTTTATATAAGATCAATTTTAAAACTTAGCATCTTAACCAGTATCACATTTTCATGAGTTTGAGATTTGGCAAATTATAATTTTGCCATTATCTTAAAAATTCATGTTTTCACAATTTGTTTTTGTAATCAACTTAAATACCTAAGACAAAAAATATTTACCTACATACTAATGGTGGTGAGTTCACATATTATATATAATCGAAAGAATATATATATAGAATATATTCACTATATATGTATTGAGATGTATAGTGTATTTCAATTAGACATAAGATGTGTAGTGTGTAACCGTGTGTATATGTATGTGTGTAGGTGGGGTGGCTTCGAAAATTAATATTAATTAATAATAATACATCGTCTTCGTTTCGATACTATCGAAAAAATTTTTATCGATAAAATTGCTTTCTCGTTGTTATAAATTTACCACATCACGATGATGGTGTAGAGATGGCAGCACTACTGCTGCTATTACTACCGTAACTATAACTGCTGCGCTCTTGTGGTGAGTACAATTTATGTTTAGTAATGCTGAACTCTGGACTGATAGTTATTGTACGTGCCAAGCTTTTCATGAATTGTGGCAATAATGCAGTCCAACCACGATGGTCCTGACGCAATGTTAAATATATCTCAAAGGTAGATACCATTTCGGGATCCAATTTGAGTGATGCAATACGTCTCGAGTTATTTGGTTCATCTTCGAATTCGATGTATATGGTGCAGCCACGTATTCCGCACGGTTCCTTCTCGGAAACACGTATAATTTCTGCTGCTATTCTAGGTGTGAGATCACAGGGTAAGGAGACTTCAGTGCAGGTTAAATGACGCGATTTAGCCGCACGCAGTTCATCAAGCAAACGCAATGAAAGTTCATTTACAGCTGTTGCATCAATATCATCACAGTAAAATAGATTTGTGTTATCTGGTGTATGATTGTAGTTACTATAACCAATGCGGTAACTACTATCTGTTGCTGGTTGTTGTTGTTGATTTGCAACAGCAGCAGCAGCACGTGATTTACCATTGCTGCTCACCTCTGCAGTGCGTTTAGTTTTCTTGCTTATAATACTGTTCTTCATTTTATTGGTAGTGTTACTCTGTAGATATGGTAAATTGGTGGGTGACTGCGTTGCTTTAGTTGGCGGCGGTGTTAATATGTTAGCCCAGTCTAAAATAAAAGAAAAAAAACATAAATTAATTATTAATTTGTTAAACATTTAAGAAAAAATTATTTAAAATACATTTGTATATCAGTTCTTACAATTTCTTTTTTGAATTTTTCAATTTTTTAATCTTTTTTAAACATTCTTTTTTTTATAATCGTGCGCTGCCAAACACGCATTTAAGCAAAAACAACAACTAAGCACGCTTTTGCTGTATGTTCGCTTGGCAACAATGTATATGAACACTTTTTTATTTTATTTATTTTTTTCTTTTTTGCTGAACATTTGCAACCGATAAGCTATGTCAATAAAAATTTAAAAAAGACACTTGAAAAAAGTATTTGAATTTCATTTACAAGGCTAGGCTAGAAATTTTATTTTTTAAATTTAATTATTTTAACTTGATTTCAAAAAATTGGTTTAATAATAAAAATTTCGAATTAATTTTACTTTTATTTGAAGTTATTTAAAAAAAAATGTTTACTACATATATATGATTCTTTCTTTAAACATTGAATTATAATTTAAAAAAGACTAAATATAATTTAAATAAAATTTTTTTGTATGTAATAAAAAAAATTTCTAACAGTGTAATAAATAAATGCAGTTCAACAATTCTGTTTACTTACTTTTAGCTTTATAGGTACCGAGCGCCCCGTATACCGTCGTCTCATATGGTTGCTGCACAGCGAGTACTTCCATTTTCATTTGTAATAAGGAAATTGTGGATATTAAAAATTTTCTTAAAAATTAATTTTGCAGTGTATCAGCGCGCGTTTATCAAAAACTTTTGCCTTTCACTGGCTTTTCCTGCCGTTTTTTAGATTAATTTTCTTCAAGCAAAAAACTTAGTTTTTATTTTTAATTTCCAGAAAATTCGAGTAAGTTCGAAACTCTACTGGTGCTTGATGTATCACTTTTTCTTGTTGATATTTATCACAATTTGCTGAATTTCTTGCTTATTTTGAAAATATTTTCCCAACAAAAATATTTTGTAGAAAGAAAATTGCTTTATTACAAAATTTTTTAAACTTTTCTTTGCTTAATTTTTTTGTAGTTGAAATCACAGCACTTATTATTTGTAATAATAATATTTACTTCTTATATTTTTTGCATATCACTTTTTTAATTTTAAATGGCATTAGTCTGTTGCATTTATTAATTTTTTAAATTAAGATGGCAAAATTATTTTATAATTTCTTGCTTCTTTATATTTCATAAGTACTTGAAAATGTACAATTTATAGAATTCTTCTTGAAACGATTAAATTTTTTTTCTTAATACATTTATATCAAATCTGCTACGAGTCTTTTTGGTTTATCTTCGCTAGCTCTTTATTTTTCTTATTACCATCTATACCTCAGCAGTGTTTCGAAGCTACTATGAAAACCGGCTTCCCGTACACCGTATTTATAGGCTTCTCGCACCGACAAATATATATGGTATATTTAATTGTAATTGTTGTTGCTGTGTTATATTTTTTCCTCTACTTTACCGTTTATACAAAACGTTCGCTCAAGCACGTACGTCCCTTGCGTGTTGCGCACCTTATACATCCATATATATTTCTTATATATGAGAGAGAAACAACTTTTTTATATGCCGCTGCTATTGTGTAGCCAACGTTGAGTATATTTCACTTGTGTACTCAGTAAAGAGCAGTGCAAACACAACCACGTCGAGAAAACTGAGATGTAAAGAAAACAGAAGAGTAGAGTAGAAAATATTGTATGTGAAATTTGTATTAGAGCGCATTACAAAAACAAATATTACAACCAAACTGCAGAAATGATGATGAAAGTGTATTTCAATTTTACAATATATAACAGCATATATATATAAACAACTATACATAGTAGTGCATTGATATCGTTGTGTGTAATGAAAATTGCTCAAATTTAGTTTTCATATTTTTCAAATCTCTTCTTTGGGATACTCACTCAACAATCTCCCTTGCTGATTACACTTTCGACTACACTTTACCATCAGCTGTTATTACTTCCTTCTACAAAGTATACACAAACACACCAGCTTACTTATTCCATGCAACTCATATGTTACTTTGTATAATTTCGTATGCAAAGAAATATACATATGTACATATGTAGATGTTTGTATATTTTACTGGTTTATGTATACAAATGTACATTTTCCTTGTACGTATATGAAATTGTGTATATTATTTATTTATTTATTCATTTTTTGTATTTTGTATTTTTGAGCTATTCTCCTGCACTTTTCCGGGGACGTCAATCAGTACTTTGAGCAATGAGTATATGCCTGCTTTTTTGGTCTACGTGACTTTTCAGCGCACGTTCAGCGCGTTCATTGCAGAAGCATGAAAGGCAGCATCATATTTTTTTTTCGCTAAATATTTTATTTTTTAATGTTGCTTTTCTTTCTGCACTGAAATGAAATGCATTATTTCAGTTGTATTTTAATTTTTTTTTTTTTAATGGATACAGAACCTGACTGATTGCCTATGCGAACGTATAGGGATTGTGCGACAACTATTAAAAAGATATGCTTTCTTTTCCATCGTACCACAACGCCTCGCTTAAAGTAGGATACGCCAATTATACGTACCTACATACATACATATACATATGCAGCAGTATCAATGGACACTAAGCAATCATAAGTAAACCGGTATTAAAAATAATAGCGATTTTATGGAAAGGAAGCTATAAAATCAATTTTAGTCACTTTAAGACGAGACAAGCAATAATATATACTCGTCTGTACTGTAGAAAACTTGTCTTGAAGTTTATATTAGTTATGCCCACAAACTTTTTAATGATGTAAAGTAAAACTTTTATTCTGAATCAAAATTTCAGTTAATGACAATCAACATACTTAAAAATGTTTATATATAAAATATTAGTTTAAAAATTAATTTTGAAAAAACTTTTAATTAATTTTTTCTTTTTTTATTGAAGTATTTACTCATGTATGACAGTGAAGACCTAAAAATATTTTTTTATTAATTTAAAAATTAATTTTTTAATTGCATATAATAATTAAATTTTAAAATAATTTATAAATTATTAAAAACTTAATATAAAATAGAAATGCTTATATGTATATAAAATATTAGTTGAAAAATGTATTTTGAAAAATTTTTCAATAATTTTTTTTCTTTTTTTGAACTATTTACTAATTAATTACAAAATAAGTCATACAGCAATGATAGTAAAGACCCAAAATAATTTTTTATTAATTTAAAAATTAATTTTTTTAATTTAAAAATAATTTATAAATCGTTAAAAACTTAATATAAATTTGCTTCAATATTTATTATTATTTTTACTTTAAAATATTAATTATCCAAATACCAAATAATTTTAATAAAGTGTTTTTTAAGGCTAATTGATCAAAACTTTTTTATTGTTGTTAAAAATTAAAAATAAAAATTAAGAAAAAGAAATCACAATTTAATTTTGCAATAGTTTTTATTTTATCGATATTTCGACTTTAGTCTAAAGTCATCTATTTCTAAAGATTTCTATTTAAAAATAATTTATTTTAAAATAAAACTTTTTTTTTTTAATAAAAAAAACTTTTTTATTAACTTTAAATAATTTTTAAGTTAAATATTTTTCATTTTTATAATTTATTGTTTTAAAATCCAAATTTTATTTATATATTCTTGAATTTAATTTAAATTATTATTACAAAAGACTTTTTATTGTCACTTATCTTCAGGATTTGAATTAATAATAAAAAAAGGATTTTAACCTAAAAAACAATATTTAATTAACATAGTTATGTTTATACAGTACATATCTTTTATTTATTTATATTTATTTTATAGAATCATAATTTCATATAATTTTAAGCAATATATAACCCCTGCGTAGTAATCATATTAAGCTCTTACTGATACATTCTCTTTTAAGTTTTCGTGTTTATTAAGTAATAAAATTTTATTATTTGTTTAAATTTATTGATTTAGGTATATTGAAATATTTTTATCTGATTTATAATCTTATTAAGTGTATCTCTTTTTGGCAAACTTTTGCAATATAAAATTATGTCAATTTAATATATTTTTGTATACCAAAAAAAAATTTTTTAATTTTTAAAATTAAAAAAATTATATAAAATTTTTAATAACAAAAAAGTTTTTAACAAATGAAGCAATTCAGTTTAATATACGAGAACGGAATTATTAATAACTACTACCAAAATATTTATACTATTATATATACTTTTTGTAATTTAATATTTAATATTAGATAAAAATTTAATATAAATATTTATAAATAAATTAACATTTAATGTATACATCCAATATTGAACATAATTATTGGCACAGCAAGCAAATTAAACTTAAACACTGTTTTTATCCCGATAATGTAGCGATTTTTAATTAACAAAAAATTTTTTTTAAATAAAATGCTTAATTTGTAATTAAATTCATTTTATTTCATTATATTATCTCTTATGTATATTTAACTTATTAAAAAAAAAAAACCAACAACGTACCAAATTAGTCTGATACTAAAATACCACTTTTTGTAGTAAATTTTTTTTTTGTGAACAAACAAAACTTGTTCGTTTTTTATATATATATAATGGACATATATAATTATACTATTTTAATTTAAAAATCGTTAGGTTTTTAATATCAATTGTAACATTTTCAGTTCCAAACCCATCACAGATAAATTACTGAAATTCTGAAATATTATTGAATAGGAATGTTATGATACATATAAAGATTATATGTACCTAGGACATTCATATATGTATGTAATTCATATTATTTAATAAAATGAAAAGGAATAATACTTAATTAAATCTGGAATATAGACGTACTACTGAATATATGCAAATATTAATACGTTTATTACCCACACTATTAGACATAAAACTGTTTTTTGGAGTTCCAACATTGTTTTTATTAGTGATAAAAATTTTTATTAGTGATGATATGTATAATTTCCTATCTCTAGTAAACTCTTTCACAATTCTCAATAGGACTATAACTCTATCACCCAGCATTTATCTCCAAATGCTGTCGGTAAAATCTGCGGAATCAATTCCTGATATCAATTCCTGATGCGAACCAGTTCAGCCAACGTACTTAATTTATTTAAATATTTCATTATGTATCTTGATATCTTCAAACTAAAAATCTTATTTCCTTTTAAATACATCAATCAAATATAGACATTATGCATTTATATAATATATATTATAATTATTATTATAATTTATATAAAAACAGATCTTTAATGGAAAATAACTGAAGTACCAACAAATTAAAAAAAGGCACACATACAAAAAGATACATATTTAAATAAATCTACTTGAATGCACCAAACGACAATTTTACTTTCATAAATGTTTATTAAAAGTGCTGCATATTCATATACACAAATATACATATATATATAACCGGCTTCAATTAGAATATGTATCCACAAAAACTGAATCTGTTTTATTCTGTTCATGTTAGTAGGGTTGAGTTGGGGAAAAGGGCAATGTGAAGAAGTGCACAGCAAAAATACAACCGAAAGAGGATGAAAAATTGAAGTCGACGAATTTCCAATTGTCACAAATGCTTATAAACAGCAAGCAAGTCACTAGCAGTGAATTTAAAAACGAAAAGAATTAAATGAGAATTAATATGACAATCGGAAAAGCGCAGAGTAATAAGAGCAATAAAAACTTAAAAAAAAAATGCTCAAGAGTACAATTTACGCTTAAGAGTAAATTAAAGAGTTTTTCTCATTTTTAAGAGGAAATGATTATATGAGTATAATTACTCATATAAAATATTGAGACTATCAAACGACACTACTCTTATACTCAAAAATTGAGCGTTCAGATATATTAATTTTATTATTGTGCTACAGCAGAACTCAAAGACTCAAAAACATATGAAATGAAAAAACAGTCTATAACGTTTACATATATGCTTAATTATACTCTATGTAACAAACGGAATCAAGTCTAATTCTAAAAAAAAACTTGCATATACAACGTCTCCAAATTAAATGAAGTAATTAAATTATTAAAACTCTTCATTACTCTTTTTTTGTAATAATTTTATATATTCCAATTCTTCATCATACAACCAAATACATAGTTTTTGAAACTTTTCCGGCACTCAGTTTCAAACTATCAAAATATTCTCAAACGCTAATGCTCTCCCATTAAAAAATAAAGTTGCAAAATTTTTCAACACTCAAGTTGCGTTCGTTCTTTTGTACGCAATTGAACTCTCGCCTTGGTTGCACTTGAAACTTTATATATAAGCAAGCATACATATGATTTTCATATACATTTACTTATGGAAATAATAAAAACATAAATGTAGTATTCTCTATGAGCACCTCTATCTTCCCTTTCTCCAATTCCCCATTTGAGTTTTTCACAACAATCTCTGATTTTCTTGAAAAGTGCATGCATATGCGCCGTTGCAATGTTTCGAATGAAGGTAGAATTAGAATAGCTACACTCGCGTGCACATATTTACAACATACAATTTTATAAGTATATTGTTTAAAAATAGTGTTGCTTCTTTGAGTTATATTTGTTACTTTTTAGTACTCCTTTTTTTTGTTGTAATAATAAAGAAGGTATTCTTCTGTATAGCATGCTTGCATGTGCATGTGCGAAATCATCTGTTTTCTACCTCAAAAGCAAGTGAGTGGTTGAGTACTTCTTTATATACGTACGTACGTGTGTATGTATATCTATGCATGTGTGTGTTTAATGTTGTTTTTTATGACATCCATGCGGACATGTACATAAATATATGCATACAAATATACTTGAATGCAACTTCTGTATATGCTTGTGCGTAAATGTGTTACACTTAAAATTTTCCACTTGGTAACAAAAATAGGTAACAAAATGTTTGCAGTAAATTAAAGAAAAAAAAGGATGATGAAATAATATTAAACAATTAATACACTGTTGCAAATAAATGTAGTTATGTTCATATGTATGTATATGATTTTATAGAATGACGACATACAAATGTACGCACATACTTATGACCGTACATATGTATATGTATGTATTAATTCCTTGTATACAGGAACTTTCTTTCCTTAAAGTGCTTATTACAGGTGTCAAGTGTATTGCTGATTAAATGCACTACTTGTCATATAATGTATGTAGATATGTAAGTAAATTCCTTCATCTCATTTGTTTTTTTTTGTTTCGTTTTTGAAAACTTAACACAAAAGTCAGTTTATTCAATTGTGCAATATTTTTATTTTTATTTGTATTAATTGTACCAGAAATAATACTTTCCTTCCCTCTTTCCTTCTGGTTTGTTTGATGGAAAGTTCTTGAATAGTTCTTCATGCTTTGTTATTGTTGTTCGTGGTTATTATTCCTTCTTGTCTTCGTTGTTGTCAGGTAGCTATGCAGCAAAAGCAATCACTTAAGATACGCACACATACCCAAATCGCATGATCAGTGTTTACTCAACGATTTGTCAAATTACCCCTCCTAATATTTAATATTCTGATGAAATTCAATCTTTGTGGTGATAAGAAAATAATCTAAAAATCTTTCTTGGTTTTGAATATTGAAGAATATAAAGATCGATAATTTGAGATTAGTGATCATCGTGTAATTAAATTAGTATTTAAGCAATTATTTAATTTGTAATATAATATTTAAAACTAATATTCATATCTACATACATATTTAATATTAAATTCATATACTTATGATATAATTATAAGTAAAGGTCATATTACTTGTTGCTTAGTAAAAACGACATCGGAAACCATATGACCAATGTATGTATATGCATAACTACACACATGTAAGCCGATTTATGGTCGTCTGTCCCCAGCGGGACTTTCAGCGCTGAGGGAATCGATTCCCTCAGCGCTGAATGGTAATGCCTAGCGCTGATTATTCAAATGAAACTCCTAATTACTTTAACACGTGCATGTCATTGCGGGCAAGCGCTGAATCGTTCGATTACCTTTTCAAATTTGTAATGCAACATTTCAGCGCTGACATGCTCGCTTACCTTTTCGAATTTGTAATGCAACATATCAGCGCTGACATGTTCGCTTACTTTTTCGAATTTGTAATGGAACATATCAGCGCTGACATGTTAGCTTACCTTTTCGAATTTGTAATGCAACATATCAGCGCTGATATGTTCGCTTAAATTTTCAATTTTACCTATGCTATTAATTTTTAAATAAAATACTATAAATTTTTTTGAATAAATTATATTTTATATTTATGTTTTATACAATTAAAATATTAATATTAACATAAAAAAATATAACATACTTATATAGATGAATATTTTTCTGGAAATTGTTACTAACACCTTGAAGAGATTTCCAGACTCGACTTGATCACTTGTTCCGGCTTACCATCTGTACTTAAAGCATCTGTAAATACAAAAGTATGTTATTGTATACGCTAAAGTTAATTATGTACAATATACCATACCAAAAAGTGCTGCTGTCACATTCTCTAACGCTCTTAAGGACTTCTTGCCTTGGGTACCATTCTCCAAAATTCCAGGAAATTTTTCGCGTAATTGGTTGTTTTTTAATAACGCGTCTCATTGATGCAGTCTATAAATAACGTTATAGATGAAAAGAAATGTATGAATTAGTAAAATTGTTACATGTGAATATATTAATAAGTTGAAACTGAAAGTAAGAAACATATATAATTTAACTTACAACTACTTCAACGGCAGTGATTTCTTCATTAAATTGAATTAAATCCTCCTCAGTTTGAATTGTAAAATTTTCCAATTGAAACAGCTGACTACATGACTACAGCTGATTACCCCTTGCTTTAGAATGACTGCATTCGCAGCACATTGGTCAATTAATCGTTCTTGACGCAGTAGCTTCTACATAATACAAAACAAAAATTACAATTATCATTTTAAATATATTTACTTAATTTTCCATATACTTACAGTGAGTTTATGTGAAATTACAAATTATATTTTATTTAAATTTTTGTTTTTTATTTGATTTTAAAAATTAAAAATTGTTCACTGTTCGCACTTCACTAAAATCAAAAGCAGACTAAATGTATACAATGTAGGCAAAACAAGAAATTCTTAACTCATATGCTTTTCTTCTTCATTCTTTTATAATTTCAACCCCGAAATTGCCTATGTCAAACACAAATGTCGAAAACAAAGAAAAATAAAAACGAAGAGCTATTACCTCCTCGCTTACTTTTTCAGCGCTGGCATAATGGTGCCGCTGGGTCGTTCTATCTGTTATGATCTACTCACGTAGCACAAGTAATTTTAATTTGGATTGTAATCTTGAGCCTCCGATATTAGTAATCATCAGGTCAGGTTTAAATAGAGATAATGTTTACTGTTTGCAAAAGGTACATATTTGCTCTGTTGGCAAAAAATGTTGTCTTTAAACTCAGTGCTTTAATTAAAGAATAATTTGATAAAAACATAGTCTCCAAATCATTGGTCTAAACCAGGGCTGTTCAGATCAAAAAAGATCGCGAGTTAATAAAAATCACTGAATAGCTTGAAGGGCCGCAGAAATAAATACACACCACTTTTTGTGAATGCAGGTAAAATCGTTGGTCTAAACCAGGGTTGTCCAGATCAGATAAGAGCGCGGGCCAAAAAAAATCACTGACTAGGTTGGAGAGCCGCAGAAATAAGTACATACGTTCATAAATTTTCCAGAGAAAAATAAAACAAACAAACAAAATAAACTAAACAAATAAACTAGCTTTAACGTAGCACTTAAAATGATTGCAAATATAATGAAAAACTTAGCTTCTATGGTATAATTCTCCAGCTGCCGATGTGCAAGTCACGTATGCCGTAAATTATAATCTATTCAATTAAATAATGTACTAATTTTTTACATTTATATATGATTTATTTTAATTTTAAATTCCATATCTCCTCAAAAACATATCACCTCAAAAGTACGATTACGAATCATATGAAATTTTTAAGAGTAAGTATTTAACATATAATAAGGCTCTACTGGCAAGATAAAAGGCTCTACTGCACCGCTAAGGTAGATTATTGGCTGTTGTAATTTTCAAATGACATTTGGATAGACAGAAAAATAGTTATCCCGTTTAAAGTGACAGTTCTTCAGAATATTGGTATACGGCTTTCGAATGGGTTCTACGTCTATTAAAACCTTTCCTTTTATCGGCAAAGGTATTTTTCCGAAATGGTAAGAATCGCACTGTTTTAAATCGAGTAAGTATGGCAAGTAATTGAAAGTTAAAGTTCTAAACCAAAAAATAGATCACATATATTTATCGATCAAAGTAATTTTTGATGGCCAGTTAATTTATGCAAAACAAATGGGGCAAAAACTATTTGGATTTGCAAATATTCAGAGAACATGCAATAAATATATCTTTTTTATGTTTTTGAATTATAATTCTCTGAATCTCAATTATAATTTAAGTTTGATCCTGGGTACAGTTTTCATTATACTCGTGGTGATCAGGATTTTTAATTAGCCAACATAATGTTTGTTAGCTGTATGCGTTCTAACGACTATTTTTAAAACGTGTATACTATTTATGAGCTCTGTCTGGAAATAAACAGTCATCACTATAAATTTAATGCATCTATTGAAATGTTTGGGTAAAAGTTTAAAAAAAACTTCGTTTTTTCCGTACTCCAATCACATAAACCTACTATCACTTTAGATGTAGTAACTTCACTTCTACTCGTTCAAATAACATTAAATTTTGTCAGTACATTAGTTAACGTATATAATTACCAATAGATGGTTTACCACAACCATATAGTTTTAATGTATCTAATCCATTTAATATAAAAATTAATTGATAATTTACAATAAATTGAGTGTTTCTTTAATTTTAAGTAAATTTAGTATTATTTAACATTTTTCAATCGTAAAAAATAACTTTAGTACAATGAAAAATTAAGGTAAAATAGTTTTTAAGACAGTTTAAAACAGTTTATTTGCAAATATATTTTCGAGTAAACCCTTGAACATTTTTTGTCTTAATTAGCAACTGTATTTCCACATTTTCAACAGATGCATCATCGGCAAAAAATCTTGTTAAGTACGCCAAAACAAATTGCATTTCACACTTCATTTAGAAAAATGTTATCTACAAAACTATTTCATTTTATTTTTAAAATTATTCCAATATGAGAGTTATATAAGACAATTTTAGTGCTTTATTTAGCTAATTACGAGCCTCGGCATTTCAAGTTGGATAAAAACCTAATTTTCATAATCTGGAAAGATGAGTAACAGTGCATTGTTTTTTGTTATACTGAGCTCTGCTAAAAGTTATATGACTAATAGTTTCCATTATAAAACTTTTATATTGTCTAAAAGTAATTTAAAAGTACGGAATCCAAAATTACAGTTCATATGTTATTCATGTTAGGTGAAAATAATTTAAAAAAACTAATGAATAAAATAATTAATTCAATAAGCTGTGTTTTTCTATTGCATCGTAAAATGAAAATTAGTTAGTCTCAAGGAATGTCTTTTTTAGCAACAGAGATGGATCAAAGTATACAGAATAATATAAGAAACAAATATGTAAAATAATATATGTAAGTATTTATTCATGACAACTTTACAGCAAATTTTTTATGATAGTTTTCAAAAACTATCCACTGATAAGTTTTCAGAAATTGTTATTATGTGACGAATACTATGCATCACGACTCAGGTGGCCCATTGTATTGATACTAGTTATATAAACCGATGATCTACGATTATTTAATCATATGATCATATACACTTTGGATGGTTTTATTTTCTTCCATATGTTATTTGAAACAACGGGTCTATCCACAAAATAAACAAATCACTGATGTTCACTCACAGAAAATATATTCAGGTCAGGTTTTTTAACAGTCATTTCGTAGAAGTATTAGATATTGAACACTGAAAAACCAATTCTGTTGAAATAGTACCGCAATTTGCAGTTCCCTGCCTGAAATTCTGTGAAAATTTTAATAGCCTCTTTATTTAGTGCAATGAGTCTATTTAATGTTGATGAATCTTAGCTGATCTTTAGTTCTCACAACTCATACTGTGGTTCTTAAATTGGGACTTGGTTGCTTTGTCCAACTTTATTAAAACAAAATAGTTAGTTCTTATTCTTTTAGTTTTCTTTGCCTGTTTGTTCTATTCCACATGATATATACAACTCTAAAAACCCGCTGTCGGTATAGCTTTCTGTAGAAAGATCTTATTCTCAGTGAGTTATAACCTAATCATAACATAGCCGGAGTATAACTAGTAATTTAAAATCATGTTACTACTATATGCAATAACTTTAAAAAGTATAACTATTAGAAACATTGTAAATTAATTTTTTTTTAATCCGCTATGGTAATAATCATATATAATATATAAAAACTATTTGTAGGTCGTTGAACTATGGTATTTCTGTTTCTATTCTGAGAGATCAGAGAAAACTCTTAACAAAGCACTAAGGTTTTTAATAAAAAATAATGCTTTCATAATGTAATGAGTTTGTAATCCGATTTGAATATCCATACGATGTCCTCTTATTATTAAACTTAAAAAAAATTTAGAGGGTTTCGAATAGCACAGAAAGAAACGATAAACACAAAAAAATTAGTTAATTTATTGAAATTTGGAAATAAATTAATTTTAATATACCTTATTTACTAATTTTAAGTACTTGTTAAAATAGAGAGAATTATGTATCGTGTTTAAATTCGAGTTTTGTTTTAAAAAAGTCATAACATTTTGGATAGCTGAATTTAAACATAGTACAGTCAGAAACTACCGCCACCTACAAAAGCATTGACAAATATCAAGGAGTGTTGGATTATCGTTGATAGAAATTTAGAGAGCTTGCTAAGGCTGTGAGCGTGTTAGATTCCACTGATTTAAGATTTAACGAACAATTGCTTAAACATTTCGAAGACTATAGACTTTTTACATACATCCTTAATTGCAATAATTTCATAATTGCTTGAAAATGAAATGATCACTACACTCAAGACACTAAATTATAATCTAAAAGAGTGGATTGAAAAAGCTTAAATAATTTTGAAGAAGGTAAAAGCGAAGACTATCATGAGACGTAGCCAGTCATTACTACTGTTTTTTGGAATAGTAAGAATATGTTACTTACGGTAAACTTTCACTGATTGATTGCAAACTAACTGGAGCATACTAAGTGTATATCTCATCGATTATCGAGAAACTTACTCATTTACAATGGAACAAAATTTTGTTTCACCGAATAATTTAGAAACGAATTTCATAAATTTCATTTTAAACGAACTCCTTAGTCGTATTTTCCAAAGTTGGATATTAGGTACAGTTGCCCTCTGAATTTCATTAAATTAAAGGTTAAATTAAATTTTAGTGTCCGTTTTAACAAAAGAAACTAAACTCTTAATGTAAACTATCGTTTTCAATAGAGATGTATTTCGAATAGTATTAAATTACAACAATAAAATTTTATTTTATTTTATTTTTTAATTGAATTTGTGTCTGACCATACACAGCTCTTTTGAGTATTACCAAATACACATCATCAGTGCTCTTGAAATTATTTCTTATATTTAATTGTTCGTACAACATACAAGTCAAATACGGCTTTGGGTCAGTTGGCTAATAAACACTGACTCTAAGCTTTAAATTTGGCAGGGCATGAGTTCAACCCTTGGTACTTGCAGTCTCAAAAAATTATTTACGCATAATTACCATAAATAACAGAAATAATTCAAAGACCACTTATGATGGGTATTTAGCAATACTCGAAACAGCTGTATGATTAGCCAAAAGTTTAATTAATTAATAAAATAAATATTTAAATAAATAAATATTTTAAAACCTTAATTCAAAGCAGGGGTACATAGTTCCAATATAAAAAATCATAAAAATTTGAAAACTTTTCTCTGTATATTGAATTCTACTATTTTTTTTTAATCATATATTTATTTTAGAGAAGTATTAAGTAAAAAAGTATCTAAAATAGGTAGATGAGAAAACTTCACATATCAGAATAGTAACTATATGAGTACATATATAATTCTAACAGTCAAAACTTTTAATATTAAATGTATGATCTCAGGGTGTGCAGATGAATCAACTGCAAGACAACATACCACTTGAAATTTATCATACTCTAGCTTCAAGGTCTATCACTATTTTTTTTATTTACCCTCTAATAAATTAATACAATGCCGTGTTAAGAATTCTGTTTAAGGCACTAAAAGTTGCTAATTTAAGAAATTCAATTTTTTGATAAAACATATTTACTCTACATTGAGATATATATAGCAATATATCTGTATAAATAAGTGTATAAGTGTAAATGTTTATAATAGAGTCTTTGTTTAAGTAAATTTTATATAATAATTTTTTTTTTCATATTTTTGGTTCTTTTTCATTAATAATTATAATAAATTGTGTAGTAAAAAACGTTTCTGACAAAAAGCAGTCAAGTCAAAATGAATCACAAAATGACCTCATTAGCGACTAAATACAGCTGCAAGCTCCACAATGTCTAACATGACAAAACGTGAATTTTTATCAGCTCTTATCTCCGAGTGTTTTATATATTCAAAGCCATAAATTATTTTAGACATTTATGCATTGCAAGAAATTGTTAAATATTTAAGCATTTGTCAAGGAGTAGGAATTCAACAAAAGACAAAGCTTTTCTATTTCATAACAGGTTACAAAACTTACAAGTGCGACATAATGGAATTATTAAAATTATACGTGATTATGATCTTATAGGGTATATGTATAGGACTAAGAAATATATGAATGTAGGTCACTGGTACATATGCACCCACAGGTTTTCTGTATAGTACGCATAAGTATTAGAAATTTTTGTATACTATAATTTATCAAATGGAATATCGTCATTTGTGAAATTTTAAATTTAGGATTAATCAAATCAAAAAAAAAACTTAAAAGAATTTAATAAATACTATTATAAAATATTTCTATTAAGATAATAAATAATAAAGAAGTTTTCGAAAAGTAGTGAACTACAACGACAACAATTCTTTTTTATATTATTTTAATTAATTGAATTTTTGGTTGATCATACAGTTATACTTCGAGTATTGCCAAATACCTATCATCAGTGGTCTTGAAAATAATTCTTGTATTTAATTATTCGTAAATAATTTTTCGAGAGTGCAAGTACCAGAAAGCGAACTCCTGCCCTGCCAAATATGAAGTTCAAAGTCAGCGTTCCTTAACCAACTGACCCAAAGCCGTACTTGACGTTTATGTTCGGACATTTTTCTGGAATTTTGTTAATATCCTGTGAAAGTTTTATTAACAAATTTACTTGCAGTGTTTATATTACAACGAAATAATAAACCAGCTGTAGAATTAATTAATTTTTTGTATTTATTTGTATTTATCCCAATTATCAAAGATTTTACTGTCTAAAAAATGTAATTGTTAACCAAAATAAAGAGTAGTCAGAAGTTGCCAGATCTGAAAAACTTGGTATGTATGGCGTATGGCGTATATCCCAACCAAATTGTAAAAAAATTTGGGAGCTGCCAAATTTGATAGGGTCTCACATTATCTCGTTGGAACACTGTACTTTTTCTATTAATCGATTCATTAATCGATAAATCATTCTAGCTTAACTGAAGACAGAATTGATTGTGGTATTTTCCAGTAGAAAGTCGAGAAACGGTTTCTTTAAAAACCCAAAAATCATGTTAACCTGGTTTCTTCATATAACATGATTTCTCTCTATTACTTGACATCATCCACAGTGATGCTGCATTTCAAAAATGGATCAATTTTTTGACGTTTGAAAAGCAAATCGCAATTCGTAGCACAAATTTCTTTCCATTATAACATAGGGAAACCATATGTCGAGCTTATCCTAGGCGTTCCAAATGATCTATCAGTTTCTATTAGTTAATGTGTTAATTGTATATTCAATCCGCAGATCACTTGATTTTTAATCATTTTCTGTGATATCAATAAACGAATTAAATTATTAATCTTTTATGTTTAACAAAAATTATTGAGATACATTTGAATCTCGCCCATTTAAAAATTTTAATGACCATATTTATGGATAAGTGATTATTTGTAGAAAAAGTTTCTTGCTTAAAGATAATAACTTATATTACTGTCATCAAAATACCAGTTCTATAAGTAAAAACTTACTCATATATAAACATGTAAATAATATAGTATATTTCCTACATAGGGTCAGATTGTGGCAAGCAGGACCCCAAAGCGCATAGAGAAATTAATAATAATTATATGTACTTTTATTTAATCACTTATTGATTATTATGTATAGTTAACTTTGTGAAATTCAAATGTTAGGGAAATGATTACTGTTTTCAGAATTAATAATGATTAATAATGTCTTTTTCATGTTCATGTTCTGTAGAATATTTTGCGATTAAAAAATTAGTTATAAGATGGGTTCGAACAGTAATGAAAAACAACAACAAAAATTTAATTAATATATTGAAATTTGGCTGACCATACAATGCTGTTTCGAGTATTACCAAGTACCCATCATCAGTGGATCTTAGGAAATATTCGAATTTTTATTTTTAATTAGTTTATAGTCTATATATAATTTGTTGAATTGCAAGTGAAATAAATTTTCATTATTTTTTTTTTTTTTGACTAAGAAAATTAAGACTCTCCAATACAATTGGTTGCCTTTAGCGTAGCAATATTCTTGTATCTTGTAACGTAATAAAAAAATTAGATCTCACATTTTTGTAAAAATTAGCAATGAAAGTAAAAATTCGTAATCATAATTTAAAAAATTAATTTACAAAAATTAAACATATAAAAAATAATATTATCAGCAATTTCATTTCCTTATTTAGCTGAGACGCTTTTGATCTGTGCCACATATGACCCTATAGAAAACAGGCCACTGATCTTGTAGAAGTCCTCATTTTTTATAATTTCATAATATGTGAAATCTGTAAAGACTTACGAATTTTCGAGAAGATATACATTTTTATAAAACAATAAAAATCTATTTAAATTATGCGTAAAATAAATTAAATATCTCTATCTATATTAATAAGTAATTTATTAATCTTATCTGGTACTAATAATCAATTTATTTCTGATATTAATCATTTTGAGTAAATACGTGTTAAAATACCTAACTTCAAATTACTCAATACTTCTTAAACAAAGGCGGTTATTTCCCAATTCTATGAAAGTCAAAACAGATTTAACAAATATTCTTCGAGATCTTTACTTTGGAGAACCGGAAAATGAGTCGTTAATGTGCTCATATACTTCATCGTAGTTTTGAAACAGAAGCAAATAATTTAGGCTACGGAAATATTTTTTTTTGAGATTAGGCATTTTATATAAACATTAGTAAGTATAATAATCTGTGGTTTTGTGACCATTTGGTCTGTTTAACACATGTAAAACCGTAAAAACAGGACTTTGATATTTTCTAATGGAAATCTTTTGAAGGTTGTTGAGTAAATTTATTTTTTAATGTTGATTCATCACAATGTGAGTTCATGTATATATTATCATTTTATTGGGTTAGTAACAAGAAATATTCTACGAAATTATTTATTTACTTAGCAACACTAGACTATACACTGAATCTGTTGCCAACTAATTAAAAATGTTCTAGAACTCTCACCATATTTACTTTTTTCAAATGCATTAAGTATTTATAAACAAAACTTCCAAGCTTCAGTTAAATAACTTTTAACACCCTTCAGCCAATGATGAGTAGTTTATTAACATATATATTTAATTGCATTTATGTATTATATATATATTACGTGTTAATATATAATTTTATATAAATTTCTGTTTTTGTGGAGTATTAGAATTGTGCACTGAATCTAATTTAACTTGAAGTTCATTTCATCATTAAGGTTAAATATAGGGTGACCCACTAGAACTGTAACTTTTGAAAACACCGTGTTTTTTATCTGAAATTGAATATTTCCAAACCAAAAGAATTAGGATGCAATGCAATTAAATTTCATTTCATTTTAAAATGACCTTCTCAAGCACGAATTATGACATTAAGTAAATCGACAAATAAGTCATGAAATACGGATGATATCTCCCAGTCATTATTGAAGCGATGTCCTAGAAATTTAAAGCGTGTTTGTGAGACGTAGCAGAATTTTATTGCAACATTCACTTTTTGTTACTGAAATATTTTAAAACGGTAAAACATTCTATTAATCTTAACGCAACACTATAAAAACATAAACCGAAAACGATCTTCAAATATCGATCAACACGGCTGCCCAAACCATCCTGCACTATAATATCTTACTTCACATGTCTTCTGTGTTAAGTAATTTCACCTTTCAGGCAACTCTCTCTAAAGACACCGTTTTATTTTTGATTACCGCATTAAAATTTTGTTTTGACTGCAGTTCAATTAAGACACCCTGTACTTAAGTATCTAAAATCTGTTTTAACATTGCGATTCAAACTTAGTTTTTGATGAAAGTATAAAAAAAAGGAAAATAATGAATAAATATTATGCTCAACAGATGATTGACGTTTACTCATCTGACGTTTACATACGAAAGTTTGACATTATTAAATATAACTTACTTTAGACTTTTTGTCAAAAGAGCATTATTTATGTTATTTACAGTGATTTATAAATTGAGTTTTCTCGAAAAAATGTAATTAATGCGCGAAAATTGTCTTCCGATGATTTCTTACGGCTTTCAAAGTATACTACGAGTATCAAGATAAGAGTGCTTCGATGAACTTAATTCTACATTAGGCGTTGAAGCTCTATACAGTTAATATGAAATGCCGGTGCAATGATTTTATTCGTGACCGAATACCACCCTAGGGAACCCTAGGTATTAGTTTCTTATTCCACCAGCATATATAAAGTATTGTACGATCCCCTAACATTTGGCAAAAGATCAAAAAGGTGTTCGTGTCGATTGGGGCATACAGCACACAAATGCTCAAAAGGAAAATGGCGTATACAAGTATAAGAACGTAACAGGTGACGAATCATGGATAAATGTATATGAACCGGAACGTAAACAGCAGTCCACTGTACGAGTATTGGTGACTCAAAATGAACCAAATCCTTCGCACTTTGCGCTCGAAGCATTTCGAAATAAGTGATCGCTTGTTTTTTCAGGAAATCTGGTCATATAGCAACTATACCATTACAGGAACATAAAATGGACAATTCCGTATGGTATATAACTATTTATTTACCAGAAGTCTTTAGTGAAATACAGAAAACAA
This sequence comes from Teleopsis dalmanni, assembly GCF_002237135.1. Taxonomy (NCBI): domain Eukaryota; kingdom Metazoa; phylum Arthropoda; class Insecta; order Diptera; family Diopsidae; genus Teleopsis; species Teleopsis dalmanni. Next base: position 76,647,226 of record NC_051846.1, on the reverse strand, counting down.
ACCAGCGCCGTCGGAAAACAATGCAAATGCTCATACATCTCGTCAAACAATCGACTATATGATTCGATTCAATGAATCGAATTGATGGGTCATCCGTCTTACAGTCTGGGTATTGATTTGGCACCCAATCGTTGCATTTAAAACCATGTTTTGGAAGTGTCTGAAGAATATTGGGAAAAATGCTTTGACGAATAGTTCGAACGAATCATAAAGGAACATACTTCGAGAAACAATGAAGCAATTTTCAAAGACAAGTTTGTATTTTTTTCATTATTAGCCTTAATATATACAAAATGAGCCTTGTACAGTAAAATATATTTTAGAGGACTACGTAAGGCACCCTAATTTGTAACTTTCAAATATATTTATAAAGATCTAGATATTCCTTATATAGAAGGATGTTTTTCTAAAATTAGTGGCTCTATTGTGGTGTTTCAATACTGAAGAGATGACACATCTTAGATCATTCATTCAAGCAACTATTAAACTATTTTAAAGTATAATACTCAATTGATGTAAAAATGTATTTAGCGGACCTAATGAATCATGTTAGTTTATTTCATTAATATTCCATTAAATTTGATTTTTATTTATATAATGAATATGTAAATAACATAACACCAAAAAAAAACAACTAACAAAATATCCAAAAGGCCAAACATTTCTATCAACAAGCTTTAAACCACTGAAAAGTATAATGAAAGCCCAGTGGTACATTAGGAACTGGAATCTAGCTTTAAACCTAAAATCTACGACAGTAAAAAGATATATATAATGAATAGACACATAACTGAATCAGCTAAAAAAAGTTTAATCTTCCAACAATAATAAGAAATGGAAATTCGTACAATAACAAATTTATTAAATTTATAAGCCTCATAATACCCTCATAATATAATAAGCCTTATAATATAAATCTTCTCATATCCTTAGTGAAATACTAAGAGGTTTACTCACAAAATGGAGTATAGCCAAGTATTCATAACTATACGAATAAATATATATTTTATAATTCCATTCAAATTTAAGATTATATTATTATTAATTAAATTCAGGATTATAAATTTTAAACAAACTCAATGCACTTTGTTTAACAATAGAAATCTAAAAGTTAGAAACAATTGTTCATAATATAATTTAAGGTTTTTTATTAGAGATAAGATAATTACTCACAAAGATATTCCATACAATATATTTTTAATTATTAATTTTTATGATGTGAAAATAGCACTTGAGTTTCCTGGAAAAAGTAGCATCTTGCTTTAAGCTCTTTGATCCATGAGTAAGAAGCACAACAATACAAAGATATAATAAAAATTTCGCAATTATTCTTAATTAAAAAATTTATGATTGGACCGTTTCAATATTACCCTTTTCTTGTGAAAACTACACTTCGTATTATACTTTTGCAATATTAATAAAATTTTTAAATATAACAAAAAATTCCGTATATTTTAATTAATAGAAATTTTAAGGAAAATCCAACAAACCTCAGGAATATTAGAAATTGAAAGACTTTGTTTTCATTACAGGTACTTTAATTTCAATGATGAATACAATAGAATTGTCCCTCATAAAATGGGATTTTCTCTTAAATGCCTGATTACAGTCCTTTTGTATAAGTAAAAGAAGATTTTTATTTTCTTTTCAAAAATATAATTTTATATATTATCTTTCTTCGGAATTGTGTACGTATTTATAAAGTCAACTAAAAACAAGGGAATTATAATTTTAAACAGGTGAACTATGTTTCTTCTTATTTAATACATTTTTCAAACCAAATATAAAATATAGAATTTGACAATATAATTATTATTTTCTTAAATATATTTTAAGAAAAGGTACAGGTCTTTACTATACATAGATATAGATATAATACATTTGACTTATTTGCTTGAAATATATTTAAAAAACTCTAGAAATGAAAAGAAAAAATATTTTTTTAGATTTTAGGGAAAAAATATATATTATATAGAAATCCATATATGCTAGAAGAAATATTGATGAAAAGTTTTATAATCAAATATATTATCATTATTATAATAATCAATTAATAATGTTAAAAATATGTATGTTATTACATACATAGTTGTTATTTTAAGTAAAATTCTATAATCTTTTGTAAGTGATGTAGGAATTTCTTTGAATCAATATTAAATAATATGATTATTTTATATATCACTCATACGTTGACGACAACTGATTATAAATTACACCAAATTTTTATTTTTGTGTTTAAACATTTTTCTCTACCCTCTTTTCCATCTAAAGGTCATAAACATTAACACTAAAATTTGTAGATTAGTTTCATCAGTCCATACATGCCTACGATGGTATTACTACGGTTATGTTCTTCATTGCTCAAAAGTACACTTAGCGACTTCAACTATAACTTTTAGTTTGAATGCTCTGTTCAATAATATCACGCTTTATTGTAGACTGAATTACCTGTTTTTTTTTTTTGTATCTTTTATATATATTAAATATTGCTTTTGTAATCCTTACCTCTTACAGTTGAAGCGAAGATAATTCTTCAAATCATGTTGCATACTTTTAACGTGGCAACAACATTTCAAGTAGTGCGGTTTCTGATATACTATATATATCATATATACTGATATACTATACATATCGGCCTGAGGAGCTATTTTTCAGTTTATTATAATAATAGTTATTATCATTATTTAATTAATATTATTCAAAAACAACACAAACTTCCATGAGCGGACTATGCACCTTGTTCCATGGTCCAATCCGGACCATCGGATAATCTTTAAATGTGTTGCCAAGATATTATTCCTGCATTTCTAAACAACATATATACCCAGTTGTTGTGTGTATTTTACGATTACTCAGCTTTTAAATGAAAAAGTTGTATATAATCAACTTTTACCACATTCTAGTTATTACACTAAGATAATGAATTTATTAGGAGACCGGGATTAACTTTTATAAAATATTTACTAATATATGTCAAAGATAAAATCTTCAATCATAAATATCTAAACATATAAAGAAAACTTGTCCAAGGAATTCATCTTTTGAACTATTCTACAAAGTTTAGTTTGTTTTTTAAATTCTTATTCCAAAATTATGGATTTGTAAATTATAGAACTTTAAAGCAGAAAATTTGAACATTTCCATTTTTTTTTCAAAAAAAAACTAATTATATATTTTTTATAGGATTTTAATTTCGCTATTTTTCTATTATAGTGCCGCTTTTGTCGAAGAAGATTTGTATATCTAGCTTGTACTATTCTTCTGTAATACGTCACTAAGAGGTCTTATCTTCTAGTGTTGTGATGAAGCTCATTCTTATAATGGTATGTGTGTAATGATTACTGGTTGATCTATATGGAAGTTCAGTCTAACACATATCTTAACGCTAAAACTATTTACAATTTAAATTTGATTTTTAAAGTCAATTATGACGAAACTAACTATCTCTATCACTACATTTGTATATATTTCTATACATTTCATATTTCTTCTTTAGCACTCATTACAAAAATTCCCTGTTTATTCATTACAAACTCCAAAATTTGTATAACCTCCATGACCAGAATATATATTCTTCTCATTTATATGTACTGCGTATCCACCCACGTCGTAAAACGAACTCTAACTATACCACAAACAGCAGGAACAACGGTATCGGGTATATAAAACCTTACAATAAAATTGCGTACACCATTTCATGGTGCAAAAATGATGGAAATCTTGAAAATCTCTAAGAACAAAAACGTGTCAATATACACAACCGCGAGCAGCGTTCAACACACAATACTAAATAATAAAAAGCCATCATATACTCTACCCAGGCACCCAACCAAGAGGATTGTAAAAATTACCTGATTGTGTCACAACAAAAGGACAGACAGGCAGACATAAACTATTAAAATTTTCTATTCAGTACATTCGTAGAAGCAAACCTTAAAGGATAGCCATTGGCAGGACTTTAATTTCAGGAATGAAGACTAAAAACTGCATTTGCTTGTCTATACATGCAAATCGTGTATTAGTCCATCAGGACTGTAGTCATCAGGCCTACCTGTACTGTGTATGAACGTGCAATGCTCAATGCGCCTAGCGTTCATAAATTCATAAACGCATAAAATATAATTAAATTGCAATTATACACACTCAAACGGACACATTCACATCCGTATTCGGCATTGTTCTTCGGCAGAAGTTAATTACACCGCAATAAAATGTAATCAGAACGGGAAACGCCAGCGCATATTAATAAAAGCCGAAAAGAAAAATGTCGGATATAGGCCGGTCAGGACGGACAAACATGGAACCGGCATAGACATAACGTTGCATACAGCGTTGATTAGACGTTGGCTTGCTATGTTAGGTGTATACGCAGTCGACTAAGCAAATTGAAGCAATGCTAATTTAATGCGCTTGGGAAATTTGCATGGAAATGTGTGTCGTAGCATGAAAATTCATGTGGACAGGCAGACAGGCAAATTGACATATAGACGTGCAGGCAGAACGGTAGATAGGCGGCAATATAAATGCAAAAGGTTCACTTAACATTGCCAATATTACCATTGACTGGGTGAGCAAGTTTATGTTAAACTACTTCCATTTTAATAAAAATTAAATTAAATCAAAAATTAATTTTAAAAAAATTTGATTCGAGTTACGATTTTGTTTATGAAGCATTTTATGTTTCCATAAAACGTGTTTTCAATAAGCATTACGATCTTAGTTAGATCATAGAAAATTATAGTAAATATTCTCCATCTACTTTATGCTAGATCAAAGTATTTAATTCAGGTCGTACAGCGTAGCTTATATCTAACATATTCATATATGTTTGTGAATTGTATATTCTTACGAGTTATAATAAATTGAAACACGTATTTTTGAATATATTTATAGGACTTATATGTCATATAGGAGTTGAAATCAAAATAATAGTTTACAATAATCTGCTTTCTTTTTTGTATATATGCTGATTCAGCTATCATTTTTTATATTTAGCTTCTGAAACGCAGTACAGTTTATAATTACCAAAAACTTGATTTGTTGCGAATAATTATATCAAAAATTAGTTGGAGATCTGCGTCAAATTCGAATGAAATAATCAAACGGTTCGAATCAAAAGTGTTGCTTATAACAACAACACCACAATATTATGTCACGAACAGAATAATACATTCAAGACATTCAAGATCGGCATAAAGAGAAATACTCAAACTGTCTTGGTAGTCACCGAAACGCTCCAACCTTTCTTTACGAAAAACCCTTATTTTACCATATTTGGAACGCGACATACACAATTGGTAGAAGAATATACTCTAACCAAAAACGAAGCATAATTCATATTGTAAGTTGTAAGTGAATGTCGTCAAAGATATTCTATCGTTTCGAAAAAAGTATTATTAACATACATCATACCTATTATAGTACCAGGGTCACTATTTATATTTTGAGCCTAATAATGATACTAATTTGCTTTATTGTTTCTCGAAGTATTCTCCCTTATATTAATACACTTTTGCATGCGTTCGAACAATTTGTCAAAGCATTTTTTTCAATCTTTTTCAGACACCTCCAGAACATGGTTTTTAAATGCGCAACAACGGATTCTGCTTCTTCCGCCGACAAAAATCGTTATCAACACAATTTATTCTTGACATTTGGGAACAAGAAGTCATTGTGTGTCAAATCAGTACCCAGTCTGTACAGCGGATCAATTCGATTTTTTGAATGCTCAAAAGGTCGGTTGTTAGAAGAGATATGTGAGCACTCACATTGTTTTGATGGAGTATGATCCGACAGCGCTTGCTTATTTTCCGCATTTTAAAAATGATAGCAAAATGATTGTGCAATATATTATATATGCTGGTGGTTATATATGCTGCTAGGGTTCCTTCAATCCCACAGTATGTCGTATGACGGTCTTACATTATCAATTTTTGCACAGCATCAATGTTTTCTGGTACAACAACTGATTTTAGACGACCTTCACGAATACGAAATTCGCCAGTGAGCAAACTGCGGCCAAATTTGTGAGATTTAAATCATTGCACCAGCGTTTCACAATGGCTGGTACGGAAGGATGGAGCTTCATCGTCAAATGTGAAAGTAAGGTGATCGATGCACTCTTGACGAAAGTCGTGGATTTTCTCGCGTTAATTCCATTTTTTCACGAATACTCAATTTATAAATCACTGTAAATACTCGTAACACAAATAACGCTCTTTTGACTAAAAGTCTAAAGTAGGCTATGTTTAATAATGTCAAACTTTCGTATGGTAACGTCAGACAACACCAAGGCTCAAAATATAAATAGTGACCCTCATATTCCTATTATAAACAAATACAATAAATGAGAATGTGCTAGATACATCCAAAGCGATGAATACAAAATCATAATAAGCTAAATTATTATATGGTTCTGTTTTTTGGAATTTGTTCATATTTTTACATTTTGATTGTCATTTCGTATATGTAACATGGTCCTCAATTTTTATTGTTATTATCACAATCAATTACCACTTTATTGTTGTTAATTGGTTTTCCCTTTTTTCTTTTATATATGTGTTTATTTTCTCCCTCTTGCTGAATAACTTTTCTTACTTTGCTTTGTTTCATCGCTATATAGCAAGAGATTTACGTTAATACCTCATGTGCATTATTTTACTCCATCAGTACCTAGAATATATAAAAACATTTCATAACAATTAAATTTTTAGTTATGGCATATTGACTATTTTTACAACGTATATCAGATCACTCTTAAAAGCGGAAAAAAATTGCGTATGTTCCAGAGTTCCTTTACCTGATCACGTTTGCATTGTAACAAAGTTCTCTATAGGTCTCAATCTAAAATCTGTATTGATGAAACTCTTCTCTCCCATGCAGAGAAAGCTGTGGTTGTCTAATCAAGGTTTTAAATGAAGTTAGTTTACTTTAATTGTATATAATATAGTGATTATTGCTTACAATAAATGATGAGTTTTTTTTATTGATCAAATTATATTGTAGTTTATTTTACCATTACTTACAAACAACACAGAGAAATATTTTTTTATTATTTATTTGACATCGTTGTTTTTTACTTATTGCACAAAGAGTTTTTTATAATAATTTTGAATAAAGCATAAATTACAATTTTAGTTTTTTGCTTATAATAAATAAATAATAATAACTTAATACCAAAAAATCTCATTTTTAATATAATTGATCATTTTAAATCAAATATTCAATTCTTGTAGAATTTGTAGCAATTTTCTTTAAGATTTACAATTTTATTGTATTCTTTGAAAAAAATAATAATAATACATAAAATATATAATTATAAAAATAAAAATAAGTTAAAGGAATGATAAATTCAATTCAAATAGTAAAGTTTAATATAATTTTTATATTGTTGCTAATTTGTTTTTGTTCGAAAATCTACACACATTTTTATATATAGTTATAAATTTTTTAACTACTAAGTTAATACAAAAGAATTTATTCTTCTATTCATTAAAGCTTCATATATCTAAAAAATATTTATATATATATAAAAATCATATATATTATATATTACGCTTATTAAATTATTTTTTATTGTTATTGGAGAAACAGCAAATAATTTTTAATTTCACTTTTCGGCATAAAAATTTGCAATTATGTTTAAAATTACAATAATTTCTTTTACGTTTATTTAAATATTACATCTAAGAGTACTTAAAATTTTTAAACATAATTTTTTGTATAAATTAAATGTGTGTATATTAATAAAAACTATTGTTTATTTTTTGTTAAAAAATTATGCGACGGTTTGCAATAGTAACATTTTTTGGTGTCATGTATGCACAGCGCTTAAAAGTATGCTACATATTTTAAAGAAAAATGTTATACACATGAATAAGTTCAATACTTTGTGATTGTTAATACTTAACGTTAGGAGGGGCGGCTAAAGAAACGCAATAAAATTAAAATAATAGATAAATAATACATTTGTATTGCATTTAAAGATAAATTTTTTTTGTCGCACATCGATATCATTCTCATTAAGATTATTCGAAATAAAAAAAAAATGTGATAAAAATAAAGTTGTGATAAAGTTATATTTTTTATTACATGATAAATTATTTAGGTGCGTAATAAGCCTTTTAGGATAAAACGTGATCTATATCAATAATGTATTAGAGAATTGTTTATAAAATTATTTATTAAATTTTACAGTAGATGTTCACAATTTATTATCACTTTTTTTAAAACAATTCTTATTACTGAACGTTATTGTTTTTTTATGAAACGTAAAAAAAATGCGACATAAACTTAAAAATATTATTTTTACTTAACACAATTACAGTAAATCTTTGTTTCGCACATAGTATTTCATGATGTTTGTAGTTTTGGGTTTATTTTTGATATAATGATATCCTTACATAAAACCGAAAAATGGGTTCGACATGCTTAGAGGGAAATAACTCACTCTTTTGGCACCATTTCATTAAGTTATGTATATTTTTAACAAACAAAGAAGGTCAATTAAAGAATAAACATAGTGATTACCCGTTTTCAATTTTATTTAGATTATTTACTTTATCAATTTTATTTTGCGTATGATTTATTATAAATTTAGATTCTGGGAGTTCTTATATTTGAACGTGCACTCTAATTACTTTTTAAAATTGATTAAGAAACTCAAAATTATATTGCCAATTGATCTTTATAATATATAATTTATTCATTATAGCATCCAATAAAAAAAATGAACGTATGTAATTTATACTACCATCTTTATAAAATGATTTATAAAAAGGTTAAAATTGTGTTGTATATATTGATAAAGTTTTGGCACTAGTTTAGAGATATTTTTGTGAACGAGTATGAAATGTATGTATATATTTATATATACAAGATATTTATAAATTTAACATTATTATGTGTATAACATTTTTACCCAACACCAATTTAAAGCATATAATTAAAATTTTAATTTTCATATTGCATATAAAACAAATTAACTAAAACTAATGTAAATAGTATTTCAGGTTTATGTATAAAGTTACATTTTTGTTTTTAAACTATTTTAAAATTTTATTCAATTAAATTCATTTACTAGTAATTTTATTATTTTTGCATATTACTTGATGTTAAATTGATAGAGCTACATCAACTGTTAAAAGCTTATAATTCAACGTTTTAAAATACATTTTTATTGTTATTTATTATGTAAATAATTTTATTTGTTAGTTTTGAATAGTTAATTTATATGTATTTCAAAGAATGTTTGCATATAACTTGAGTAATTAGTTACTATATAGTTTGTAAATGAACAGTCAAAAAAATAAAAAAAGTAAAGAATTACATTTGATTAGAATGAATTATTCAAAAATTTTAATTTAATTTAAAAAAAAAACAATAATTCTTGACAGTTTTTGAAATTTGTTTCTATTTTGCAGATTTAATGCAAACTATTGAGTAGACCTGAAGCAGTATTTATTAATAACAATAAATATTTATAAAACAAAAAAAATGTGTATATATTCCACTTTGAAATACATTTCGCAATAATACATATTAAATACATAATAGGCTTGTTATTTATAATCTATAATTCTATGTATTTAAATGTTAACATATCGTATATTTTTCGCATAATATAATTAATGTATATCACTTTTCTTAAACTATTTATTTAGACTACTCTAAGTGTAAATTATTTATTAGCAAATAGATAACTTTTAAACACATTCATTATCTTCCTCAGTGTAGTCAGTCTCACCAATTATCCATTCTCCTTCCTGTTCTTCAATTGAATTTTGTTGACTAAAATTTGAAGGTTCGCTGCTAGCTTGTGCTGTGCTGCTTGTTTATTTTATTAATTTATTTTTTAATTATGAAAAGAAATAAACACACTTATTAATTATATAAAATTGAAAAACTATTTAATTTATAAACTTTTTTAAAATGCATTTGTATAATAAATTATCAAAATTTTTAATGATTAAAAAGCGAAATTTCTTACTTTTGCAAACTAAAATGAATAACATTACAAGAATAATTAATTATTAAATCAAATTATTATATTAAATGAAAACAATATGTTAATTATTTTACCCAATATATAAAGCATTAAATATGTGTATGTGTATATGTGAAGATGTTATTATTAAAAATTTTTAGTACTGTGATAATGTTAGTATCATAAGACTTATTTTTAAAAGTTGCTATAAATTTCGTTTAAATATTTTAACATATCATACATAAAGATAGGTGAAGTTGAAAAATTTAGAAACGAAAATACTCCAGATAGAAAGGCGCTTAATTCGGTACCCGTTTGTGGAAAACGCAGTAGACAACGAAGGCGACATTACTGAGGGTATTAACCGCGACTTATCACAGCTCATATCTTTCAAAACCAACTAATAAATAATATATAGCAATTAATCCTCAAAAAAAAAAGTATTCATAGTGAAAGTTTATTTACAGAGTGCAGCTATTTTATAGTTCGCTTATTATTATTGATTTTTATTACTGATAAAACAAATAAAATAAAAATTTAATTATTAAATACGTTTACTTTCACATCTTTTACCTAATCTTACACTATTCAATCAGTTATTAACGTGTCTTGCAAAGTTCTCGCAGTTACTATAATCTAGCAATGTATCGAAACCGTAAGATTAGGAAAGATGGTTTTCTTAATAAGATATAAAAGCTTTTTTTAATCTTATAATAACTATAATTATAATTATAAATGAAATATTTCTTTTTAGTATGCACAAGAAATTAATTTTAATTCCATTTAAGGTATGAGGGAATAAAAAAAGAATGCATTTTGATTTGGATTAAGCTTTAATAACTAAACAAAGGAATTCTATTTGAGAAGTGAGCTTATTTATTTTTGCAAAATAACAACCTAATAAAGTTGCATTGCAGTGTATAATATGCTTATTAGAGCCACTTCACTTCCCTGACAATTAATCGAATCAATTTCTGTAGTGGATAAAAACACAAATAATTTATTCACTATTTTTAGTCACAAAAGCACAATTTGACTATTCTACTGCGACTCTTCAAGACTGTTTTCCGTCTTTCTAAGAAAAATTAGTCGAAGACCAGTTGAGAATTGGTAAGTTTATAGTAATGAATCTAAATTATCTGGCAGTGGTCATGGTTATAACAACCGTGTATATTGAATAATAAACAACATTTTTGCGAGTCGAAACTACCGCAGATTCCATCAAAATTATACGATAATTCATAAAAGATTAACCAACACTTAATTGTAAAATGTATAAAAATATTGAAATTAAAATTGAGGATATCAAAAAAAAAAAAAATTTGCCGCATTTTCACGGAATATTTATGCAAGGTTTGTTGCATTTAATTTGGCTGACTAGTTGTCAAACTCTTTTCTGTAAAAGAATTATTTCTCAACGTCAAATTTACAAAAATTAAAAAATAATGCAAAAACAATTTTAATTCTCTCAACTTTAAATGAATTGTATAATGATAAAATAATACTTCAATCTTTGTCTATATTAAAATATTAATAAAAATTAAAACCTTAAAAATATATATATCTATTTAAAATTATATAGGACAAACTATTAAATTAATTGCAACAAAATAAATTTTATAAAATCAATTGAATTTTCTTCCAACAACAATAGTTAGTCAGAGCTTCCTTTTATCCCAAGTAGGCTCTGTTTTGAAACTACATACCCAATCACGAAAATCTAATTTTATTTCTTAAAAAAAAGATATTTTTGGCATGTCTATTATTGCAATGTCTCAATCTTGCCAAACCTTGGTATTTGAAAAGCAAGTGTTCAGCTGTTTTTATCACTTCCACTCTGTAGCTCCTGCCTATCAGTTTGAAGGCGATATTTAATTTTTTGACATAGGGACCACTGATTATCAGTGACCTGTCAATACCGTTACAAGTTTTATTATTTCAGTCTTGGCTGTCTCCGAAAGTTCATTAATACTATATGAACTAATAAAACAAAAAAATTAGTTTTAAAGACTAATGATGATGATAGGTCGTTGCCAATATTCGATACGGCTGTATGGTTAACCTCAAAATTTAATTAATTAATAATATAATTTTTGTTGTTACAACTCATTAGTAGTTGAACTTTAAAAAAATTTTTTTATAAACTTAAAAAAACTAAAACTCCAAATTAAATTATTAAAAACAATATTAATATTTCATATTTTTATATACGAGTATATGAGCTACCGATACTGATTTATATCTCTTAAGTGAGTTTATAATTTAGAACTATGATTCGAGATTAGTACGTGAACTACATTACAATGAATGTGTTAGTGAAATATTAATAATGAAGCATTAACATTTGTAGTTAAATTGCAGACTATTTTGAATGAAAGGAAAAATGTATTCGATATGTATACGATAATTACAAGACAAGTTATTTAAATTATTTAAGCTGTCGCCAATATTTTTAAACTTCACAAAATAAACACAAACAGCATTGAAACAGTTAAACAATTGCAAATGCAGCAGAGCATTAACAAGACAATGCAAACATTTTTCGTAAATTTATAATGTTTAAACGCATACAAAGTATGAAAATATTAAAACAAAAAAAACCTTTTTAGCATGTTGCACCAAAATTCCCATAAATATATTCCAGTGAAGTCGTATATCGTATATCGTATCGAAATATCGTAATTGTTTATTTTGTATTTTCAAAAAATATATTTTGTTTAGTTTGGTAAATTAAATAACACTAACTTCTCTCCATTTAGCGTCTCAATCACCATTTAGTAAGTAAGCATTTCTAGTTAAATTCTCTAAAATTATATGCTTCAGGAGCTGCTGTTGACCTTTTTAGAGGTCGGTTATAAGCACTCCTTCAGGTCATAAGTATCCTCTGCGATAAAGGGATCGTGATGGTCTGTTATAGTTGTTGTGATGATTTGTGTATATCAATTATTAATATTTAAATTATTATAAAAGAAAATAATAATTATTAAAATTAAAATTAGTAAAAAGAATATATAAAAAATAAAACAAAAATAAATACGTAAAAAATAATATGTAAAATTATTAATTTTTTTTTTGTTTTGCTAACTGTTGTTTACCAATAATTTCTCTAAAAATTGCAGTTTAATAATACTAGTAAAAATTAAAATTAAAAATATTTGATATTTTAGAGAAATTCTACAATTTCGTCAATTTCTTATATAATTAGTTTCAAGCATATATTAAAAATCAGCAAAAAAAAACCATAAAATAATTTAATTTAAATAAAATATCTGTATAAAATGTATGGAAATATATTTGTATTTTTTGCTGGGCTTTAGGTAACTTGTTTTTTCTTTTTTAATTTTTTAACTATAATATAATATAACAAAAGGAAAACTTATTTTTTAATTTCAAACAAAATTAAAGCCGCGTGATTTGTTTATACAAATATTTGAATCTACGACGTAATTTTGTTTAAGATTAAAATTTTTTTCATACATTTTTTAAAAATTTAATAGTTACCTAAAGTGTGACAAAAAAAAATAAATACGTATAAATAATTTGGGTCGATAGCAATATATATGGAAATTACATTTTATTAATACAATCGTTCAGTACGTTTTTTTATTCTTGATTTACTAATATGTCGACTTTTCAAAAAAAATATTAATCAATCGTTCTGGCAGTATATGAATACCGTACTATAACAACTGTACTCTTATTAACTCAAGATATCTAGTTACAGAAAATTATTATTAATAAATTTTAGTTTCAGGCTAATTGGTCAACATTTTTTTATTGTGTTAAAAAATAAAAATTAAGAAAAACAAATCACAATGTAATTTTACAATAATTTTTATTTTATAGATATTTCGACTTTAGTATAAAGTCATCATCAGGGAACCCAATTGGCCTGAAAACACACTTTATTAAAATTGTTATTAATATATTAATATTAATAATAATAAGAAAATAAAATAAAATAAAATAATAATAAAATATAATACTAATAATAATATTAATATTTGAAAATTATTATCAATACTTTTTTTTAGCATTCTTATTACTGCCCACAAATCTGGGAGAAATGTGAAACAATATCAATGCTGTCAGTGGATAGTTCAGTTATATTTATTTTTGATCAATAAAGTGTAAGTGCGTAAGTAGATATTTGTTCCATGATTAGAAAAAATGTTCATCTTTATAGTATTACACATACATACTATAATAAGGCACAATTAACGTTAGAATATCCCTAACATTACTTTTTCAATAATATGGAATATATATATATATTATATATATATATGAGTACATGTATTTGCTTGAAATTCTGAATTATATTTTTCCTTTAAGTGAATGTTTAAATTAAAGTTATGCATAAAAATAATGCAAATAGTTTACGTGCTTATGTGATAAACTAATTAAAAGAAAAAAATCGCAAAATCGCACCCACTGTACCTTTTGCTTCGTATGCGATATCACATACTGAAAGTTTTTTCCAACTTCTTAGTAAAGTAATAAATAAAGTAGGAACTACAAAAAGAAATTTAAGTACAGTATAAAATAAATTGATAGTAAAATATATACGCCCACAACCGATTTTAGTTCACTGCAATTTATACAATTTCAATCAAATTATATATATAATTTTTAATTAAGAAACTTCTCCAGTTTATCAGACGGCAATAATGGATGGATTCAATGGATTTCTATTTCAATTATTATTTTATTAACACAAAAATAATTTATATGTAGAAAATAAATTTAATTTTTTTTTACTCCGTCTGATTAATTGTAAGTTTGTATTTTCTTGAACTAATTTCTTTGGTAAACCTTATTTAAGCAAAGATATGCTGTTTTTAACAACTACTTTTGTGCCTTCGCCATAACATATCTATTATTTCTTGCACTGTACCTTTCATAATTGAGTTCTCCACTATTTCTGGCCATTTTCTTAGCTTCTTCTTTACGGCGACGATCTTCGGCAGCAGCTTTCATTGGATCGTATGTAGCACGTCGCTTCCACATAGCTAATTCAGCTTCCTTTTGTTTTGTAACTTTAAAAAACAAAATTAAAATTAAATTTTAATTGTGAAAAAAAATTTACTCAATATGAATACCTGAAACATCTCTCCGCGCAGCAGACGATGCTCTAGCAGAACTCACAGAGTTATTGGTACTTGCTGTCATATTAGATGCTACCGATTTAACGCTACGGTTGCTCATGCGCGTTGGATCAGCACGATTCATTGATATTCCGGTGGCACTTGGACTACGTTTGATGGCATCAGTTTTTAAAGTACTTCTCGTATCATTTTTACGCAGAAAATTATTGCTTTGTGCTGGTTTATATTTTGAGATATCCATATATTTTGGTTGAACTCGTGTTGTTGTTGTTGTAGGTTTTGCAGTATTCGGCACCGCTGCAGCTGTTTGCAGCAACTGCTTTTTGGCTGATGCTAATGAATTTGGTACTTGTGTGGCTAAACGGCTTAAGCTGGTATCACGTGGCACTGATTGCCGTGATGTCATAGCACCGGTACGTGTAACAGCACTCTTAACATTACGTCTAGGTAACTCGGGTGTATTTGGGCAAGCGGCAACACCTGCACCGGTTAAAGCATTTCTTCCTTGCGCCGGCGCTGAAGTAGGTTTACCAGCAACCCTCTGTTTGCTACGCTCAATTCGCATTAGCAATGCTTTATTATAACGTGTATTAGTTAGTGGCACATTTTGGGTGTCTACAGGCGTGTCGGCAGTAGAGTGTACAAGTTCATCTGGTTCGTAATAGTTGTCGTCTATGCCCTGTCCATCCTCTCCATCACTATATCTGTAATATTCATCGCCAGCATCATCTTCATCATTTATGTAATATTGTAAATTGTCATCGTAATCACTGTACATGCGTCCAAAATTATTAGAACTTGCAGATTTGGTCATATGAGATGATGATACTGTTGGTCGAGAATTAGTAGAACCATTAGTATTAGTGGGTA
Organism: Teleopsis dalmanni; assembly: GCF_002237135.1. Taxonomy (NCBI): domain Eukaryota; kingdom Metazoa; phylum Arthropoda; class Insecta; order Diptera; family Diopsidae; genus Teleopsis; species Teleopsis dalmanni. Next base: position 76,631,263 of record NC_051846.1, on the reverse strand, counting down.
CATAATTGTTACGTAGTGCTGGCGGTGTATATATATTCTGGTATTGTGGACGTGCTGTACGTTGAGTAGCTATTTTTGTTGAAAACGAACTTGAACGACGAAGTGGTGAATCTTGATCGCTTTCTGTATTTGGAGTTTGAATATATTTTTCTTGTGCTTGCTTGGGCGAGTTACCAATAGTACCATCAAATGAGTTCTTTCGCATACGCATTTGTTTTACCAAATATTCACCACTGGTTAGTAAAGCTAACTGTTGTTCATTAATGCTGCTCGTCATCAACTGGTTACGTGCATTAATTTGTTGTTGATTATTACGCCTGTGTAAAGGCGAACGTTGCTGATAACCAGTTGTAGGTGAGTTATAACTATGCTCCGGACTAATCGCTTCCGGAGAGTATACTGAATTAGAAGAAGGCCGTGCTGAATATGCGCGTGGTGAACCAGATTGCGGTATAGATTTTAAGGAATTCTTACGTGATAAGGATTGTTGCAAGGTATTTATAGCTAATGCTGTATTTTGTAAGTAAATATCTTCATCATCAGCACACACAATATTCTGTAACGAACCACGTGGACGTGTTACACTACGTGCACGAGATAATGTATGCATCGGGGATGGTATTTTAGTGGGACTTTTAGGCGGTTTGTAGTTAACGTCTTGATTTATTTTAGAATATGTTGATAGAGTGGGATCACTGGTATAATCACAATCCGTAGCTACCCGTAAACGTTCCGCTAGCGTTTTGTTAAGCTTTGTATGTGACATATGTTTGCCAAGCAGCTTCTCATCGTTAACGCCGTCACTGCCAGAAGCACACGTATAACTGCGTGTCATAAGTTCCTGCGTATCTTGCTTACTGTGAGAGCCAGTATCATTAGCAAGGCTACGCGCACGCGCATTTCGCGCCCATTCTTTAATCCAATCATTTTTGGAACTTGCTGTTTTTAGAATGGCTGTATCAGATAATTCAACAGGTGATTCTGGCGGCGATTCTATGAGTTTACGAGTAGCTGCGAATTTCTGTGAATCCTTTTGATTAGTAAATACATTAAGACGATACGCAGCCTTCTGATGATCAGTAAAACCACCTTTTGCGTATGACGAAGCAGCGGGATTTTTCAATTTCGATTCGTTACTTATATACTCAGAAGAATCAATTTGAGAAGTGGATAGACATAGTCTTGCAGTCTTTGGTGTCGCTTCTAGTGTCGGTTGTTTAGCTAATACACCACTTGTAGTCACACTGGTAAAGCAGCCAACGTCTTCCTCTTCTGTAGATGTTTTCTGACTATTACTTACAGGGAACTTCTTATTTTTATGGCTACTAGATAGACTTATACCTCCCTCACAACTGCTACTGCTACTTAGAAAATCACCAGCACCATCTTTTTTCCCACCAACATTACGCAAAACTCTAGATTTCAGTTTCTCTAAATAATCACCAGCAGACTGGTGACTGCCTAGTAACAAATCGTTTGAAGTCGCAGAAGGATTTGAACGCTGCGCCTGTTCTGCTAATTCATGATAATAATTCACTTCCAGCACATTATTTGTGCGAGTACTCACATGAACTGGTATTTTAGTCGAACTAACTGTTGATTCGGGATTATGTCTACTAAGGTTTAGGTTTTTAGGGCGATTCTTATTTGTATCATCCCCACCACAGTCAATGTTCATAACTTCTTTTTGTTCCTCAGTGTAGTTATCACCATCAAGCGTATACGTGCCTGTTTCACTAACATTATCTGCATCGGCATCCGTATCTAAGCACCTATAATCACTTAATGGTGGTTGTGGGCACATAAAGTCAACTTTTTGCAGAGCCATTTGCATTGCAGTCGAACGTGGCGTGAAGTGTGTACGATTTGCAACCAAGTTCGAAGCCCCTTTCGGAACTTGTTGCGCTGCAGTTACCGTAGATTTACGGTTTGTGGTATTCTTTTTTGATGCTGGCGTTGCTGTTTTCGACGCTGTACTTACTGTTGATTGCGTTTGACTATTTAACGGTTCTTGTGTACTTGAACGGGGCGACCAACTGTGACGCTTTGAAGCATCTCGTACGCGAGAGGTACTACGATCGCGTGCACGCAGTTTTACCTTTGGTGGTGTTTCAATACTATCCTGAACTTGTCCATCATTTTCGTTATCTTCTCGATTCTTGACACTGCGCGGTGTTAAAGGGGACGCTGAAGTAGATGCAGTTATTGAAGTTGGACTCTCATTTGTAGTATTGTTTTCTATTTTCGACATTGAAGCACCTCTTCTATGCCTACTCTGAAAGCGTTCCAATAGACTTTTGTATTTTGCTGCTGCTGCAGCTGGATCACAATCTTTTTCACTAAAATTATCAATCGTAAAAGCGTACGACTGCTTGCTTGTTGTAGTGGTAATGGTGGAATTATTAGAGGCACTCGAAACGTCTTCAGGTGTTTCACATTTGCTTATGGCATTGTCCAGTTTGTGTTCATTACCATTGTCATCAGCTTCTTGTAGTGGCAATGATGAAGCCATAACGTTCGTATTTTCAACGCGCCTGTCTTTGTGAAGCGTATCTGAAAATAATGAAACAAATGCATAAAGTATAACATAAAAATCGTAACTATGTTTAAATTAACTGTTCATTACTATTATTAGGTGAAAACGAATTATGGCGGCAAACTTTTGCAATTATTATGAAAAAAAATGTAATTGTTGTTTTTGTTATTAGTTCACTTATTCGTTTACGCTACACAATTTTTCTGCTACTCACGGTTTTTTTTTTTATATCTTTTGCTCGTTGGTTGATGGCCAATATTTCTGAGTTTTGTTACACTTGTTATGCTTTGGGTTAATAAATAAAAGTGAAGGCTAAAGTTCGAGCGAAATTCAATAAGAAAGAAAATTAATTTTATTTATTATGAATAAAATCAAATATGTATAAATCGGCTAGAAAAAACCCATTTTTGGTAATTAAAGATTTTAAAAATATAATTAAAATTACGAGTTAAGTGGTATGAAGTGTAAATAGGTCTTAGATAGAATTTACGTCGAGAAGCATTAAAATGTTGGAAGTTTGACGTCTCTTTATACGACTATCTATTGAATTCCTAAGTTTTGGTAACAAGATACCAAAAATTAATGCTGTAAATAAAGACATTTGAAACATCGTCAATCTCTAGAAGTAGTGCTTCTTTTATATTCAACCAAAAAAACTAAAGAAGCAGGAACAAATCGATATAATTGCTTTAAACTCATTTAAACCTATTAAAAATAAAAATCTATTTTCAATACATTTTAAATACCTTTAAAACAACTTTAAATATTATATACAAAATATTTTATGAGACATCATTTTTAAGTAATGTATAAAATGCACAAAGAAAGATATGAATCTATTTAGAACTAGAATATTTAGTACAATTATGAGTTGCTTAGGATAATGACATGGATAAGGATAGGATAAAGTTCATGTAAGATCGCGCATTGTAATACAAATATCAACTCTTCTACTCAAAGACATCTATTGCCCATTGTAATATCATCAAAACTTCCAGGAAATGGTGAGCTAACAATGTTGTTATTGATTCAAAATTCATAAATTATTCTAGGTATAGCATTTATTCTACCGTTGTTAGAAGAAACGATCCCCTAGACATGTTATTGATTCAAAATTCATAAATTATTCTAGGTATAGCATTTATTCTACCGTTGTTAGAAGAAACGATCCCCTAGATCCCCATTCGTTCATTTGAAGTTCTGAACACAAACAACACATATCCAACAACACAACTCATACACAATCCACTTGCCTGAATATGACAGAGTTAAATACAGTAATACAATCCCCAGCTAACATATAAATTATAGGTGCTGAACCCAAAAGATCTTTTATTATTTTCTTATTTTACTGAAGTCAAAAGCTACCAACAACCTCATAGTTTAGTAATTAGTCTATAACTCATTCGTCGTAAGGTCTAAAAAATAATGCCTCTTTAATCTTCTAATTTCTATAGACGGGGTTTCTTGTCTAATTTCCATATATTCGGGAGATGATTACTTAGTTCTTAAAACGAAATAAATCCAAATGCAGAAAAAAGTATCCGGAAAAGACTTTCAGTTAATAAACCTGTAATATCTATAATTTATCAACATTTTGGAAAAAAAAAATGTTATTCTTTGTTTCTCGCAAACTCTTTCTAGTTTTCTACAACCATGAATAGTTAATTTGGCCTAAAACGTTTTAAATACAGTTGTTTTAAGTAATCGAATAACTTAATAAGTTCGAAAGGATAAATAAACTACAAGCGTTAAAATGAATTCATTAAACTAAAACAAGATGATATTGGTAAATAAGACGGTTTTTATCTAAAAAATTCGTTTTTATTTAAAAATTTGTTGAATCGTTGACTCAACCACTTTAATTTGTTATCAAAAAACCAAGCTTTTAAAGATATTTAGTCCAGCAATGTATCTATTCTACTTTGTATTAAATTGTATTAAAGAGGTAATAATTTCACTCTCTTGGAGGGAATCTATTCATGTCCTTTTCAAAAAATTCAAAAATATACTACGATATTTCCTTTACTGTGTTCATGACGATCAACGCAATTCTTTGCAATTTTTATGATGATTGGAAAAACATTTACAAAATAAAACCAAATAAAATACTTTTGAATTAAATCCAGCAAATCTACATATTTTTAAACGTTTATATTAGACGGAGCATGTATAAATAATATAATATAAAATAATATGTGTTCAAAAAGTACATATGCTGTTAGATAGCTAAATATATATATTCTTTCAGATTCAGTTTGATGAGAAATAAATAATTTAAACGAGAGAAAAAAAATATTCAAATTTTTTTTTGGCAGACCGAGCAATACGGTTTTATATGTCATAGACATTGTAAATGATAAAATGTGGTTTGTTATATGGAGCTAAATTTTATTGAGTCAATCTATGGACCAAAACGGATTATCAAACTACATCATAAGAACATAATACTTAGTGCAACAGTCAGGTCAGTTCCAATTGCAGTGACCTAATTAAAGTATCTGTAGCTGCTATTCAAAAGTGTTAGAAAAGTATTTTAGATGCGATCGCGTTTAGTAGATTTAACTGCACCATTGCCGATAATATTGTATATTATTTGAATTATCTGTACTTAGTTATTGCTTTTGTTACATGCGTCTATTGGGTGAAAGAATATAGTGTTGAAATCTAAAATATTTTTACTAAAAACCATCAAAAATGGTGATGTTGATGTAGTAGTGATTTCAGCATAGAAAAATGCAATTACAATGGAAAAATTTTTAAAAAGAAGTATATATATAATCTGAAGCCCTAACATGAGAAAAAGTACAATTGCAGTAATATATAATTTTGATTCAATAATAAAAAAAACTTATTGAACATATCAAATTTTTATATGAAATCTCAACATAACGTGTGATCTGAACATTTTGTCATTCGTTGCACTAAACCATAACTGTGCATTCAGTGTACAAAGTACTCGGAATTGTCAGCCGATGTAACTTTTCAGTTGCCATTTCATATTCAATTGACACCGTACAAGCAAATACGCAGAAAATGTAAGAAATTCTTGAATCAGTTTACGAAAAATGTAGAGGTTTGGGTCTAGACATAATTGTATTCAATACGATGGGGTCTACTTTAAAAGCCGTAAAATAAATTTTGATTGATGACTTTTTGTTGTTTTTTTGAATAATTTTAAATATTTTGTACACCGAATATATGTATGAATTTTAAAGTATTTATAATGTCTAGTTTGGTTGAGAAAATTGGAGGTTTGAGCACGAAAAGAAATAATCAAACTATTTTATACCAGCTTCTGGTTTACTGTATGTAAATATAATTATAATATCTTATAAATATTATGTAAATATTATTGAAATTTAAATTATATATACGAACAGAAATATTTTTCTCCAAAACACATATTGTCCCTATTTACATATTGCTAAATAATATATATTCAAGAATATTTATAAAAATCTACTTTAAACAGAAAACTACAAGCTGCAAAGCGATCTGAAAAAAATTTCGCAAAATATTTCAATGGATCTATTTAAGTTCTTAACAAGAACTGTATAAAAATAAAAGAACTTGACATTTTAAATTGAGTTCAATGGCCTATAGTTTTGATAAAAAAAAGTAGAAGAGATTTTGTACTAATCTGTGACGATATTTTGGGTATATTAATTTATACCATGCAATACAAAAGAGTACAATGTTTAGTTTAGATTTAATTCGAGGAACATTCTTATATTGCAGACATTTAATTAGAAGAAACAAAAGGCAAATAATTACCTGATGTTCAAAAGCCACTCAAATAATGCCAAAAGTCTTGCGTTTTACATTTTTTAAGTGAAATTTGACAAATTTTTGTAAAAAATTAATATAAAACAAAACACATAATTTGATTACTTACTACATATAAATTCTTCTTTATTTGCTTTCAGATGTTTGCCGCGATCTTCCTGAAACTTACTCTCACACTTATCTAAATGGCAAATTTTTTTTAAATATCCAAGCTTTTTAAAAATCACGTTCATAGAGTTAAAACGGAGAAATTATTTTATAAAATAAATAAACGATTATATATTTTATAATAATTGCTACGTGTATATAAAATGCCGAAAGTAAAATGTTACTTAATGATAATAAAAAAAATTTTGACGATACTAATTTTTGTTAATTTTATTTTGATTATATCATATTTTAATTTTGATTGACTACTGATATGAAAAAAAAAATTTTTTTTAAAGCCTACTTCTCAATTTTCGACTTTTATCTTCACATTGAATATATTAAATTAATATATTCCATGTAAAGATAAAAATCGAAAATTGAGAAACCTTGAAATAAAAGTTATGTAGACTATATAATTAATATTATTAATTATATTTATTGAAGTATAATAAAACATATTTAGTTGAATGCTAAAAATATATCAATATATAATATTACTTAGATTTTACTTTAAAGAAGTTCTACGAATATAACCAAAAATACTCTATGTTCTCTAAGAGAAAACAAGACAAAAATCGGAAATTGGAAAAAAATGTAGTCATATAGCCCTGTTAACAACAGAACTTAAGATGCTGTACCAAAAGTTTACAAGTTCCATAACTTTATTCTATATAATACATATTATTTATTTACTACAAACAAATACAAGAAATTACTTAATTAGCCACTGGGCTAAGTGGACATCGAAACACTATCCTTTCAATAACATTACATCTAAATTATGTAGTAAATTGTGGAGTAAAAATGGATCTTATGTAGAGCAGAATAAATACTACATCGGAGACAAATAAAATTTTTCAAAACACAGAAATATTTTTCGTTAATTTGATAAACATTAAAAATAAATAAATAAGAATTTAATAATTCTTATCAAAAGTATTTCTTCGCAGATAATTAATGATTTTTTTAAGAAATATTACTTTTTATAAAAATCTAAAGAATTCTACATTTTGTTTTGTAATTTTAGATGTATTTATCAGAAGATTTATATTGTGCGCAAAATATTGCATGCCACATATATATAATATATAAAATCTAATAGCTCAAATAAAAAAGCAAAATTATTGAATTATTAATTATTAACAATAAAACATTATTATTAATTATTAACTACCGTAATTAAAAACTCATATTAATTTATTGCTACATTAGATTCGTTTTGAAACAAATATAGTCCAATAGTTTTTTAATCTGTGAAATTTAAGAGTAAATTTGACCAGGCTTTTAACAAAACAGTCTTTTTAAAAAGTCGGTGATCATCAAATTTAGCACTACAAAATATTTTAATATCAAAATATTTTTTTAATATTCAGGCACATTTATTTAAAAGCTCAGATACAAATTATTTCTTCGATACAAAACCTTATTTGGTTGTGACGCCCGTTTAAGAGATACAAGTTTAGGTGAATTTGTAAAAATTTTGAAAGAAGTATTTTGCATGCTGATTAAGGAAAACTTTTTGAAAGAAAAAAATTTTGAAACATTATAAAAGCTGAGAAACACTATATAACATACTTTCTATAAAGAATGATTGTAAAAGATTTAATGTGTTCCATAGTGACCTATCAGTAACAAAGATGCCCAGAACGCCCAAATAAGGGGAAAACTCAGAATTTGATGGGAAGAATCGATAACCAACTGATGGAAGCTCACCGAATACACATTAGTTGCAGGTTGTCGATCTACTATAAATTCCAAGTGAACAAGATTTGTGTCACATTTGCCACTAAAAAGTTTCTTGGTGCAGTTATCCTGCACTCTTTTATTTTTTTAGTACTGTTAGGGCCATGTTATGTAGAGGGTTATGGGTTCGTCAAAATTGTCTCTTTTGGGCTATGACGAAAATACATGTTATGTAGAGTGTTATAGAAATTATAATAATTTACTTCAAAAAGACACAAATCTTGACATTTATTACTGAATAACACTGATATACCTTAGTGACCGGGCACAGTTAGCGTCGGCTCTCATGACCAAATTTGAGCGGACATAATATTTTTTTCTCACTTTTAATTTTATAATTTGCATTGAAAACAACAACAATTTTGCCCATGACACTCTATATTACATGACCATTAGGTTGCAAACTAATTTTTATTTATTTAAATATGCATATATATCTATTAAGTTAACAACTATCTGGAGTGTGATAGATGTACATTTTGTGGAACTATTTTGAGTTGTGTGATTTTCAGAATTTGACTTAATTACTTAAGTACATTATATTAAAGATTCTTTTTCTAATTTTTTATTCCGCCTTTTTAGTACAATTAGCTAATCACTTCCGTCTTAGACGAGTCTTTTTTGTGTATTAGTTGCACTGCCATTAGTAAACATGTACACTACAAATTGCATGTTATTATTTAAGTCGTTAATTAGTATCAAATTACGATTGAGAAGGCATTCAAAATTTTGAATGAAGATACTATGTCACAACTCTAAGTTTATAAATGGTATGAAGGTTTACAAGAAAGTTGAGAAAATATAAAATATAGCGCACGGTCTAATCGTCCTAACAAATTTATCAATAATCAAACCGTTAAAAAAATTTGACAGATTGTGTTCGCTAATAGAAGAATTACTATAAGAGAGATTAATGAAGAAACCGAAATGTAGACATCACAGATCCAACAGTTCGTGACCTAATAAGCCATAATTGTAATATCACAACTAGTCAATTCTTCAGATACAGCAAACTCAAAAAGAACTACGTTTTCTAAAAATAGACAGATGTCCGTAGAAACATAACTATACGAAACAAAACTATACGTTACAAGGCGTTTCAAACGTGTTTTTCGAAGTAGAAACCGTGGTGACATATGGACAAAAAACTAAAGGGTGAATGGAGTTAATATTAATTATTCAATAAACACTTTTTGGAGAGGTTTGGGGCAGTTGTGAGAATTCCAGCAATAAAATTTTTTTAATAATTTTAATAAATTGAATTTTTTGCTGACTACACCGTTGTTTCGGTATGGGCAGCAGTAGTTCACTGGTGTTCAAAACCTCTCTATTAAATACAATAGTTTCTATTAAGTAAAATAGTCACTGCCGTCATAAATAAATCATTTTTGAAAAAATTGAACTGCTCGTTACTTCTTTCAATACATCTCGTATATGTCGTTTTTACAATCTTTCTTATAATTATTTCGAAATTAAAAGATCTGCTACATTATAGTTTTTACAGCTTAACCTTAGTTAAATAATTAAATCAATTATTAAATATATTTATGTAAATTTCAATTATGTAATTAATATTATAATATTTTTTATTATTCGATTTATCTGTGTTTTTATGAAGCACTACTAAGACTACATGTCGCATAATCTAACTCGTTTTCAAAATAACATTTTTTTAATGACTAATCTTTTCAGTAAATTATTGGAACTTGTAATAGACAATAATAGTTTATTGCGAATAATAGATAAGATAATAAGCAATTATAGTATTGAAATTAAAGTGCAAATAACAATTTCGCTTTTGTAATGCAAATTTTTGAATTTCAACTAAGGCGTTTGAGAACAAAGAAAAAAGAAATTTAGGAACACTACGTCTAGCCCACATACTAAAGAAATAATTAACACAAAATAAGCTTTCATTTTAAAAGTGTTTTTTACGTTCAGTACTTATATTTTTGGTTTTATTTATAATTATTTACGATTACTTCAATATAAAAACCATAAAAAATAAACAATTTCAATTGTAGAGGTATTTTGAGCAAATAAATAAATGTATTTAAAAAATATATTTTTTTTTTGGTATGAATCACTTTTTACGCGTACTTTAATCAAATTGTTTAAAGTACCGAAGAAAAAATTGTTTGCAGACTATTTTTAATAAAAAATAAAGAATACTTAATCCAAGAAAGGAAATCAATTGTATCTTGAAACGTTAATTATAAAAGTATCTCAGTGCAGCTTTTTCTTATCTTAATGACTCGGAAGCAAATTCGTTTTATTAGCTGTATAATAAACATTTTTTTAAATATTTTATTAAAAATATGCAATAACAAATATTGAAAGAAGAGAAAATATATTTTTGGAATTAAGTTATGTATAACCAAATTTTCTGATTTTATATATGAAGCGTACTTCATTTACGTATACATCCTGTCACGTATGCATTTACTAAGTGCGTTTTAAGAGTTTCTTTATGGCTTTGCATATAAAACAGAATACCTACATCATACATACCTATATCTAAGAAGTGGTATTTATGGTATTGAATATAATAGCTATAGTAAATCTATGAGATCGCATACATTCATATACAGAAAAGAGGACTACTCATGCAATACTGCAATTCATTTTTTCTTGGAATAATAAAAAAAAATGTAATAAAAATAAATAATAAAAATAAGAAATATTAATAATTTAGTCATTGTTTCTAATTTGACAGCCACGAGTTTTAAGCCTGGCACTTGCAGCCCAAGAAATTATATACGGACTATAAACTAATCAAATTAAAATTCGAATATTTAAGTACTTTGCAATACTTGAAACAGCGTTGGATTGTCAAACGAATTTTAATAAATTAATCAAGTTTTTGCTGTTGTTTCTTTATTAGTGTTGGAACCCTTTTAGTTTTCTTCTCGTCATGAGACGCGTCATATATGAAAAAAAATCAACCTTAAAACTAGTTTTTAGTTTGGTGTTATAGTATTTTATTAGACAAGATACTGTCTGCTGATTAAGCAAAATTTTATTTTATTTTCATTTTTTTTAGTTCCGAATAGTATTCCAATCTGTTAACATATTGTATAGTAATGCACAAGAATTGAACATCAAGTAAACATTTTCGCAAACACCTTTTTCAAAGTGAAATAATACAAACCACGAGAATGTTTTCACTAAGTAAATTTATTTTTTAAACAAAGTATACAAAATTAAAATAAAATAACTTAAATTTTAATTTTTACAATAATTATTTTTCATATCGAAATATATTTAAAGTAAAATATAATGGTAATAAATTTAAGGTCACTTCATCATCTAATAAAATCTCCTTTTTCTTTTTTCTTTTTGCATTGAATTGATCAAAATAGAATATATAAAGAATTATTGACAATATTTCAGCATTATTCTAAAAGATTTTTTTAGCTTCATTTACTGTTTTGTGGTATTTTTTGCTACCCACGGCTAGGTTCTACACATTTTCAATAATGTTAAAATCAGAACAGCGACAAGGCCACGACAAAATTTCAGTATTCTATTCTTGAAACCAAAGGAATGTAGCATGGCTAGTATGAAATGTAGCATTGTCCTGTCAAAGAAATGATCCTCGCAGTGACCTTTTCTTCTTCATGAACGGTATCAAACAAATTGTTAGAATATCAAAGCATTTATTAGAGTTAATTTATTAATTACAATATCTCTCTGACCATCCAAACATATGACTTTCCAAACTTTATCTTTTTCACTGTCATATTTTACTTGTGTATCTATGCAGTTCACATTATATTGTTCAGATGAAAGGCGCCGAATAGTTTTAAGAGTAATAAGAAAAAACTGAAAAATGTTTTTATCCGAGAACATAACATTTTTCCAAGCATATAGATCCCTTTATTTATATCTGTGGTGAAACTATAGCCAACTTTTACTATGTAGTTTTGTCTGTAGAGATTTTTGTTATGAGACTTATTCTGTTATGCCTACCTGGTAAAGCCACCTGCGAACATATCTAGGGAATACCGATGAATTTGTTGTCCGATTTAGTTTGTAGTCAGTTCATTACAGTTTGCTGAGCGATTAAGCTTAACAAGTCTATGCAACATACGTTTCGATAGAACTTTCTTGGCGATCCATTTTGATGCCTTTTGATAATCTGTTTCTTTATACTATTATGCAGTGTGCTTGCCGCATGTTCTGCTGAGATGCAATATTGTGCTAATATTTCTATACTTTATGAAAAACAAGCACCTTTAAACTGGGGAGTTATTATTTTTTATTAATAAAAACAATAACAAAAAAAACTATTTTTCACAATATTTCAGCAAATATATTGCTTTTTTCATGATTTTTTTCCTATTTATCTGTAAGTATCCTTATTTGACTTTTAAACTACACCAATGGCTAAAAAACAATTTTAAGTAATATTATAAACAATGAAAGAATATATCAAAATTAAACCTAACTTTCAAAAATTCAAAGATGTGTTAAAAAAAGGGAATATTTTTTTAAAGAATGAAGTGGTCTTAAATATATACGTAATTGCTTTGTACTTCACATATTTTTCGATATGAGAAATAATTGATAAAAAGAACCAAATTAAAGTGAATTTAGTTTAATTCTGTATACTTTATTTTAAAATATGTAAATATGTTTAGTCAAAACATTCCCGTACTTTGTGTTATTTCCCTTTGAATTAGTCTATGGAAAAATATTGAAATCTTAAACTTTTGCGAAGCATTAAATATAAATTAACAATATTTGCAATTTAAGCAAAGTTACAAAAAACGAACATTTAGTCGGTTGAACTGAATTGCTATACAAGTCCTTTGAATGCAGTCTTAAAGATCTAGCGGGGCGCATCTACAGAACCGGCTGAATTCTATTGGGTTAGGATAATTTCTCTAAAGTGGCATTTAATAAAATAATCTTATATATCGTCTATATTGTATATGAAATATGTCAAAGATGTGTTAAAAGTAATTTTGTTGAAATATTTAAATTTATATATTTGAATATTATATATTTAAAATTAATAAACTATTCATTTTAAGGTTTGAGAGTTAATCATTGCAATATTATACATTTTTGATTAAACTATTGGTTAATATTTTTATTTCCCCAGAATTAGAATTATAAAATTCTAAGCAACCTTTTCTACTATCTGCTAATATAGTTGTGTTTGTGAGATATCAAAATATAGAGATATAAAATTTTTATATTTCTTTATGTTATTTCTTTAGCATATGCAAGTTGTACTTAATTACTTGTAGTAGTTGTTTTTTATGTAAAAATTGATAATTTTAAAGTCCGATACTTCAAAATATAGATTGCATCCACATAAAGCGTGAAATTCTTAACATCTAAGAATAACAGTATTTCCAAGATAAACGATCTTTACTTTAATATCACTGTTAATCAATTATTTAACAAATTACATATTAGCGGATAAAATCTATAATCTGGAAAATCAAAATCGCCAAATAAAGGTGTTTATTTGATAAAAATCTCAAGTGAATACATTCTTAAATTTTAGAAACCCGTGTCCAGAAAAATGGGATCTGTGTTAATCACAAGGGATTAAAAAGGTACCTGTGTGATCACTTCCAATTAATGTTTGCAAATATTTCAACATAGTTCAAAAGAGTTATTATTTAGATTTATTTGTAATGGTGTAGATGTCACATCACAATCAAGAGATATACTCAAGCGATACAATTAAGAGAAGCTGTTACAGAGAACTCTTACTGATGGAACGCGAAGAAATTTTTCAGAGGGAAAAGTTGTCTTTTTTGTTTTTTAGGAATGCATAATTATGACTGACTACTTCAAAACGGTAGTATTATGTATTGCTTTTATACCGATTCAATAGTGTAATTAAAGAAAGAGAGCCGCACATATAGAAGCAAATAGAAATTCAGAAAATGCAAAGGAACTCTATCCATTCTTGTGAACGGCGCAGAGGAAAAAGAAAGAGAACTCTATTGCGAAAGGCTGCCAAGATTATCATAATCTAAAATGCTTTTAGAGACTTACAACCTAAAACTCTTCAAAGATTGCATAGCACAATTAAAAAATAACCTAAGAATTATTGCGAGATTATTGACCAATCACTACAGATTGAATAATCACCTATCGAAGTTCGGAATTCAATCCAACTCAGACTGCGGATACTGTAGAGAAGAGAGAGAAACTGCATACCATGTACTTGGGGATTGCCCAGCACTGATGCACAAGCGGAAGAAATCATAAGGATCCAAGACTAGGAAAGATAGGCTCTATACTGTCTTTCATTAAAGAAATCAGACTTTGAGAAACACTCTAATCAGACTAAGGGATTTTTTAGGTCGCAATGCATGATCCCTTCTTTTCAATAGTAAAAATAAAGTTCATGAAAAATGATAAAGTATTCATTTTTTTATATTTATTTTACAGTTTATTTTTTCTTCTAATATTTTTTTTTCGTTGATATTAGTAAAATGGTTAAGGATGGTTATTTAATGGTAGACTACACATCATTTTACTTTATTTTTGTCTGTTTTAAGTGTAGAACTAATCTAAATTAATATATAATAAAGAGCATTTTGTCAACTATTAGTGTGCTGTTTGGATGTGTTTCTATAGTGGTATTATTACATTTGATATGTATACTATATATATACTGCAATGATTAATAGCAAAACTTAAACCAATACAATTTCAAGTATTATCTAAAATAACACAATCTTTTACAGTTTTTGCAAACTTTATTGACAAATTAATCACAATGGATGATATCATTCGAACTAACTTAGCTAAACCGTTGATGAAAAAACTGGCACTTTTAGGTATTTTACTTTTACTTTAGGATTACAGATCACAATGATCTCAAGTCAACTCAAATTTCAATTCTTGGGTGTAAGATTTGAAAACTAATTTAAATATGAATGGGACTTATAAATTATTAATCATCATTCCAGCAATAAACATAATATACATACTTAATACTTAAACAAGAGTCAAAAACGAGTTATTTTAATGGCTGATTCATACCGATATTGTGTATTGTACAAGGCGGGAGAGCGTACAACTACTTTTAGCTGCAAAATTTCGTTTAAAAATTTTATCAGCTTTTTTGCTCTTGCAACTACAAAATTATTAGAAAATTAAAATATTTAAATAATTTCCGAAATAAGCGAAACCAAACCGGGTTAATCGGTCAAAATTAGGGAAAATTGATTTAAAGAAAAGAGAAGAAGAAAATTAATAAAGCCCATTCATTAAACAGACGTCTATTAGGGGGGAAAGAAATAAGTGTGTAAGTGTAACGCAATTTGAAATTTCAAAACATTGACGTATGTCGAGTAAGCACTAAATTTGGTAATAGCTGAGCAAGTTTGTGACATGCATAACAATTATGGTTAACAATACCATAAAATAAATAATATAAAATACAAAAATAAAAAAATATAAAAAAAGACAAATTGAATAAGTGAATAAGTTAATTATGGTTTTAAAAATAAAATGAAAAGAAATGAAATGAAAAAATTCATTACCTTTTGTGCTGCACAGCGTTTTTGCAAGGCGAATTTTTGCATTTGAATCATCGACCGCAGCCGCCAAGCCAACAGAGCCGTAACCAAGTTTAAGCTTTGCTGAGATATCCGCACCTGCAGCTACGGCTGAGCCGTTGACATCGTATTGATGTTGTTGCGTTAGAAATGCCGTTCGTTTTTGCCGTCGATCTTCATTAATGACATCATCAATCTTTTTTATGTTTTCTGGGGTAGTGTCTGCTTTTTCCCTTCCATCCGATAGGGAATCACTATCAAAACAATACTGGTTGTCAAAGTGTAAATCTTGTAATGGTGTAGCCGCCAATTTCGTTGTCAAATGATCTATTGGTGAATTGTTCTTTGTAGGCATTACCTCAACTGAACAGGCTGTGGTAGTGTTGTGCTCATCTCCTACTGCTTCACTATTTGCTGTTGCCGGACTTGTGGTATGCGATGTATCGTTTGTGGCGGCGTATGATGTCATGTCTATGATGGTAACATAAGTTGCTAGCTAGATTTGAATGTGCTCTATATATTATATCACTTAATTAATGAGGTGTGTTACAGAATGACCTGCTTTTAGCTCCTTTTTATTTTAATATATATTTTTATATTAGCTTTTTTTATTGCTTTTTCGTTTTGTGCGTTTATGAATTTTTCGTTTTGTAATTCGGTTGGTTATTCCAGTTGGGTTAACATCATTTCATTTTCATACCAGCTGTTTGTTGTCTGGTTTATTGAAGACTTTTGTGGGAAGTGTTGAGTTTCCTTAAGACTAACTCCAACAGCGCTGCTAACTGCTTTAACCAGGATATTATGTTCCTATGCGCTTTAATTGGCCTTATGTGCAGCTAAAACAATTCGAATAATTGTATTCACAAATATATTTTATTATTTTATTATTGCATAGAACTATAAATAATTTAGAGTCGAAAAACACAAACACAAACAGAAATTGAAATTCAAACAAAATTAAAATTTAGCATAATTGAGATTTATTCTCTAAAAAAATTTTTTTTTTAATTTTAATTGTATTTTAGCCGTTTTCCAAAACAGCTAAGAAACTATTCAGGCATATCACTTTTTGTTATAAAATAAAAATAGAATCATTTTTCAAGGTTCGCTTCGCAACCAAGATTATTTTTTTTGGTTTTTTGTTTTTATTTTAAATATTTGTTGTTTTATAATAAAAATACTTTTACAACGCGTTGTAGAAAATTTTTTTGGAACGACGTCAACTATCTTGGCCCATTGTCTGAAGTAGTGTCCGTCTATACAAGGGCAACGCACAAGTCGCGTAAACTAATTAATTGTAACGAAACGCTTGCTTTTCATTCTATTTAGAATATTTTAAGCGGTTCATTTAGTAATAATTTTTCTCTTGATAATGAACTCAATTTACAAGTTTTTCACATAAATGCTTTTAAATAGGATTTTAAATACGCCCGACCAACATCTGCTGTTCACAACTCGTTTTTAACTATTACCAAAACTCATTGAGCGCACTGGCCAGCCAGCAAACTCAAACAATTTTTGTTTTGGCCAAATCAAGTGCGTGAGAGGAGCTAAACTAAAAAAACATACACTGAGCACGAAATTCGTATTTGTTGTGAGCGCACCCGGTTACTTTTGATTATAGGTATTTGTTTTTATTTATAAATAAATATTTTAGAAATGAAATAAAATTAAGTTTTTTAATTTCTTTTTCTAATTTTTAAAAATGAATATAAATTAAATTTTACACGATTTAATGTAAGAGTATATTTCATCCATTTTTTTGTATTTTACACAAAAAATTAAAAACACATTATTTTTAATAATTTAAAAAAATTTATTACACAGAATGTAACGGTAAATTTATATATTTTCACAATTTTTATTTATAGTTAAATAACATGTTTGAATTATATTTAAAGAATTATTTGAAATAAAGAAATGGCATCTAAAAATCTTCATTATTATAGTTTTATAACTATTTTTAATACTTTTACGAAAAAGATCATAAAATTCCATGTCTTCTTACAATATTATTATAACTGATAATGGTAGGTCGATATATCAATTTTCATTATTATGGTTTCATATCTGTTTTTGATACTTTTACAAATAAGATCATAACATTGCACTTGCACTTACAATATTATTATATCTGATAATGATAGATCGATATATAAATTTTCATTATTATGGTTTCATATCATACTTTTACGAATAAGATCATAACATTGCACTTGTCCTTATAATATTATAATACCTAATAATGATAGGTCGATATATCAATCTTGAATAATCCAACACGAAACACTGAGTATACTGTGTTTCCCGATGTTTAAATTTGTAAACTTTCTGTATTGATTACACTGATAAATAAATATTGCATACGCCATCTAACGCTACTAGTATATACAGTTTTTACAGTTGATTACACAGATGACGAGTAACAATTAGATACATTAGATGGCGCATTAGTTATTATGAATTGTCTTCATGTCCAACTTAAAAATTCGACATCTCGAAAACTAGCGTTATTAAAAAAGGTATTTATAGTAATTACTTTTATTAAAATCCGTTATTTTTCAATACGAGCAAAAATAAATCGAATCTGTTTTGCATTTTGAGACTTAAACTACAGTTCTGCTATACAATGCAGTTCTGGTGCAGTTTAAGTCTCAAAATGCAATGCAGAATAATAAATTGTAATACAAATGTAAGCAAACAATACTTTATAATGTTCTGTTCACATACCAAATATCTTCCTTAAGATTTGATAGAAATTAAGATATTTGTTCACATTTTTGCAATTACAAAATACACGCTCATTATTCCTTATTGCTTTTAAAGTATTGAATACTTTATAAGACACATTTATTCAAAAACAAAAAGAATTATTAGTAAAATTAATTCATTAACATATTTATTCTGCGCTTAAAGTATACCGTTTCTAATTAATTTTACCCGTTCATTTCTTTAATGTTTAAATATTTTGCCATTTTCAATAAATTTATGTTTTTTCATATATTTTTAAAATTTTTTGATTTTCATATCACATTCCAATATCTTAACTCTTAAAAATGAAATATTATAGTTTTTGCTACTTAAATTTAAAATAAATAAAATGTAATGATTTTATTTTAGCAATATTTTAAATTAATTAATGGTTGTGAAATTTTTATTTGGTAAAATGTTAAAAAATATTTTAACACAAAGCAATTACTATTTTCTATATCAGAATGGGTAACACTTCAAATTTATTTATTTTTTTTAAGTAAAACATTTTCAATAATACATTGTTTTTCAATAATTAAGTAATTTAGAATTATTTTTATATTATAAACAATAACAAATTAATAATCTCACTACAAGCTTTTTATAAATTTTGTGCAGATTATGCGCACCATTTTCAACAAAAATGGTTACTTTTTTTAAAATAAATTTGCAACACTAATAAAAGAAGAAATTCAATTTTATTTGAATTAAATGTAATTAACTGGAGATTTGAGAGAAAAGTGCCAAATAAATTAGTTTGAAGAAATCATTATTATATTATAACATTAGCATTAAGTTGCAGAAAACAATAACATAATTGATTTTATTGGATTTAATTAAAATATGTTAGCACTACACTTGACAGAGAACAAACAGGTGTGTACATTGTGATGCAAGTGCCTCTAGCACACATAATTAAATATTGACTAAGAATGAGTAATTTTTATATTGTATTTAATTTTAAACATTTTTCAACTAAGCGCAAGCATATCCAAAAGAAACTATTATTTTTGTGAATTTTTCAGCCTTTGTTTATTTTGCTCACAGAAGTGCTCTTTTTTTTGTATTGGAGTGTTTTTTGTATTTTTTTCTTACTGGATATTTTAGTAATACATTTATTACATTTATTATCAATTATGTGTACAACATTATTTTACTTAATATAGTGATTTCAAAACTTTATTTAACTCACTTTCTACATATTTTATGCACTCTTTTGTTACAAAAACGCACATAACTCACTTCGATTTATTCCGCAGAAATAAAACTGCCAATCAGTTTACGGTGTGGGAGTTGTGTTGCCAGATTAAATATTTATGAGTTTCATAGCAATATATAGAATAGAATTCATTTTACCGATAAACATTATCGATAATTAAACAAAAATTATTATTAAAATTGTCTTCTCTTTTATGTCAAAAAGATTTGAAAAATTTAATTGTCGCAGATTATTTTGTAGTAATCACAATTTATTAAAATTTTAAGTAAAGACATTAACCAGATTAGTGTTGATTTTATTGGCAAACGCATGTTTACAAATTATTATTCCTAATTAATATCTTGTAAGTTTATCGTACTAAAGTTTTTTTATTTTAACAAAAAAGTGTCTATTAAACGAACTGATAATGTTATTATTAAATTTTAATATAACTATGCATATAGAATTGTTTTAAAAATTTGTTCTTAGCGAAATTAGGAATAGGAGTAAACGGGGTACTTGGTCCCAACGGAGCGGAGCACTGCGACCATGCTTGATCTTTTGTGCTGCAACATACCCTAACTGGACAGGAGACATTCCGCCTTTCGAATGAAAGCCAGAATGTCGGCCGTTGAGGACCTCCTAATGTTAGAATGGGAGAGTAGTTCTCGATCCAGCGAAATTATGAAATAAGAAATATTTTCCTCTGCTGTCACAGAAAAAAACTTAATTATATCCAAGTTGAAGTAAATTTATGTTTAATATACATTTCTTTTAACTTTCGTCGCATACAAAAATGAGAAGTAACATTCTGCAATAGCAACTGTTTGAACTATAAATCGTTAAATGACTTGCTATACCACTTTCATCTATATTCGTAATAGCGGGAACATTTAAAGAAATGAAAAAGTAGACACTTTGACCTGAGTTAAGACTTTTATAAATGTGAGTGGTGTTTATCTTCACACAAAGAAAGTGCGAATTTCTGTTAACAGTCGTTACCTACTATTTAGAAGCTGCAAGTTGCTCAAAATCAGGCTCTCCGAAGACTCTTTAAAGTGCCTTAGTACATCCGCACAAATGACATCCTAAGAGACCTTAGAATAGACCCGTTCAAAATATACATAAGAAACAGCCCTGAAGCTATTCGCGAAAACCGACAGGCTGCCCTACTTAACACTATCTAATCTCAGAATAATCTCTAGCCGCACAGTGTGGTACGCAGATCTTAGATAAGTCATCGAATAACCACGATGCTTTTGAGTAATACATAAATTAGTCAGTAAGAAGGGTGGGACTCTGCAAGAACCTCCCAGCTATCAAAGAGTAAAAGTGTCCAGATGCACTGACTCGGAAAAGACTTAACATGAACATGAACAATATCTCTTTAAATGATTATTTAATCATTTAATCACTTAAGTTTCGGCTACCAGGAGAAACGGGCTTTTATTGCTGTACTTCCTTTAAAGCTTTATCAGTAATGACAATAGATTAGAAAAATAATCGAAGTGAATAGAATAGTTTTTTTATATTTCAAAATTTTCTATGAGGAATATGGTATTAAAACGGTAAATAATCAGTAATTGTGATATATAAAATAGATATCTGCTGATCAACCTGCTAACCATTTAACAACCTACGATTAAAAAAATTTTCCATGTAAATTAAACAATACATTCTTATTTAAAATATGTTTATTGCATTTTTTCTATTTCTATAATACCGTACGAATAACATACTTTTACATGTAGCATTTTATTCAACACAGTAGTGTTTATAAATCTAACAAGCAAATTTAATTAAAAACAATTCATATATATATATATAGTTATATATAATAAAACAAAGAAAATTATAATCAAATTTACAAAAAGATAAAAAGTAAATAAATGGAATGGTTTAAATTGTTATAATTACAACTCAAAGATAAGACAGCGGAGCAAATCGGTAATAAAAGTTTAAAAATGTTTCATTGGTGTTGATAACAAACTTATCAACTCTACACTGATAATTGCACAAAAAAAAAATTACAAAATGGAATATTTTATTCATCGTCCACTCCAATAACATACTCTGCCATTTTCAAACGCCAAATTAATTCGTGGATGTGGCAAAATTTTACCAATTTTTAGATGTTCGATTGTTTCGTCTTCAAAGTGCATACATTGTTTAACGAAATTCAGGAATTTTTCATTCATAACAGTTGAAAAATGTGATAATTTATTTAAATTTTCATCGTTGCAAAGTTTACGCACAATTTGTTCACATATTCGCGTATTTGCATCCACATCAAATAACGGCACGCCATAATGTACATCGAGCAATGTCCATTCTTCAGTTGCATCATTGCTATCTACACTTATCTCGCACGCTCCTCGACCATTAATTGGAATTTCAACTGAACCTTGTGATACTAATTCTGGCTTACTAAACTCACCAATAGAACTTGAATCGCAATTTGCTAATTCTGTAGCTAATAACTCATTACAGTCATCTGAAGTGTATAAGTTTGAAGGTGAACTATTTTGAGGACTTACAGCAAAATAATTCTCATCTGGACTTTTTAATTTATTACTTGGCGAACTTGGTACACGTGCAAAGCTAGTAACTTCTGAATTATCCGCAGGTGATAGGAGGTCCTGCACAATTGGCACTTTCGTTGAATTTATATCAGAGTTAGATTCTGAATTTGGCACATCTTTAATTTTGTTACTGTTTTCAGAGATTTTTGTTTTGCTTTTCGGATGCCTTAAATTAACATTTATTTCATAAACATCGCACCCAATATCAGCAACACCTGTGTTGAGGAATGATATGAAACCACAATTGTGATTTAAGTCTAAATGTTCACTTAGTTTTTGTACAGCTTTATGTTTTGACCACTTAGCTTGACGTAAATCGTATTCATCAAAAGGAAAAGCTTCATAACGTAATTCTCCTGGCTTACGTATGCCATATCCTTGTATCAGCACACAACCATTTTTTAGTTGTTCATTTATATTACGAAAATTCTCAGAATTTATAACATATGAATCGGAATGTAAGATATTTACTAGCAATTTGCCATATCCGAGAAAAACTCGTGGTAAAGACTTAAGTACAGTGCCTTGGCATAAAAATAGACTAGGTGGACCATATCCTGAAAGAGTAGCGCATTAATTGAGTTTAAAAAAAATAAACTACATTTGTACAAACCAGTTATGTGATTGTAAAACAGTTTCGTCCACATATGAGAACAGTCTGAACTCTTAAAATATTGTCCGAAGAGGGGAATGCTAAAAAGATGAGATATTGAAGCTGTTAGTGGTGCTGCAGATATTATAAATTTATATTTTTTCTCCAAAACTCGATCACGAGTTTTCTGATCTAAACACTCCAAACATTCTAAACGTAGCAAATCTAATCCTCCTGGTAACAAGTTGCGAAGCGCGCAAATCGTTGATCGCAGTATTACTGCATGAGCAAAATAACGTGATACATCGCCTTCACCTTCAGCATCCAGTAATGATACTTTTTCCAATTCTACAAGAAACGAATCCATACTCTCTTCAGAAAGCTTACCAACTTCGAACATGGTAACCGCATGATTTTTAAGACCTGGCGATAAATTGCCCATCATCAAAAAGGCTGTAAGTGTCGAATCAAATAGAAAACCAACACGTTTTCCGATTTTTTCGACCTTTTCAATAGTTGTTGTTTGCTGTGTTCCTGATGCGGATTCTCTAATGCTGAGTTTGGTTGTACTTTCACTTAGATCATCTATTTCTGAACTAAATTCTTGTTCTTCTGTATTTGGATCTGAAGTTTCATTTGCTTGAGGAGATGGTGCAGACATATTAGCGAAACTGAAGTCACTATTGTTACCATCTGATGAAAGATATCCAATTGAACTGTTGTCTTTATCCTGCTTGGGACTACTCTGCGTTAAGCGAGAATTTTCGGCATTGATAAAATTATTGTAGTTAAGTGGAGTTATTTGTGGCACTTCTTTCATATTAGAACGTTCTTTTATATATTTTGTCCAACTGTGATGAAGTTTTGGTTTAGTCCCTGGACTTTCGCTCAATACTTCTTTTATTTGCGCAAAGCCTAAACGACAAAACAGCGAGACAGCGTATTTGACAGAATCCAATTCCACCTGCAACATCTGTGCTAGTTCAGAGATGGTCATATGCTCATCAGCACTCACAAAAATTTTATACAATAAATTTTCAAAATAATCTCCACTGACTCGATTCATAACAAAATTTTTTAATGGTGGTATACATATACGATCTTCACCAGATATAGGTACATCTAAATAAACTAACCCTTTTCTATATAAACTATGTACTAGTACATAGTCACACTTTCCTGCTGTTTGAGAGCCAAAATCAATTAAGTCATCTATTAGACTTCGTTCTGCTGTTGTAACATAACGTATATCTGTCTCGAGTACATAAGCAACTTCAATTCGCCACCAAGGTTCAATATGTATTCTAACTGGGAAACGTGGCATAAAATCCATAGGGTTTGCTTTCGATCCAAACAATATAGCACGAGGGGATGTGTGTGTCTTTATGTCACTGATCAAAGATAAGTATTCATTTCTGCCAATGCCAAGCACTCGTAGGCAATCAGCTGCTGTGAAATTCGGTAACGTATCATAACTTTTATCATTGCGTAGCAGTTGACTTAGAACTTCCAAATAATAATTGAAAGGTGTAAACCGCATTCCCTTTGTTACAATATCCGCCAAATGATATGGAAATAACAATAAATTGTTAATGCTTTTCTGCACTAGGAGTTCATAATAACGCTGTTCGTGGCGAAAAACCTTTGATGCAAGATTTCCACGAAAGCGTAACTGATTTTTAAGACTGTAATTGAAGACATATTTTTCATAGTCACGTTGATTATTCTGCAGCACCTGTCGCAGGTGTACGGGTAGTTGCTGCCATGGAATGTTTTTACGCACACAATTTGCAATATCTTCTGCCACTTTTTCAGTCGACATTTTAGGAATAATGTTTAGTAATCATTTTTTAAAACACATATACGATTACATATCTTCAAAAACGTTTCAAATGGTTCTAATTAAAACAAATTTATCAGACTTTTTTAATTTTTCTGCGCAAATATTGATAAAAACACTTTTCCTTTATTTTTTTCATTCGTTAATACGTTAATACGTTACTTTTGAAACGATGGAAACGAAACGTTTGTATTGATGCTTGTAACTACTAAAAATTTGAATGACTTCTTCAGTACTATTGCGTAGTTTGTTGTTTAATTTTTATTAACAGTTATTATTAGGTTTTTGCTTTTTAAGCAAATCGCAAAAGAACAATCGTTTAATTTAAAAATAACATATTAAACAACAACACTGCTGACTTATTTAGACCAACCATCTAATTTAGAAATCGTCTATTGTGGACGACTTTTGGAACTGCATGCTAAATTTCCAGTTAACTGTCAACGAATGATTTCGTTAATGTCCAATTGAATTGGACACAATGAAACAAAATCAAAATTTTGAAATTTTATTATTCACAAAATTAACATATTTTGAAGTTCCACATTATTAAAAAACTATAATGCGTTTCACAATGTGACTATCACTTACAACACTGTCAGCTGATGTATCATTATTTGAGTAGCGAAGGTACCGTTGATAAATACAAATCTGTTATGTTAATATCAGGGTAATCTACTCAGGGTAGATACTTTGTGTTTTGTTCGATTGACAAGTCTTGATGGAATTAAGATTTACTCTAGATCTGTAACATTGTGTCCAATATTTTTTAGAGTAATCTAATATTTTTGTTGTTGAGTTAGTAAGCACTTATATTTTTCATTATACATATGTCGAATCAAATCACACTTTATCTGTAAAGTCACATAAAACAGCTGTCAATTTTAACTGTTTTAAAATTTCTAGTGGTGTTATAAGTTAATTTCGAATGTTATACATTTCGCTTGAGTGAATCTCGACTGATAATGCTGCCCCAGATTTACTAATCGAAAACGGCAATAATATAAAATAAATTTAAAACGAAATTTTATGGTTTTTTCTATATCGAAACGACATTGAAATACACAAAATGCACAATAAAGAAATAGAATAAATTTTAAACTAAACCGGAATGTAAAAACTTTTATTAATTCCCCAAGAAATTCAACTCTAAATAATCAGAAAATGTGTAGGCTAACAATAGGTTTGTTTCACGAGCTAGTAGTAAAACTCAAGTAAAACACAAGCAAAGTACAAACTCAGAGCGTAACACAAATAAAGTCCGAAATTAAACTCTTTACACAGATTTTCACGGAACAGCTTTGTGTAAAGTATTGTGACAACACCTGTGCTGCGCAAATAAACCAAAGTTAAATTCACACTAAAACAGCTGATTCACACATCAACACAAATTTTACTTAAAATAAAATGCAAGAGTAAAGTCCGTGTAGCATTTTTAAATTTCGATAAGGATGTTACGCTCTCTCAGATGTTCTCATTTACTCGAAAATTTGCTGATGGATCGCACTTGTGTAATATTGAGAAGAAAATTTCAAAAATATTTGTATAGGATTTTAATAATATATATATGTACATATAGTACATATTAATATGTACGAGTAAAGTCCGTGTAGCATTTTTAAATTTCGATAAGGATGTTACGCTCTCTCAGATGTTCTCATTTACTCGAAAATTTGCTGATGGATCGCACTTTTGTAATATTGAGAAGTGAATTTCAAAAATATTTGTATTGGATTTTAATAATATTTCACTATTTGCTAACTTTAAACATTAAAATGGAAATATTTTCACTTTTCTCAAGCAAAAATTGTCTAAATTCTAATAATTCTATTGTATAAATTAAAACTATGCAGACAAAATTCCTTCACTGTTTATTTTAAATAATCAAAATATATGTTTGTTGTTATTCCTATGGAACCTTTGGTAGGTGCATACTACTTTTAAATGCAACTCTACCATTTCAATGATTTAGAAATTTATGTTCTTTATAGAATACATAAATAAGGAAAACACTGTAGTCTTAATAGAAGTTTTTAATAAATTAATATTGCACTAATTATAAAAATTAAAAAAAAACATAATATATAAAAATTTTTTATATGTGCTCATGTTAAAAATAGTTTTATTTTGAAATTAGTTTTTTTTTTAAAAGGATAACTTGAGAATACAAAGGAGTGACGATCGATTTTTTGCACTACTTTTCGTGATTATTGACGTTTTAATACACAAAAAAAATTCAAATTGAAATTTATTTCTTCATGAGTTCAGAGAACAAAGACGTAAATGGCGACTTATCTTCTAGGTATTAAAACATATAATATATTATAAAATGAATGTTCTTTTATATTATTCTTTTAAATGTTCTTTAGTGGCAATGAAGAAGCGTCATTAACTAGCAACGATCTCGTATATCTACAAAGTCCTGCAACATCAAGACCACCAAATAAAGATTACGATATGAAGCGAAATGCAGTGAAAGCATTGATTGAACGATATTTTTATCAGCTGCAGAGCGGCTGTGGTAATCCAAAATGCTCAAATTCATTTTGTGCTTCCAGTGGCAAAGTTGCACCTATGACTCCTAACGAAATAGCTGCTAAAGCCTTACAACTTGTATCCCAGGAAGCAAAATTATGCGATTTTGATAATCATTTAGCAAAAATAGCACGCACACAAAATGATTCGCCCACGACGAGGTAATATATTTAATTTGAATATAAAAAGAGGTACATTTTATTCATGCCCTTTAATATTTCTTTAGTAGTTCAAATGTAAGTTCAGCAACAACACCTAGTAAACAAGACTCTGAAATGATGGGCTCTAATGAAATAAAATATAGCGAAGGAAGTGGTATGAGTGCACTTATAAGAGC
Organism: Teleopsis dalmanni; assembly: GCF_002237135.1. Lineage (NCBI taxonomy): Eukaryota > Metazoa > Arthropoda > Insecta > Diptera > Diopsidae > Teleopsis > Teleopsis dalmanni. The sequence continues at coordinate 76,603,675 of NC_051846.1, read as the reverse complement.
AAGTAGTTCAAGTTCAACAGTATCTACTAATACAAATATATCTAGTTGTGCCACAGAAGAAGAACCAATACCGCATATAATACCAACAACTTCATGTGCATGGATTCCGCATAATATAGAATTAAATCAAAATGTTACAAATCCACCTAAATCATCTATGCCCACTCAACCACCAATAGATTATTTAGATAATAAAATTTTAGAAGAATTAATTGAAGAAAGTACGCTATGTAACAATTTTGAGCGCTTAACCGATGTTATTAAAGATGTGTTTGGTGACATCAATAAGCTTAGTAAGAGTTTTATGCGCTCATTGAACCAGAAAGATTTAAATTCAAGAGCAGCTACTTCTAAAATACAAGCACTTCTGAGTAAATCACCTAAAGACTTAAAGAAAGAAGATTTACGAATTTTAGAAGGTGAAACTGAGAAGGATGAGGACAGTTCTGTTCAAGTAGAAGAAAATGTTCCCACTTTAGATGTTGTGGAGCCGATGAATACCGACGAAGTCTATGATGATGAAAATACTACATTTCAATCTAATAGAAGTGATACTATGGTAGATTTAGAAAGCTTAAGACAAATCAAAAACAAACTTTTTGATTTGGATAAATCGGAAATACGAATGGCCTTAAATGAAGGAATTTCAACATTAATAGAAAAATTAAAATTTTCTGTAACATTTAATTGGGAAAATGTACTTCATTGTTTTGTAATACTTTTTGATATGCCATTTGGTAAGTTCTTTGATATGGATTCTCATATGAGTTATTTACATATAACAAAATATTGTTAATATAATGACCTATAATTATATAAATATTTTTTTTGTTGCTATGTATAACTTTAATAAATTCATTTTTCAATTTTAATATTTTCTAATTTAATTTTTTTTAGCTTCTAGTACCTTTGCTGATATGGAATATATCGACCGAAACTTGCCAAAACTTTGCAGTGTCGCAAGAATTTTACCTGTTTCGGCACAAGCCCGGTTAGCACGCATTTGGGCAACAAATTGTAGCGATCTACTTTTAGCTTTGGTGCAATGTTGTCAACAACTTATAACTATTCAGACTATGTTTGATGAAGAAATGGCACAAGAAAATCAAGAAATTATTTCAGTAACTAAAATATTAAAGGTGGGCGTTATTATATTTATATTTGGTTAAATGAAATTTATTTTTACTCATTTTTTATTTTTAATCATTTAAGATTGCCTTCTATGCCAACATTTTGGCTAGTGAATTAGATACTCGTAAATCTTTAGATAGTCAAGATGTAGATGTGGTGTCAACTGTAAATGAAGATGAAGACGACATATTTAATTATATGCAAGAACCTAAAGGAAATGCACATAAATTTGCCGAAGATCCTCTTGAAAAGGAACTAGGCATTTCCAGTCTCGACTGCAGAGTACCATTAGTGCCATTAGAGGAATTTTACAACGAGGCATTTAGTGAAATTATACAAATGGATCGTGATTATATGTCCTATAGAAATTTATCATTTGATCCTAATGGTAACAATGTTGTTTATATATTTTTAATTAAAATATTTTACGTGATTATATTGTATTAATAGGTCCTCATTTCTCATTCATGCTGTATTCATTTATTTTAACCCCCGCTACCAAAGTTATTGCTCTATATTACGACAGTCGCATAAGAATGTTCAGCGAAAGAAATTTATCATTATATACTATGGTAAATTATAATTCTGAAAGTAACCATAGGCCAGATTTGAAATTAAGAATTAATCGTGATAACATAATATCTGATGCATTAATTTGGGTAAGTTTGAAAAATTAAAGTAAAGCTAAACATTGTGTTTAATAATAAAATTTTAAAGTATTAAATAAGAATTTTTACAACAATGTTTTTTTTTGTAGTTGGAAATGGTTGCGATGTCAAATCCTAAGGATCTTAAGAAGCAATTAGTTGTAGAATTTATCGGAGAACAAGGGATTGATGAAGGAGGTGTTTCTAAAGAGTTCTTTCAATTGATCGTTGAAGAAATATTCAATCCAGATTTCGGAATGTTTACTCAGCAGAAAGATACAAATTATGTATGGTAAGTTAGTAAAATATTTTATACATTTTACTTTATGTTAATTTATACAAATGAAATCTATTTAAGGTTTAACACTTCGCCATATGAAAATGATGCACAATTTACCCTTGTTGGTATTTTATTAGGATTAGCAATTTACAACAATATTATACTGGCTGTGAATTTTCCAATGGTTGTATATCGAAAATTAATGGGTGGTGTAGGTACATTTTACGACTTAAAAGATTGGAGTCCAAGTTTATATAGTGGTTTAAAATCGATGTTGGACTATGAAGAAATGGATATGGAAGATACATTTATGCAAACATTTCAAATAAGATACAACAATGTTTTTGGAGAAGTGGTAGAGCACGATTTAAGACTCGGTGGCAGTGAAATCATTGTAAATCAGCAAAATAAACAAGAGTTTGTTGACTTATATTGTGATTTTCTTTTAAACAAAAGCATTGAAAAACAGTTTAAAGCTTTTAAAAAAGGATTTGAAATGGTAACAGATGAATCACCTTTAAAATTACTTTTTCGGCCAGAAGAAGTTGAAATGTTAGTCTGCGGCAGTAGGGTAAATAAAAATATGATTTTCCATAAAAACTATTTTTAAATAATATTTGGCTTTTTTTGTATATAGAAATTTGATTTCAATGAATTAGAAAAATCTACCGAATACGAAGGTGGCTATAGCAAAGAAACTCAAATTATAAAAGACTTTTGGAACATTGTGCATTCAATGCCTGAAGAAGCCAAACGGAAATTACTTGAATTTACAACTGGTTCTGATCGTGTACCTGTTGGTGGCCTAAGCCGTCTAAAATTATTAATAACACGTAATGGACCCGATACGGATCGATTGCCCACCTCACATACATGTTTTAATGTGCTCCTATTACCTGAATATAATAGTAAAGAGAAATTAGAAGAACGATTACTTAAAGCTATTAACTATTCGAAAGGTTTTGGAATGTTGTAATAAATAATTTAATGTTAATTTATTGAAGACAACAGTAGGTAAAATTAAATTAGCTCATCGTCTGAAAAGTGTTTTTTCTTTATATTTCATATTGTTTCTTTATATTGGTTTTTAAAGTTTTAATCGATTTTCGTATGAGTTCTTAATGAATTAAATTTAAAGTTAACTTTTAGAAATATCAACCAACCATCGTGATGAAATATACTCATTTTTTCATTTAATATATTTTCGAATTTTGTATATAAATTTATAAAATATATAATTTATATATAATTAATTATATAATGTTTTATAAATATATTTAAAAAAATAATTTGTAGTTACAAGTGTATAAAATTAAATTAAGAATGCTTATTCTATCGGCTGCAATTGTGTGGGTTTTGAAATGGATATGTATGAGTGGTACTTAGTAATTTTCATAGAAATTGTATGTTCAATATTAATAAGTGCAAAAATATAAAATTCAAAATGCTCTTATAAAAGATGAAATCAAAGCAAGATCTGTGTTCTATTATTTTATTTTCTTTTGAAAACTCGAAAGAATAATTGATTTTAAAGTACATCGCTTCGCTACACAGACATAGGGTCACAAAACAATAAATTTGCATCATAAAGCATTTTTTCCCCATTCAGGAATTTCGGACGGGTTATAACATATTGTTTTAATATAATAACTACCACACCAAATGCAACATCATTTATTCAAGTAAGTCTATTATAGTTTCGTGGACGAAAATTTGGTCTAAAAGCCCACAATTGTTCGTTTGGTTATACATTGTTATAATCAATACAATTCTATTTTGGAGCATTCTAATCCGACCAACAAAAATAAGTAACCTGAATTTACTATTAGTTGAAATTCGAATAGAACATGGCACGAGATGTAATGCTATCATCAAACCTAAGCACTTATGGAATGGAATGGAATCGACAATTTTTGGACAGGTTTACAAAAGTTGGTTCCATGTGTGTAGCTAGGAACGGTCCATGTTGAAACACCATTCCATATCAAAAAATTGTAAAGTAAAAATTGTAAAAACCTTCTATCATCAATCCTGCATACGTCCCATGCTTATTTCTCTTAAATTTTATGTTTTTGACTTTATTAATTCACTAACATTGCAAACAGTTGAAAAGGGATGAAGTGCATCATATAAGTCCCATCTGTGTAGCTCTGTGCATATCGGGGAAGTAATACATTCATTTATTTATATTCTCAACGAATCATATGAGCTTTTTCTTACTAAATTCTTTAACTGTATTAAATTTAACAAATAGTTAACGCGTGATAACTAAGTAAATTTCAGGAGTATCAAAATAGTGTATTCAGCTATTACGGGACCTGCTATTGCGAATATAAAACTTTTTTATAACTATTAATTTTTATTTAAAAATTATAATAATAAGTTTACAGTATCACAATTAACGCTAACTTGCAATTAATGCGATTATAGTGTACCAATCTGTCGCATTTATTCCTATGCCCAGTACAATTAACAATTTTTTACCATAATAGAAAATCACATTGGACACATTCACAGATGTTTGCTATATGTACCCACTTTCAACTTTCTAGTTACTTGTCGTCTACAGAGTTTTGTCGTCTACTTCTTCTTGGTTCACACTTCAATAATCGAATGAATGTAATAGTACATTCACATTGTCTCATTTAAGCGATTTTGCTTATTATAATCACTAATAAGCATGATTTACCATACAAAGAGCTTTCATATAAATAAGTTCATTATAATGTGAACGCTTCTTCATTTATATAAATGAGCAAGTGCCTAAATGAGACAGTGCGAACATAGTATAATACAGGCTCTATATATTGCGTAATTTTTATTAATTAAAGGTTGTTGAAAAGTAAAGTAATAAATTTTTATTATACACTACAATAATAGTAAAAAAATCTTTGTTGTTATTTTTAAAAATTCTTTTACTTAATAAATTGTAAATGAACGTCTGTTATGAGGATAATGATTATATTACTTAATATTAACCATAATGTTTTATCAGAAAGGTTTCGAAAAGTAGTGGACAACAACGAAAATTTATTATTATTTATTTATTATTATTTATTATTATTATTATAAATTATTTAATTAATTGTCTTTTTGACTGACCAAACTTGTTAGACATGTTATCTTATACGGCGTTTACATTGGCCGAAAATGGCTCATTTTGGTCAAAAATCGAAAATGAGTATCGAATGGCTCATTCTTGCATATAAAATTTCAAGCACAAAATGAGCAATTTTCTCACATTCTGTATGAATGACGTTCGAATGCATTCCACATATGTTCCAAATGCAAAGGAATCTATTGAACATACCCTAAATGAAAGCTCTTCATGGCATTTTGACAGTTTGTAAAAGCTGTTTTGACATATTTACAAAAAAAGATAAACAAATGTTTAGTAGTTTTATTTCAGTTTGAATTGTTACCATGAGAACGAATGAAATACAACGAATGTAAACACTTTCAAATGAGTCATTCAAAATCAGCCATTTTCGGCCAATGTAAACGCCGTATTAAATGAAGATTGCAGATGATTTCACTTTCCAAAATTCACTTATCAAAAGTATTGGTAGATATCTATGATAGTCGTAATATTAATGCATGTAAAAAAAAATTTTTTTTCATTTGTAGGGTAACAAAATAATCGTTTAAAATTACATTAACATCTGGCATGAATTTGCAATTTATTAAGTAATACCACAAAATACACCACATGGTGAAAATATTTCACATATGATATTGTTTTACTCCAATGTGGTAACACTGTTTGTAAAGCACATATGTTTTGTTTATAAGAAAATTTGTTGTTATTAATTCATATAAATAAACAGAGATTTTGGAGCTCATTCGTGCTACTGTATTCGACGGGTATTGACTGTATCGCGTCGTCCAATTAAAAGTTTTGTGCGGTTGTTTGTTGGTTTTTATTCATATTTTGAAAAACGTTCCATACTATAAAATGCAATTGTAAAAATAAACCGCGGAAAAATAAAAGTAAACATAAAAAAATGCAATTATTCGGCTTCTTTTGGTTATTGTTTACATTGTGTTATTGTTCGCAATCGTTCGCGGAGGAGAGTGTGAGTTCAACGGATGCAGGAATCGGTATGTTGCAACATTTTTGTTTATATGAAGAATTCTGTTTTATTTCCAACGAAATGAGATCATACATAATATTTCTTTATTGGTTACTATATATATGCGCTTTTTTAATTGCAATAAAATGTAAATGATACAAACCGCATTCGAAGTGCATTTGTGTTTAGAAGAATGCACTTATCAGTAAAAAATTTTTCCAGTTACCAGTAACTATCCCCAAAATAAATGTGTACATTATTGTTGCCATATATTATCCTGGCGTTTATTAAGTGATTGGAGGGAAGTTTATAATTTTAGATAAAAATACTATATAATTCTATAATTATAATTATAATTATATATATACTATATAATAATGACGTACTGATATGTCTGTTACTAGCTAGTAAAGTGCCTGATATTTATAATAAAAGTATATAAAATTTAGAAATCGATATATAAAATATCCGTACATATTCACAATAAAGTAAAAATGTTAAGAATAAATAAGTTTAGATATAAATCTAAATAAATTATATTGCCATTTCTGTGGTTTATTTTCCATAAACTAATTAGTTTACTAGTTTTGCTAATACGTATACAGTTTTAAATCGATCTCATTAGTTTTTGATAAATTTGTAGATTTTTTTATTTAAAATTTATTTGTATAAAAAAAGACATAAATTTTTTTAAGGTTTGAAAATAAATATTTCCATACTGGAAATAATAAAATGTATTATGTAAATTGCTGTATAATCGTAATTAAATACGTTTTTAAAAGCGACCATTTGCGTCCTATGCAAATTTTTGAATCGGCATACTTTGTAACCTTGAAAATAAACATAAAACTTTTCTTTTAATTTTGTAGGTTTTTATAGAAATTTAGTTTATGACTGTGACAATAAATACCTTTTTTTTTTAAGTTTAAAATATATACAAAATATATAGAATATTACAGATTTGAATACTCTCGTTAAAATCATCTAGTTAAGCACTTGAAGAATAACAAACGTTCAACATAAGTTATCATTCGTTTTCACTCATTTTCACTTTCTAAGCCCTGTCTTAAGAAACAATAATAGAATAGAAAAGAATTAAACAGGGTAGCAGCTCCCACTGGAGCGGAGCACTGCGACCATAGTTGATCTTTTGTGCTGCAAGAATGAAAGCCAGAATATCAATCGTTGAGGAGCTCCTAATATCAGCAGGGGAGACTAGTTCTCGACCTAGTGACCTTCTCCAGGCCCAGATCAAGGTTGGGCAGATACAGAGTATGTCACTGGACAATCTATTTCTTCGGGCAGACCTATTTTGTTAAGGTTGTAACGTAGTCCATGATGACCTGTTAAATATGTTAAATGTTCTGCTGAAGAAGGATACTTTACCATAACTGTAGAGATGAATCAGCTCTTTAGCTTGATGGTTACCTGGAATGTCGCGCCAGTAGCGACTTCTCTCATCTGAAAACCATTTATTAATCAGAGATCTAGTTGTAGACTAACTTAATCCACAATATGGTTCCGGTTCACAGAGTTGAATGGTAGATCCTGACCTCGCTAGACTGTTCGCAAACTCATTACCATTGATTCCTGTGTGACCAAGCAACCAACAAAGCATCACTTTATTTTTGCTTGCCAACTGGACAGCATGTCATAGCAGTCTAACAGAAGCTTTGAGGAAAAAATAATAATGTAATATAATTCTGTTCTGATCTCTGTTAGTTGTGAATTTGTTATAAAAGAAGTTTTTTAAGGCAGATAATAGCATTATCTGCGTCTGACATAGGTATTTATTTGTTTTCAAATTCTTGAGGCACTTTTGATTGTTTTATGTTCCATACGTTCGATATGTCTAAGCTTAATATTTAAAAAAAGACAAATGTGTACCTACACTGAAATGATCATTATTTTATTTACTCTCCATTGACGGAACTTATTTATAAAGGACGTTTCTAGTAAAGCCACGTACCTGGGAGCATTGAAACGGTACAAAATAGCAGATGAGCTGTTAAAATTATACGACCTTTAAACACAATATTTTCGCTTATTACTAAGTGTTTGTATCAGTAAAATTTTAATAGAGCAATATATACCTATTATAAACCATTATATATAATGGTATTAATACTATTTTAATATTGTTGTGTTTTTTCTATGAGATAGATACATACATCTATATGATGTATATATATACATATACACTATATACATATACACATTATTAATAAAAACTCAACTTATATACCTTTAAACAAAAGGAATACAATCAGTTTGATGTTCTTTTTCAAGTTGGTATTGCTGGTTTGATAATAACTTTCTGGTACAGGTTAAACTTTTCTGTTAATTTAAGAAGTTACTATACCACTTGACAAGAAATCTTATTGAAATGCCACGTAAATGTATCAGTCTAATAGTGGGTATTCTAACGTACCACATACCACTTCTAACGTAATCAAAAAGCTGAGAGATTGAATAATCCCTTTAACGATTCATACCGAACAAAAATAAATATCAAACGAAATCGTTTGATATTTAAAAACGGGCTCCTTTGGATCCACGTAACAACCCAAACTAATTTACGTAAAGTCGTCTACAGTTGTTCATTAAAAACATATCACTACAAGTATGTGCGATATGCTACATAAGCAGATAGTATTCATAATAATTCAAATATATACATTATAATAAAAGCTTAAGTGTTAATTAACAGCTCTAAAAAACAAAACAAAAAAAAATGGCAGGTACGGAGTACCATGAAAAACAATATAATATATTTAATACATAATAGAATTTATGTTTAATTGTGCCTTTTGGCATTTAATTGATATTTTCATGTTAACTGGAGTTAACTAACATCCAATAAGTTTAATTTGTCTTAAAATTTTTTCAGAGACTGCTATTGCAGAAATATTAGCTGTAACATCTGTAAATGTGGCTATAGAACGTATTTGAAAAAGTTTTGACTTTTTCGAATTAACGAATTTTAGTTAATTTCATACGTCTTAACCAATGTACCGTCATTAACTGCTTTAAAATAATTTTATATAATACTGCTACAGATCTATCAAGTCTATGCGTTTTTTTGGTAAGCCCTTTATACCTAAAATAATTTTTAAAAATGAACGAAAATGATTGAAGATTGTGGTAATATTGAACTTATGGCTCAGCGTAATGAATTTTTAATTAAAAATTAAATTAATTAAATTAAAAATATTTTTAGATTTAAAATTTTTTCTATTTAAATAAAATCTTTTGTAGTAGGACATAAAATTCTTAAATAAAATAATTAAGAACAGGGCACGAGTTCAATCCCTGGTACTTGCAGTCTCAAAAAATTATTTATGAATAATTAAATACAAAAACTAATTCTAACACCACTAATGATTCTGATATTTCGCAATAATCAAAACAGCTGTTGGATCAGAAAAAATAAATTCAATTAATTAAAATAATATAAAAAGATTTTATTTTTTTTTTGTAGTTCACTACTTTTCGAAACCTCTCTATAAAATAATTAAGATATTATTGCAGTGTATCAAATTGTTATTAATTCTAAATTTATGATCACGTTTTTTTGTAATTATAATAAATTTTCCATTATTTATTAATAAATATATTCTTATTAAAATGTATTTTTGTTTTCAGAAAAGGTCAAAGCTTTCACAGTAGCTACAGAACGTACGGATGGATTCCTGAGATATATGCGCTCCGCACGTGTGTACGATATCGAGGTTAGATTTACCTAGAAATTAACATTATTTCTTTTATGGCTCTTAAATTACTTTTTAACTATTAGGAACAAAGATTAACATATAATCTAGATGTACGAAATAGTTAATATTAAATTTATTTCAAACATTTAGCAATAAAGTGTGAATTAAGTATTCAAATTCAATACAATAATACAACAACACCCGTTAGTTAAGTACAAAGACCGGTTAATTTCTCGACTCTTATCATTAAATTGAGAAAAAAACATGTTTCAAAAGTTGAAAAGAACATAGGTAGAGCAATGATTTAAACTCTTTTAAGTAAAAGTTGTTAAAGCGGTTTATGAACCGATTTCATATGTTTATTAGTTTACAATAAAATTAATTAGTTTAATTAATTTAAATTTATTTAGCTCGACTCGATTTGCGTAAGAAACTTTTTATTTGAAACATCAATAAAAAAATCAAGATTTTTCTTCTTACTTAGAAACACTGATAATATTTTGTTGGTCAGCTATCAATTGTTCATGCGACTGTATCTGTGCATATAACTTAAACGTTTCTCCATGCATCCGGCCTACTTGGTATTCGGACAACACATTCTGAACATGTGTGGATTCTTATTTCATGTTCAGTTGATTAATTTTACTTTTTTGTTTTGAATTTTTCTTGTTAAAAGTTCTAATTTTGTTATATTGTATTTGCTATCATCACTTCTTGAATATACAACCAAACATAGGCACATCTGAATGAGAACATATTTCGTACAATGTATAATATAGTTTATATATTATATTATGATTTCTGTTTTCCTTATATTTTTATATGACTTCGTCTCTTTTGTGGTCACGTAGTCTGCAATAATTTCACTTGAGATTCTCAGAAAATATCAGTTTTATTTGCCGGCCGCTGTTTTTAAATTTCACAATATTTTGATAACCTTTAATATAAATCGTTAGATGGGTTAAATTTCTTTCCTTATCTTTAAAATATTATGCTGCTATTGCTTTTATGTAAAATATATATATGTTTATTAGATTATACTATAAATTAATATAATAAAAAAAATGTTAAGCCTAATTCTTATTTTTATTATTACTATTACATTATTATTATCATATCTTATTATTATTATTATTATATCTTATTATTATTATTTTATCTTATTTTTATTATTATACAATCAAACTTTCATAACTCGAACTTCTATAACTCGAATTTTCTATAACTCGAACTAAAAAGAGTGCAAAAGAGAGGGTTTTAGAAAGCAAATTACAATCTGCTTTTATAACTCGAACTTCTAAATACGAATAAAAATATTGTCTCGTGCCAATAGGAATATGAGAAAGTACGTTCTATTAGTCGAATTTTTGTTTTAAGTTTGAATCCATTTTAGTGTTAGGGGAAGTCTGTTTTTCCAAACCAAATGTTTAATTTATTCTACCTTATGTTGATACTTTGTGCAAAGGCCAATCGCTTACAACGTGATTTAAGGTAAATCAAAATAGCTTCCAATGCTACTCTTAACGATTATATTGTGCTAGTCAATGAATTTTGTAGATCAACCTTTCCTACGGATGACGATATTATTGAGCATTATAGAGCTCTGAATTAGTGAATCCGATTCTAAGCGCAACGAAAAGTAATGATGAGAATTCGGTGGATGAAATTGTTCTACAGGCTTTTAAGAATGAAGTCATTCAAAGTCATTTAAAATTCTGAATTTTTATTTGCAAACAAATGATACTACAACTGATGATCACTATAAGGCTTGAAATAAATTGGAATCTCTAGGACAGTTGTTGCTACACGAGGATGACGTCTTTCTTTTTGGGAAATTTAACCTATTGAAAAATTTGTTACAGTATAACCGTGGCCTCGTAAAGACTGTATATGTACGGTGGATAGATATCGAGATATCCATAATATGGAGAGAGGAATTGACAAATAGATCTTAAGGGGATGGCGATATTTATTGGAGCGCAGTTGATTATGCTCTTATACAAGAAACATTTTTAATTCTACGGCACGATTTCGTTAACAGCTTTGGTAAGATTGTGAAGCTAAAGGATAATAATTTTAAGTGATTAAGCCACTGTATCCTATATATCTATCATAAGCACGATTGAAGCCGTAACAAAGCATGTTTCCGAGCAAAACAACAGAATACTTTTCATAAAAGCATTAAAAATTTGAAGTTTATTTTTAAAAAATATACATTTCCTCTCCACATCTTAAATCAGTATAGAGCAGAAACGCAAGCTCTAGTTCAATAAAAGCCATATTAAAACAGTGGTATTTAGCACAATAAACTCTCTGAAGTGTCATCTATAGTATTCCTAACTAAATAATAATATCAATAATATTAATAACGATAGTAATATTCATAATACTAACAATATTATTAAAAATAATAATAATATACCGATAGCTTTCATTAGAGCATCCAAGTCAATAGTAATGGGGTAGTGTGTCGCTGTCCTACACTGTTGATAGACAAATTTGGTTCGCTTAGAGGGCCACAACTTAGCATGAACAACCGTCATAAATGCTTTTTATAAAGGTAGGTAATCGAATTATGACTGCCCCGGACGGAATCATTTTTGATTTTATTTGACATCTGTTTAGTGGTTTTGGAACTCAAGTCATGATTATATATTTTTTTAATTACTGGCCATAACAATATTTTCTGTTAAGTGAAATAATTTAAATTAACTTTAGTCGCATACAATATATTATGTTTCATACTGGACTGCTGTGTAATTTAGCTCTATTCAAATAACAATAGATTTTGTTTATACTGCCCATATTTTTGTATATTGTAACATTATACTGCATTGAAAGTAAATTATCCATTTTTTTATTGTCTTATTTAAGCTAAGCATAGGCTACCCACAGACAGAGCTAACAAAGTCATGATTTAGTTATTCCTACTCCAGTTTCTTAAACATGTAAGACACAAAGTCAATCGATTCTAACTTCGTGAATAATTTCATTATAAGACATTCTTTTTAATTACATAAAACATCAAAGAAGATAATCATTAGTTTTTTTGCTTTGTTGTATATAAATAAATTAAATCCGTTAATCATCTAAATTTTGCTTTCTTTTTGCTTTGTTCACAGCGTGTATAACTCAATACTAAATAACCATAATTGCTTAATTATAATTTTTGACTTGTTCTATCGAATATTTGCATAATAATCGTAATAAGTAGACAGTATTCAAACATTTATCGCAGTTTATTTCTTCATAAATATCTTATTTATCATCTAGATTTAATTTAATAATGAAAAAAATAGTCGCACTTATAAAAAAATTTGCAATTTATTTAATTCTATGATTCATATATTTTTTATATGTATTTTGAAATATTTTATATAGATTTGAGAAAGAATATCAAAATTTAAGTATACATAGTTTGTTTTTATCTATATTTAACTTCTATTACAAGATAACAAAAGAGATAATGATCAAAAGGCAACTGGTATCCATATTTATATAACGTATAAATTTATTCATACTAATTAGAATTTAGTTACTTATGCAAATTTAATTTAACGTTAGCATAATTCTTCACTATTGAATAAGTCCTCGTTTATGCCTTGATCTCTATGTATTTCTACTGAATATTAGTTACAGAACAGGCTTACTTTGCTTTGCATTGAGTTGAAGAATATTCTACATATAACAAAGTATAATTTAGAATACTTCGCGCCAAGGAGTTCTGGCTTTTATAACATGCTTCTCTCAACAGAGCTTTGAGTCCAGAGCATTTTCGGTTGGTTAGAATATTGTATAGTTTTATTGTATTGTATATTACTACTAAGTATAATCTTTGCTATTATAAGGATTTATTTGCTACTATTTTATTTATGATTAAGTTTGTTTATCATCTGGTTTCGTATTATTTAAGTTGAAAAATTTTTTCAGCTATCAGACCAACCACAATAAAACGCTTTTATTTAAAAATTTTTAGAAGCAGATATTTCGTTCTTTATTTTAGAACATCTTCAGTGCTTAATTTTTTAATAAAAAGCTTAACTTAAGGTTTATAAAATTACAATTAAAAACAATATATACGTATATGTTACTTTACGTATATATTGTTTTTAATTGTAATTTTATAAACCTTAAGTTAAGCTTTTTATTAAAAAATTAAGCACTGAAGATGTTCTAAAATAAAGAACGAAATATCTGCTTCTAAAAATTTTTAAATAAAAGCGTTTTATTGTGGTTGGTCTGATAGCTGAAAAAATTTTTCAACTTAAACTATTTTATTTAGCTCACCATGTCTTTGCTCAGTTAATACATCGCAGTGTGCCAGAAGTAAAATTATGGTAAATGATCAAAATTCGGTATTTTTTATACTGGTAGAGATATTCAACTAAAATTGGGCCCATAAATTTAGACCTAAACATTGTCAATTTTTCGATTTTTTTTTTGAATATCTCAAAAACTATAATAGGTAGAAGTATAAAATTTGGTTTACTTGTATTATATAAATAAGGTTTAGAAATTTTCTTTTATATTCTAATTACTGCAACAACCACTTTTCATGAATTATTTATAAAAATATTTTTATTATTTTAAAAAAAATGTTTCTTCTAATACAACCTCGTGCAAAAAATGGGAGTGTGTCACTTATTAGTTTTTAGGTTATTCACTATTTTATTACATTTTTACTGTTAATTAAAAAGATTTATTTTTTCTGTTTTTTAATCCTTAGAATATAATTATTAATTATATGTATTTAAAAAAGTATTCACTTTTAATAAATAGTAAAATATAATATAATATAAAATCAGTCATATTTTATGGTCTCTTTCACTTCTTTCTGTGATACACAAAAAATGTATCCGAGTTTTTCAATAATCAATGTTGAAGCTTTCCAAAAATTAAAACCTATATCACTTTGTTTTAATACCTATTTCGGGCGTTTGATTTCACTGAAAGCTATGCAGAATATAACCTTGAATAAACCTCATATATATATATAAAAAACCAATAAGTAATATGTAATATAACAACACATGCTATTTTATAAATATTTAATTTGCTTATATTTCAAATTTCAAGCAAATCGGTTATAAAAAACCAAGGTTATTACACATTATGTTCAGGCGTATGTCCTGCAGTGACAAAGGTTGCAGTAATATAGGCAAAGAAAATCCTACGTATATGAAAGATAAAGAATATTTCTCTGAGATATTTATATACAACTTAATATTTGACTCTGAAGAATCTATATGCAAGATACAATGTAATTATTTTACAAAAGAATACCTTATCAAAATTTTTTTACTTCGAAACTTTTTCTATTTTATTTACTATCCGAATTTTTTCTACTTCAAAACTTTTTCTATTTTATTTACTATTTGATAAACTAGATATGTAGTCGAAAGTTTGCTTCGGAACTAAAATTGATTAGATGGTATTATTGGATTGATGGTATTGATTAGATGGTATTTTAATAAGCAGTGTTTTAAATAGTTGAGAAAGAACGAACAGTATGTCACTTCGTTAAGGATTCATTCAGCTTGGAACCCATACTGAATTCAGCAATTTTCTAAAATTATGGTAAATATAAAAGGTGGGCTATGTGCCCATTAATTTATAAAAAGTGGTAGATTTTGTACATGAGCGTACCCAAAAATGAAATTAGGAAATGGTTATAACTCAGAAGTATGGCGATCAAACGCATTACAGCAAAATATTGCGTCAGATCTTGGGTCAGATCTGTTTTACTATATGGATGCGAAACGTGGCATGCAGCGAGTGTTGTTACAACGAATATACAAGCGTTTAACGATAGATGTTTGCGTACAATTTAAAGAATCTGGTACCCTAGAATAATAAAAAATAGTCAACTGTGGCGCATTATCGATGGAAAAAGCGGTACGTCTTCGAAAGTATAGATGGCTTGGGCACACTCTACTTGAGGAAACAAATGATATTATACACAGTGCAGTTTCGTGGAATCCTCAAGTCCACAAAAATAGAAAACAACCAAAAGTTACACGGCGTAGAACAATCATAAATGAAACATCAAGAAATATAAATGAACTGTGATTTATGACACGAAATCATCAACTTTTGAAAAACTTTGTTACGAATTTATGTGAATAGGCTAAGTTCTATATATTAACTGTATTGAACATGCTTATAATAATATTAATAATAACTCAGAAGAGGGGAGTGTAGCATATAAAACTCCTTTTTCTATGCTGGACCACATATTTCAAGAGCATCATAAAATATTTAGATATGGAGAGGGGACGCTATTTGTGTGCTTATGCGTTTGCGTT
This sequence comes from Teleopsis dalmanni, assembly GCF_002237135.1. Taxonomy (NCBI): domain Eukaryota; kingdom Metazoa; phylum Arthropoda; class Insecta; order Diptera; family Diopsidae; genus Teleopsis; species Teleopsis dalmanni. The sequence continues at coordinate 76,587,526 of NC_051846.1, read as the reverse complement.
TTATACAGTTTCCTTGGCAAGTTCTGTAAATTTCTGATGCAATAATCTCAAAGTTGGTTCCTTGTTTTATTTTTAATTTAAAAATTTTCTCTACATTTTCTATATCAGTAAACATCATAATTATTAATATACATTAGTATATATAGTATATAGGTATATATATAGATTTAGCAATCATGTATTAATTGTACATTTTTGTGTTAATTATTGGTGATATATATATAAAATCATACAAGATTGTTATAGAGCTGAGATCCAAGGTATCATATTTTTATTTTTGTTTTAATATTATTATATATAATATACTATAAATATTATTAATACATATAACGAAAACAAATGGGCTCAATATTAATATAAAAAATTGTAATTTTTTAGGTTTCTGCTCTAGGGTTAGATCAAGAATGGAAGGGTGGTGATATGAATAAACCCGGTGGTGGTTTCAAAATAAATTTATTACGGCAAGCCATAAAACCTCTGAAAGATATGAAGGATACAATAATCTTATTCACAGATAGGTAAGATTGTTAAACAATAATTTAATGTAATATATAACATAATAATTCATTTAATTTTAGTTATGATGTCGTTTTTACATCTACCATATCGGATATAGTTCAGAAATTTAAAGAAACTGGAGCTAAAGTGTTGTTCTCAGCAGAGAAATATTGTTGGCCCGATGTAAGTTTAGCAGAAGAGTATCCAGAAGTGGAACCAAAAGCTTCAAAATATCTCAATTCTGGCGCTTTTATGGGTTATGCTCCACAAGTGTATGCATTACTTGAGCAACCATTAAATGATTCTGATGATGATCAGCTATATTACACCAAAGCATTTTTAAACAAGGATGTACGTAGCAAACTTGGAATACAGCTTGATACAAAATCTAAAATTTTCCAAAACTTAAATGGTGCTAAAGATGATGTCAAACTAAATGTCGACTTAGACTCCAACGAAGGTGTTTTAGAAAATATTAATTTCATGACAAAACCAAATATAATACATGGAAATGGACCAAGCAAAATTGAATTGAATGCCTTTGCTAACTACTTAGCTAAAACGTTTAATAGTAAATGTTTGATTTGTCAAGAAAGGCAGGTGGAACTTGATGTATGTAAAAAGATAAATCATTTTCCTTTATTAATATAACTTTTTGTAATTTTTTTCCATAGGAAGATAATTTGCCAATCATAACACTAGCCATTATGATCACACAACCAGTGCCTTTCTTTGATTTGTTTTTAAAGTACATCGAAAATATAAATTATCCTAAAAAAAGTTTACATTTATATATATACAGCAGTGTTAGTATTATTAGAAATATATTAAAGAAATTCGATTAAATTAATTAATATTTTTTATATATTACAGCAATTATTACATGAAGATCTTGCTAAGTCTTTTTTGAAACGTTTGGATAATGAATACATATCAACAAAAATAGTGCTTAAAAGTGATGAGCTTGATGAAAGACGTGGACGTCAGCTGGCACTGTAAGTATATATAGTATGTTCAGATATAACTAATTATATAAAAATAAATAACATTAGTTTAATAAATTAATTAAATGCAGTTTATTCTCGGTTATCGCAACAATTATAGCACTTATTGAGTTATTAGGCTTAGCGAGAATAAATATATGAAGTATTCTCGCTAATATATGAAGCATCTTCGTTCCTGAAGTAAATTAAAATTTATTTCCATACATTAGTCAAAAGACAGTTAAGTTATCTTAAATTAAAATCTCTAATTGTTTACTTAAGATTTGAACTTTTATTCTAAAAAGACTCATTAATGAAATTTTTTTTTGATAATAAAGTTTTGAATTTTTGCTTAAAAATGTCGCTGCAATTAGGTATCATGCCATGCCTTTTGGATGACATAGTGTGTTATCCACAATTATGAAGTTTCTTTTAGGAAAGAAGGCAACAAAAGTTGCATTTATTTATGTTTTCTGAACAGTTGCACTTATAAGATACAATGATTTTTCGTGCAACTTCAGATAGTTGCAATAACTGCAATATTGTGGTTAGTAGGAACATAGTTATATTAGGCTATGATCATATAATAATGTGATAATATTGTTGACAAAAACAAAACTTCAGCATCGAAAAAGTATGTAAGAAAGTTATGCTTTCAATATGTTAGTTATTTATGTATTTATTTTATTATTTAATAGATTTTTTTTAATTTTTCTACACAAAAATGCTTTATTTTAAGGCAACAAGCGAAACAAAAGAAGAGCGATTATATATTCTTTGTTGATGCAGATACCCATATTGATGATCCAGAGTTATTGCGGGAACTGTTAATTATGAATAAGTAAGTTTTGTTGTTAAGAAGTTAATATCGTTTATAAAAAAAATATCTTATATTTTTTGTAGACAATTTATAGCACCTGTAATTACCAAGTATAAAGAATTGTGGAGCAACTTCTGGGGAGCATTGTCTGATGGTGGATATTATGCGCGCTCTCATGATTATGTAGATATTGTTAAATTTTCAATTGTGTAAGTAAATCCAATTTTTCAATCTTAAGATACACTTGGATATATAAATATTAATAAAAAATATAATATATAATTGTTCTACTATAAATAGAGTATTTTTAAAACTTAAGTATAAAATATGTATAAACTACTGTAAGTGATACTTTTTAGTTTAACTATACTGATTAATATAGAGATGTTGTTGTTGTAACCCGACGGGATCTGATTAAAATAGAGATCGTTTGTTTATTTTCATGACTCAACAGAAATATACACATTTTAAAGTCTATGATTATATGCTGAAAAGTCCATTTCTGTCACAAGTGAATGTAAATCCTTACCAGTTATAGTATATGCCTATTCAATATAATATATATATCTTTTAACATAAAAATATAATAAGATAATGACATAATAATGCTGTGGATAAGTATTTAGTATTTTTTTTATATTTCTTTAAGCTTTTTATTTTTGCAGTTGCTTCGGCCATATAAATCAATAATATAAATCATAATAATATGTATAAATATGTACAATATATAAATTGTACATAAAATAAATCATTATATGCTTTTTATTTAAAAAAAATATATAAATCATCGTATAAATCATTAATATGTACAATATTACTTTAAAATATACATATAATATTTTTATAATATTTTTATAAGCACCAATTTTGTGGTATCTGTAATAGACACTAGTTTAGTCTTTCCCTTTAGTAAGTCTTTCCCTTTAGTAAGTTTCCCCTTACCGACATGAGTTTCCTATTCGTATTTTCTTTTTTGAAATCATTGTGAATAAATCGAATGAGCATTCAACAGACTTTTAATGGAAGTGGTACATAGTAACTTGTGAGTTGTTTGGCTCACGTTCTGCTGAATGCATTGCTGGTTTTATTTTTTTTAAATTTTGTTACTCTATTGCATTTAAATAACAACATGCTAACAATAATTGATAACAAAATCAACTGATTAAGCAAACAAATTAAAATGGTATGTGAGTAATATATAAAGCTATATACAGTTGATGCTATCACTCTATTTTAAATATCCGCTTCGCAACCCTAATAGAAACTGGAAAGATCCATATGCGATAATTGCATATGAAATAATAGCAAAAAATAACAAAGACTCCTGTGGCGTTGAAGTGGATCACAATTTTCGATGCAAGATACGAAACATTTGAAGTCAGAAATAACAGCATAGGTTATATTTATCAAAAAAAAAATTTCCCTTTTGCTATTTGCGTCTTTCTAATACGTAAATTATTTTTGTGTATGTGATAGTCAATACAGTATCTTCACTTCTTGAGACGAATCAAAATTACGACAGTAAAATCGAAAAAAACGAAAGTTATGTAAACATCCTCTTAAGATTAAAAACTATCAGAACCACTCAGTATACCGTTTTAAAGCTAACACAAAAAAGGAAATGTATAGCCAAATAAAGAAAATTATAGAAATATAAACTTAGTAAAATAAAATTATTATTAAAACGGCTGCAGTTGTTGATGCTTAGGTTAGGTTAGGTTTCTGGGGTCGGCCGAAGACGTATTTAGACCATGAGGTCCATTGTGATACCCTTAAGAATTTGACACTTGTCACTATAACCATTCAGTACTAGCCTCAAAGCCATTGACACGAGCTAATGAAATAGAATTTAGTTCTCTTAGTGAATTGAAAAAATGCGACCCAAAGTAAGAGAGTCTATGTCTTGCGAAAGCAGGACACTGTAACAGAAGGTTTATTGGTGATTTCTCTTCGTCATCCTCCATGCAATGTCTATAGTGCAAGGAGGTCCTGATGTTTATGATAAACGAAATTTGATTGAGCTTTGTTAAAAATAAAAATTATTATTGTAATAATTTATTTTCTTAAATTTAATCTTAATATATTAATATAAAACTATCACTTTTAATACTAAATATATAAATAACCTTATATTCAATAATTAATTTAAAATTTACTACCACAATTATAAACGTTTTCTAATTCATATTCGTATCCAAAGTATAGTAAACACATACATACATTAGTAATAGCTTCGATATGCTATATGCTTCGATAACATATATGTTATAAAGGCAAAAATTTTGTTTTGAGAATTAGTTATCGAACCGATCACCAAGAGCCAAAAAAGTCTCCTGTATTTTTTAGTAACGAAATAGCTATCGTTTCTTACCCATTTGTACTTTTTAAAATGGTTCATCATTTTTAAAAGTTTCACCAGCTACCATACTAAAAGGCAAAAATTGTAATAAAAATATTACTATATGTTATTGTTATATATTTACTTTACTCGTTGAACGGCTCATGCTCTAATGTTCTATGAACTTATCCAATGTATATAGGTACTTTTATGGTTATCCAATGTATATACTTTTCTGATTATTTCATAAAAGAAATTTGAGCGTTCGTGCTGCAATTTTTCCTTTTTAAAATGCCAATATAGCACGTTAACTGGCTTATCGTTGACTAACTGCATTTTGTAAGCCGGGATTTTATAGCATTGGTGGATGGGAGCGTAATTACCATTAAGTCTCTAAATGATGAGGCATATCATAACGACTTATATGGTCGTTATATGACCAAACTCAACAACCATTAATTACTCATCAGGTTTTTAATAGGTTTAATAGGTTTTTAATGTAGTTTTTTTAATAATAAAATAATAATAATGAAACAAATATGGACATGTACTATACAGCTCATTATTAATGATAAATAAGCACCGTCTGTCAAGGTATTATTAAAATGATCATTTAAGTATCCTTAATGCTCATTTCTTACTCTAGTCTGTCAAGGGTATAAGCGTACTTTATGATATTTTATGGTCCCGGCTGTTAATGCTATTTTAACTACAATGTTATAGTTAAAAACTGTTAAACGTACTGTCTTCTTTGTATAAAATTAATATAATTAAATTGTTTTTATTAAAAAAAAAATAAAATGATCGAAATTTGCTTTTTCAAATAAAAACCCTTAAAACTATTTAGGATTATCAATACATGTGATATAACTAAATTTATGTCACATCGACTTCTTTGATAGCTGGGGGATTTCTGCAGAGTCCCACCAATCTCACTGACTAATTTGTGTATTCCTCATATGCTTTGTGATTATTCAATGACTGATCTAAGATCTGGGTACCGACCCGTGTGGTTAGTAGTTACTCTGAGATTAGACAGTGGTTTGACCGGATTTATTCTAAGGTCTTTTAGCAAAAGTTTTGTATATGGTTGTTAACTATCCACATAATTTATGAATGAAATAAGAACTGTAATCAATTTATTTAGTAACAAAATATTCTTTTATTGATTAGAACTAAAAACAATTTAGAATTATAGTATTTGGACAAAAATACAACTGTAATTGTAATAATTACATTTACTAATCAAATTAATCGAAAGCAATTGAGAAATCAGTTTTGAAACTGCGGCGATCAATAGAATACATATTGTCAGCAGTACATTCATATAGTCCTGCATCCATTTGTGTGGCGGGATCAATTTCAATTTTGGATTTAACCTTATCTTCACCAATGCGCCATTCATGTACCTTCAATAATGAATAGTAGTAAATATTAAATATAAAAATAATAAAAATGTATAAATGCTTCATTACACTTACATGCATATAAAGATGTTGAAAGATTTCGGTACCATCTTTATACCAAGTAATATGTGGACGTGGATTTCCTTTAGCCACACACAGAAAAGCAATTTTATGTCCTAAAACATATTCATAATCAAAATGTGATGCCTGCAATATTTTTGCACCCTAATAAAAGAATTGGAAGAGTCTTACTTTATATATACGTATATACTTCGTAAATAAAATGTGTATAAATTGTGATATACTAACATTGTTGTTGTTATAATACTGATCTGATTCTGGATCACGGTATTTACCGGTGATGGGTAAACCAATTTGCACCTATTTGAAAAATATATTATTTGTTAAAATCCATTTTTTATTTAAAATATTTTTAAATATGTACTCTTGACTTGGTGCGACCTCTTCCACGACCACGACGTCCTTCGCAAATTTGACAACCAAGTATTAATATGCCAATACATATGGCAACCACTTTTAAATTCATTGTTTAATTTTATTTTTTGATAAATTTAATCCGAAACACAAAATATTTACAATGAACTTAGCAAAGAAGGCTAGAGTGCCAACACGTCTACGCGCTCTACGCTCGCCTCACGAATAGCTTCCACCTTAAATTATATTTTGCAACTAAATGTAAATTTCAGCATTAAATTTTATAATATTTGCCCGAAATGACAATTTTTTGGTACCTATATAATATTTCAACTAAGTTAACTGATCTAAAAAAATGCAATAGCAATTGAGAAGTGTACTCTACAATAGTACTTCCATATTTTATTTTTATTTTGTATCTGGTGCCACAATAGATTTTGTATGAAGAGATTTTTCAAATTCTTTTTCGAAATAAAATCATATTAAGAATCTTGTTACTTTCTTACTTTACGAGTCTGTCGAACTGCTTGAGATGAGCCTTTTCCCTGCAATTAATCATTAATGGTAGTGATGATTTAACTTTGAGAATTTTGCACTACGATATAGAATAGTATTGTGTTCATTTCATGGATCCAGAGAATTTCTCCAAGTCCAATATTCTCAATAAATTGTAAATTGTATAGTATCGAGCAAACTTCTAGCACATGTTTTATCGTCTCATTCTCTTGGCTCTACAAGTTTCAGTAGAATAAAATGTCGGACTTCTATAATATCATATAATACTTTTTTTTCTTCAACTCACTGTAAACTTTATATTTTATCTAAGAAATCTAAAAGTTTTATCTAAGAAATAAACAATTTTATTATACAATACTTATATTATTATGTTGAGTCAGTGCACTTGAGTACTTTTACTTTCTATTAACTTCGAAGTTTCTTCATAACCCCTCTCTATGCCATGAGTGGATTATTGTTTATCACTTCATCAGACTAAGCAATAATTGACCTCAGATCTGCATACCTCCTCGAAGAGCCTGTATATATATATATATAAATCTATAATAACAGATTTTTTAAATATATGATTTTTTGTTTAATAAGAATTTTTTTTTTCCTCTATCATAGATGGGTTTCCAATAATAATGAATAATTGTATTGAATCAAATTTAGAATCGAATACTTTTTAAGAATTATAGGTAGCTTAAAAATAATCTGGGTTTTATTTCAGTTATGACCGATTTTAGCTGATCTCTAATTTTGCATGGCATATAACAGTGATAAGTGATATGCACTTTACACAATTTATTTTTGTTTAACCCATTTAAATTTAGCATCATAATCTCGAATTCAGTGGTACTCTTGTACCTCTAACGTTCATAATACGCATACAACTGTTACGCTGGGAAAGTCCGCGAAAATAATATTATAAACATATATACATAAATATGTGTACAGTTATATATTATCTTTTATTGGTTGATTAACATCATTGTCACCCCTTCCGCATTAAAATTGTTTCATATTTTGTCGCGGTTAATAATATTGTGTACATTATAGAACAGTGGAACTTATAGATTTTAAATATTATCTATTTATTTCAAGATCACGCATCTTTTTTGGACAATCTTTATAAAACATAGATTTCATAATTTTAAACTTATATTTGCATTCTTTAGGCTAGTCTTTCCCAAGTTTACGCGTATGACCTATGAGTAAATAATTTGAATGTTAAGGCGGCAATTTAAAATTGCACTTTTATATAAATCAATCATATTAAATTGGGAATAAATCATCGTCATTATAATGTCGAGAATGTTTTGATTACTCAAGAGAAGTAACAAGTATGCATACTTGTGCTGTGAACTGTGGTGGATTTGGAGAATATAGTTGGATAGATATTTAATATTTTATCAGTATGCGATTCAATTAAAAAAAATATAAATGCTTTTAAGAAAAAAATATGTTGCTTTACTGAAAATGTAACGTTTACATGGGTTTCGTATAAAAACCGAAAAATCAACTCGCTTTGCAATCAATGGGCATCACATCGTAGACACCGAAAACTTTACTTACTTAGGGAGTGTTCTATCGGTGGATGGGGATGCGAAAAAGGACATCAATAGCCGCATTCAAAAAGCGCAAGTATTATTTGTTAGGTTGCGCAACATATAGCGGACCCACAATATACGTACCAACACAAAGCTAAAAATTTCTAACGCATGCGTCAAATCGGTATGTCTGTATGGATCGGAAACTTGGCTTGCTAACACCGAAATCGAAAGAAGACTACACTCATTTATCAATCGATGCCTGCAAAACATATTAGGCATATAGTGGCCTAGAACGATTTTAAATGAAGAGTTATGGAGAATAATGCACCAAACAAACGTAAACAACGAGATAAGAAGAAAGAAGTATGGTTGGATTGGACACACACTGCGTAAGTCTTATGAAGATATCGTGCATACGGCACTTACTTGAAGCCCCTAGAGGACTACATGCAGAGGCAGACCAGCAACGACCAGGAGAATTACAGTTCAACAGGAGACGAGAAAATTGTTTAATTGTTGAGAGCAATAGCACAAAATAGAAACCAGTGAAAAATTTATGTAGACTTCTTAAGCTGATAATGAAGTATGGAAATAATAATAAAATGAAACTCAAAAATTTTAAAAATACTGTCTTATCCAAAAATAATCCAGTTATTTCCTATTTCAGGTTTTCTAGTATGCAATTTGTTGTTATTCACTGAATTCATTGTTGTTCTCAATTAAGAGGGTTACAGCAATATTTTCTATTAATAATCTTCTAAATTTTTTTAATAATATTGTGATCTTATCCAGCTGTGCCCTATATATATCCTTATATAAGGAGTAGGGAAATAAGTGTGCGCTCTCTACCAAAGATATGTCACTAATATCTATATTATTAAAACTTTTAAATATCTTTTTTTTTCAATGGAGTAAACATCCATTCTTGTGTTTTAACTTGTTTTTGGTATATAGACTACATAGTTATATACTCGTATTATTATTAAATCTATACTTTAAAAAAAAGAATAGAAGATAAGAACAAAACTTCAGTTGACTTCTTTAAAGTTGAATTTTTTTAGAGTTCGATTTTTTCTTCATCAGCAGAATTCCTATTATTCTTGACTTCTTGTTAGTTATAATAAACAAATCATAATAAAATTTTAACCAAAAAAATATTTAAAGTAATAAGTTTTTTACATTTCAGTATTAATATAGACCTAAGTGTTTTGTGCCACTGTTAAAGGATTTCATATAACCCAACAAAATTCACACAAAAACAAAAATAAAGTGAAAAATAAATATATAAATTGGGTAATTGAGATTATGAACACATGAAGCTTTTTCAATGCAATTTAATACCAAAGAAAAAACAAAACAATATAAAATCAGAGTAGATACTTAAGTATTGTATTTATTTAAATCAATTTAATCAAATTTAATGAATATTTTTGGGTGATTGTACAATTCAAAATGCAAATATTCATTAAAATAAATCATTTACAAAAAGTTAAAATTAATCATGAAACTTTAATTAACAAAAATGTTATTCTTATCTTAATAATTAATCATCACATAGTCTGTACGAAATCCTCGGCGATCAATCGCATAAATATTATCCGCTTGACATTCATAATAACCTTAAGTAAATAAAAAAAATATTAAATAAAACATTAATTAATGAAATAATAAGTAATATTAATAAATTTTAATAAAATAGGGTTCAAATTATTTTTTTTAAATTACATTTGAAGTTTGTTTAAAAAATCAATCTTTGTACAGATGTTACTAAAGTTATTAGAGTGTCGTGGATTATTTCCATTCAATACTGCTTAAATTAAGATATTAACATGAGAAAATATTTGTCAATCGAAAACTTTTGCAATATGATTAATTTTTTCACGAGCAATAATAAAATTAAAGTTAATATTAACTAGTTAAAAAAGTAGAATTCTGCAATATTTTTTTATTTGAGTCTAAAAAATATTATAATTATATAGGTATGACCAATTATTTTAAAATTATAATAACACTGTCTATAGGTAAATGTATTTTGTTTGTGTATTGTATTATATATTTAATTAATATAATTAATTTACGACAAAATAGCCTAGTCCAATAGAATGTTTGCATGACACTCATCAATAGACAACATTATTCCTTTGCATAAGGTTGTCTGTTCAGATAGTTTTCAAAGATTACATAGAATATAGAATATATCCGATATTCTACTATACTTTTTTAATGCATTAATGCACTGGAAATTGTTTGTTTCTTACTTTTGTTTTAATTATCCTTTGACAGTTTACCAGAAAAACAAAATGAAGAAATTATTTCACAATTTCTAATATCACAATCGAAGTTTTTTCTCAGATATAAATTAAGTTTACAAATTTAAAAACTAAAATTTTTAAAAGTAATAATTCTAGTTAAAATTATTAAATCAATAAAAACTTGAGTCACATGTGTAAAAATATGCTATCTGAATTAATTTCAATTGGCAAATCTGGATTTAATCTAGATTTACTCTCGCTCTGTCAAAATTTATTGTTCAAACCATGTGCGAGTTCGAGGTAAAGTAAATTGAAATTTTCTAGAGATTTTTTGCACTGCACTTATGTAAATATTTATTTATTGCACTTATTTATTATTTTTGGTTAAAAGTTTACAAATTTATTTATTAAACATCTTATAAAATTTTCATACAGGTAACACCTAATTTATCTAATTTACCCTACTCAAAATTCTGGTAAATACCAAAATTCGCTGCCATACCGACATAATTTACTATTTTCCTATTTTATATAACCGTTGTTATATAAAACAGTTGATAATTTCAGGGTTATCTTGCTTCTCTGGCAAAATATCTAGAGTGTTATAAGTTAATCTCCACTGTTCTACATTTCGCTCGAGATTTACTAATTGAAAAACAAAATATCACTAGAGCTGAAACTCGATTCAATTAGTTACTACGGATTTACCAATCGAAAACGGCATAAGTTATTATGCATTCAGTAGAGGTTTGATGTGTGCGAGTATTATGATACATGTGTGACTCGACTATACCCGAAATCGAACATTTTAAATGGTCGAAAATGTTCAAGCTACTCGAACAGCTGTTATTTATTTCAATTTCTTGCATTTTGTTTTATATAAATAGATATAATATGAAATATAGGAACACTGTATGATATCCGAACAGTTTCTAATAGGTTGTACTTGAGCCTAATGTTTGTCTTTATCAAAACTGTAAAAGGTTTTAATAACTCGAGTGATATTTGAAGCTATAGTATTCATGTATTTATTAACTGCTACAAATGTGGCATAATTTTTTTTATAATTTTTTTTTTTTTGCGCTCATTTTTGTTATAGCAGATTATTGCAAATATTCTCGCATTACCCCCCAATTTTTTAATGCAATAAACTTTAAAATCTTTCCGTAATTCTTAAGTTTTTAGCGTATTGATACTGGTAATTAATTAATCATTTCTATTGTTTTCAAATTATAAATTATGATTTTTAATATAACTAGTATTATAGTTATGGAAAAATTATTTTATTGTTAAACTAAAAATAAATAATTTTCTTTGTTCCTCTTTTTAATTAATGAATTTTATCCTGCTTATAGAACCAAACTGTATTATTATTTTTTTGAATCTATTAATATATATGACTAAATTGAAAAATCTTTCATTAATGATACATGTAACTATATTTTGCTACGGTAATTTATTTATAGTACCTCTGTTATAAAGATATATATATATCTTTTGTGTATCTTTCATAAAAATAATCGTGTTATACTTTACTAAATTGAAGTAAGCAGTTTTATAATCCGAAAAAATTTCTAAGTTAGTAGCTTAGGATTGGAATTTAAATATTCGTAGAATATTTAACTGATATATATTAGTTCTTACCTGCATCCATTTGCGTAGTTGGATCAATTTCCATTTTTGATTTGGTTATGTCAGAATCTATATGTGATTCATGAACCTAAATAGGATAAGCAATTTTTATATATTTAATATCATAAAACATTTAAGTGTTAAATATTTCCAAAGACCTATATTTATTTTGAAAAAACAACTCGATTTTTTTTGGCAGCGAGTTCTTTTTCTGCATATAGCAGAATATATTTTTTATTATATTTTATATTATATTTAATATTATATTTTATCTTGTATTTTAAATTATTATAGATATTATATTTTATATTACATTTTATATTATATTTCATATTCTATTTTAAATTATATTTTGTATTATATTATATTTTATTTTATATTATATTTTATATTATACTTTATATAATATTTCATATTCTATTTCAGATTATATTTTATATTTCATTTTGTATTTTAAATTATATTTTATATTATATGTTTTATATTACATTTTATATCATATTTTAAATATGATATTTTATATTTATATTTATATTTTAAATTCCATTTTGTATTATATTTTATATTATATTTTTTATTATATTTCTTATTATATTAGATATTATATTTTATATTGTATTTCATATTATATAATATAATATATTTTATATTATATTTTATATTATACTATATATTATATTATATCATATAATAAGTATATATTATTTATTTTGTATTATGTAATATATATTATGTACACTATTTTATTATAATATATTATAATGTTAATGTGTGTTAATATGTTTATAAATATAATATATATCGTAGTATAAGAAAATTTATTTTATAATTATTTCTTATATATTTTAATTGGATTATGTATGTAATTGGATTATGTATGTTTTAAGTTTCTAATAAAAGTAGTGCAGATAAAAATGAAAATTTTACAAACTCTTATGCCAGTATATGTTAATAATACCTGAAAAAAACGATGTTGATATAATTCAGCTCCATCCTTAAACCAGGTAATTGTGGGTCTTGGATTTCCTGAAATAGTGTTAAGAATAATTTTTTTTTAGATTTTTTTAAATAAGTATTAAAAGATACATTAAAATTTACCTTGTGCCATACAAAAGAAAGTAATCTTACGTCCAAGTGTATAATCCAGTTCAAAATGAGAAGACTTTATAATTTTGGCACCCTTAAGATAAAAATATCAAAATTATTTTATAAAAATGTTTAACAATATTTTTGTAAATGAACCTAACATTTTCGTGATCATAATAGTTGACAGCATCCGGGGTGCGATGTTGTATTAAAACGGGCTTTTTACCAGTGTAGTTCCTTCTTAAAACTCCACGTCCACCAACACTTCCTAAAGAAAATAAAAACAAAAAATTATATAAAATTAGTTTAAAAGTTCAAATTTTTTCTGTAGGTATTAAACAATAGAATCGAACGCTCCCGTGGGAAGAGAATCACTCCGACCTTAATAGATGTTTTATAATGAAAAACAAAATATAGTGGTATAGAAGCCATTCAACCTTCTTGAAAATTACAATATTTGATGTCGAATATTGTTTACTTTTTTTTCAGTTATTATTTATTATTATATATTTTTATTATATAACAATTTTTAATTTTGAATAATATATTATTATAATAATAATAGTAATATTGTATATAAAATGTTTGCACTTATATTAAAATCTGTATATACTCCTATTTTTTTTTGTATATTTAATTATTAATTTATTTATTTGTGAATAATGATTTTATTTAATTTATACGTACTTTGTGTGTTGGAATCGCCACATATAGACAGCATTATTAAAATAATATATAAAATTGCAATGCGTCCACTTTTTCTGTTCATTTGTGATATATTACAATTGACACGAAAATGTTAGAGTGCTAACTCGTTCAGTTATATGAACTATTATCTCTCAAATTTTTTATCACAGTGATGTGCTGCTACGAAATCTATTTCAATACTAAAGACATGAGTGACTCTTCTCAGCGCTCGAACGTGGTTTGCGCTTTTTGTTATTCCATCAATTGAATTATATTAACGTGACAATGACTGATTTGGATCATCACAGTTAATACTATTTTTATTCACTAAACAATTTTGTTTTGTTTTGTATATTTAATTTATAATGTTTGTAAATTTGTTTTTAGGGTATTCCAATAAATATTATAATCACTTGTACAGCGTTTGTCAAACTTTATTCTTTATGTGATTTTAAAGAGATTCACATCATTTTATTATAATTCAAATATATTACATATATTTCCTACATTTAATCTACTAAAAATTTAAAAAAGGATATTTCAGTTTTAGTTGATAGTCAATAAATCGTTTCTAATTCTGAAAGTGAAGACACACTCTTCCTTTTTTTTATTTTTTAGTAAAATAATTAAATATAAAGTTTCTTACTTAAACTTTATTGCTTAAATTGCTTTATATATATCTATTTATCTATTATAGTTTTTTTCAATATAATTTTTATACTTAATAAATTCTAAATAGATTTTAAATAGCTTTAAATGAGAAAAGCTGCTGAACAGTTTTTAGGTATGCAATTTCACTTTTCTGGAAAAACGTATCTCCTGAGTATCTCCTTTTTATTATGGGTAAATAGGAAAAAGACACACAATGTCATATCTGAAGAATAAAAAAAAATATTCTTGCAACAAATTGAACCGCCTAGTGTTTTAAACCAAAAAAATTTGTGAAACCCATTACAGATGTATTACTTTTCTGTTTCTTCAGAAACCTCGAACGGTAATTTTGTTAGCAAATACAATCATTTTAATTTATTTGAATAAATTACATGTAATTTTTGATGGACGTATAAGGACGCCTGGATTTAATGTCCTCTGTGACACTTGTTTCAGATTTTGAATATTTCGCTGCACTGAATTCTGTTTTTAGGAAGCAATTTTATACAAATTCTCTGATCCAGCACTTCTGCCGCACCATAAGTCCGCAGAACACACTAATCTATATCTTGCTCATTCGCTCGGTAAACACAAACTAAACAACTGTAATAGTAAACACGTACGTTACTAACAGTGCAACCAATACATAAAAAAAGACTAGACTCAACAAATGAAATACATCTCTTATTATGTTCTAGAATTTTTAACTTTGCTTAAATCAGTTTAAGAAATGCATACATGCTTCTCTTTTCTTAAGTAGTTTATATTTATATATAAGAGTGTATATGTTTAAATACAATATTTATTTTATATTATGTCTAATGATGATTTTTTGTTTTTTTTTTTCAGTGGAATGTGGAATGTTCCTTATGTTTCCAATGTGTATTTGATCAAAAATACCGCATTTAAATATATTAACTATGATCATCAATATTTTGACCCCGATATGGCCATGTGCGAATCACTTCGTAACGCGGTAAGCAAGTTCAAATTTTCAAAATATATTAGTATATGTACATTTTTTGATGTAAGTAAGCCGATTTATAACACTTAAAAACATTTAGTGGTGTTTTTTTGTATTTTTTTAAATCATTTTTTGCTTTTGGTATGATTACTATATCACTAAATTTGTCATTAAAATATTTTTATATTTTATATTTAATAAAAAAAAAAATATTTTAATCGATGTGAAGTATTATATCAAATATTAAACTTATATATATCTATCCTCCAAAAATAAATTACTATATTTATTTTTATATTGTTACATCTGTTATATATATAACATATACTCATAGAATTAATTTTCAATCTTCATACAATGCAGGGTATTTTTATGTATATCACAAACTATCGCGCATACGGACACATGGTGAATGTAGATAACTTCGATAGTACTCTTACAAGTCCAGATTTCTACACGCTTTTTACAAACAAATATGACTGGATCCTAAAATACCTACATCCAAATTATGCAAAACAGTTAGAAGCCAATGTAACAATACCACAACCATGTCCGGACGTATTTTGGTTCCAGATTGTAACTGATACTTTTTGTGATGATTTTGTTGCTATAACAGAGGCCTATGGCAAGTGGTCAGATGGAAGTAATAAGGTAAGTTAATTTTATACTATTTATTGTGATTGTTTAAAAAAACCAACGACTAACACTAATATTATTTATTATTTTCTAGGATGCTCGCCTTGAAGGCGGCTATGAGGCTGTACCAACGCGTGATATTCATATGAAACAAGTAGGCTTAGATCGACTATGGTTAGAATTCTTACTACTTTTCGTGCGGCCATTACAAGAAAAAGTTTTTACTGGTTATTATCATAATGTAAGCAAACAATATTTATATATTGGATATGTGAATAATTTATAAAAATAATTTATTTAGCCACCACGTTCATTGATGAATTTTATGGTGCGATATCGTCCTGATGAGCAACCTTCCTTAAGGCCCCATCATGATTCTTCTACATACACCATTAATATTGCACTCAATCATGTAGATAAAGATTATGAAGGCGGCGGTTGTCGTTTTATACGCTATAATTGTTCAGTCACCGAAACAAAGAAGGGTTGGATGCTTATGCATCCCGGACGACTTACACATTTCCATGAAGGACTTTTAGTAACTAAAGGCACACGTTATATTATGATATCGTTCATTGATCCATAAATATGGTTTTCAATTTTGACTATTGGGAACATATTCGGTTCTCGCCTTTAAATTTATTAAACTGCCATTTGTCTATCCAAAGATTTTATAAAATTGCTTCAAACTCGCAAACTTGTTTAAGTGTGATTATTTTCCCATCGTATGTACTAATATATTGAAAACACATACTCAACGCATTGTTTGTCGACGATTTCATTTTCAATGAAAATGAATAGTATATCATGTTTTAAATGCATAAAATTAATAAGTGTTTTTATATTAATATTTATTATATTAAGTAAAAATGTCAATGACTACATTTTGTATAAAAATTAAAATAAAAATTAACGAAACCTATTTTCTAAAAGTTTTTTCCCATTAAAAATGTTATATTCATAACCTTACTTTTTTAGGCTAAGGAAAACTCATATCATACTAATGTTCTCATAAAATATATAACAGCAATATTTTATTATATCAATAAATGTACAGATCAATAAAGATTTAACTGCTTTATGACATTATTTATTATTTATTATATATACTAGGTGACCCCGCGAACTTCGTACCGCGTAACAGTCATTGAATGTTATATTAAATTTTAGATTCATCAGCGATCGAATTTTGTGCTTGAATACACGTGCAGTGATGTCGTGCCGATCACTTGATGTCTGTCCAGAAAGCAGCATTTAAACAATTTCTTTCCATTTTGGATTACACGAACTAATTTTCTTGGTAGTTTCCTCACCTGATTTAAAAACAGTAAAATTAGTATCTTAGAAGTGAGATTCACGTATGTATTCTGAATTGAAAACTATGATGTTGATACCCACCATTCAATGGGCTTATCATTTTTATATTGAAGTCATATCCATCATCTTGCCAAAACATCAGTGGGTATTGCAACGTGTCATATGAACGATGTGTTTCACATACTTGTTGCAGTTGCCCAGTATCGCGACGTGTAAGCACAATATCACGTGTGTTCAACTTTTCTCCAACGATCAGGATTGCAACTTTATCTATTGTTGGAGCGTTAAATTTGCGTTCATGTGTTTCTGCTGGTCGTTTATCCGCTCTGATCACAACTTTGTAGTTATCATGTGGCATGCGCACCAACGCAGTCTTGAACAGCCTGACCAATGCATGATGTTCATGAAGTAGTTGCTGCAGATCTTGAAGAATTGTTATTTTCATTGCTGTGTTGATCTCTTGACGCCGTTCAAGTTGTTCCATCATATTGCCCATGAAGTATATTTCCAAGAATTTATGTTGTGCATCTTCAACAGGTTGCAATGATTCAATATGATGATGAATCTGGCACTCGCACAAAACAAACAATCAATACTTTCAGCTCATATTTATTTATTATATTTGAATTTATTATACTTGAAATATTTGAAAAAAAAAATTTAAAAAGAAATCAATATCACTCAAACTGTCGAACTGTCAACAGTTAGAAACAGCATTTACAAATTTATTATTTTTGCTAAAATTAGTGGATTTTTCCAATATTTTATAATGTATTCTGCTATTCGGAGCGGAGACGATTCCAACAAATCAAAGATAATTAAAATCCGTCCAGCCGTTCTTGAGTTATAAGTGGTCTAACTAACCCGACTTTCTTTTATGTATATAGATAAATATATATATTATTACTATATTATATGAATATAATTAATTATAAAACTTATATTAGTTATTTAGATTAGTTATAAGAAGAATTCGTTAAGAAAACATGTGACTGATATAATAAAAACGTAAGCTGATCAATTAACTTTTAAGGCACTTCTTATCAATAGTGTAACTGATCTCAATTCAGTATTCGAACACAACTTCCTTTATAACAAATAATATAAACATTTATTAATATTTTATGTTCTTATATGCCAAACAAAAATTGATTTTGAGAGATAGAAAGAATCCATTTCTAATATCAAAATTAACCTAAATACGATATGTCAAAGAGGTCTGTCTAAACAAAAACTTTCATTCGAAAAACCGCCAATATCTTACAAAAGGTTATTTTTAGAAAACCTATATATATATATATAAAAGGCTTATACTCATATATAGTACAGTAAATATTATTATTAAATTAGGGTAATCGGCATTAAAAGCTAGCTAGCTCATACTTTTTTAAAAATAAATTCAAATTTATTGAATATTATTTATACAAAATGCTCTCTTTATTATTAAATTTGAGATGCCCACTGATAGATAGTAATAGAAAAGCAATAGTGTTGATACTCGTGAAATAGCAGAATATGCTACCAAAAGTTGCATTCACTATTTATTCAATTTGCAATTTCCATCTTCTTTCGAAGTTGGTAAAACTTGTCCTTAAAAAGGATATAAATGCTTTCCGCATACCTGTATTATTGAAAAACTTAGTTAAAGAAAAAAATAGTTATCGATTTTATTTCAAGGAACACAAAGTGCATCTTAAATCGATTCTGTACGTCAAACAAAGAAAATTGCAAGAATTTTCTTCAGTTTCTATTCTATATTTTATCCAAAAAATTTTAAACAAATCTAACTCTAAATGAGCTACATTCATGTATAAATATTTAATGGATTTTTTAACGGTACTGATGAAATAAAGGAATTCCCAAATATTAATAAATACTGAGCATGGCGTTAAGCGGCCTGATGCCATACAAATCCGACGTAGACTATTACAGGAGCACTTCCTGGTTGTAGAACAACTTTAAAAAGTGGTGTTTTAGAATTAAATATAATCTGAACCTTTTAAATTTTCAAACATTGTACCATGAGATAAGAATAAGACTCTTAAGAAATTATTGGTTGTATATTGAGAACTAAGAGGTAATAAAAGTTTTGTAAATAAAATTATAATTTCATGGGTGTAGAATATGGCCACTACAACACTTCACATAATATAGGTTAGGTAAGGTTGGGTTATACCGGTGATCCCTAGTGGATCCACTTAGGCCTATTGGCCCATTGTGATGCTGTATATAAATACTAAAAAAAAAAAAAAAAAAACTTCAGGGTTTAAAACCACCTAGAACCTTTTGCGAAGCATAAAATGCTATTTAAAGCCCGATCCTGTAACTGGTCCAGGTCCTCAAGGAAGGGGGCCCCTAGAATACTAAATCGCCGACGTGCAAGAGCTGGACAAAAACACAACAGATGAGATGCGCTCTCATCGTCCTCCCCACAGCTACGACAGATTTGGTTGAAAGGAAGACCTAGTCTTCTAGCATGATTCCCTAGCTTACAGTGCCCTGTAATCAACCCTACCAGAAGACCAATGTCCTTGCGGGACATCTCAATGAGAGTTTTCGATTTCCTTTTATCGGAAAGTGGCCAGATTGCATACAGATGTCTACATATCGTTGAGTCTTCCCATCTTTTATTAAAAGTATTAGCGCAGAAAGAACTCAATACATAAGAACTCACATAATATAAGTTAAATATTAATTTTTATTTGTCCGGTATTCCGTGTTTTTGTTCGATAGTTCAAGTAGAAGAGACCGAGCGTACTTTTGCGAATTTGGGAGCTACCGAAGCCAAACGGGACTTTTCCAGACAAACAAGTGGATGTCCCGTTTGGTAGCAACCATGCGTTCGAATAATATCACATGATTGCTTCGTTAA
Organism: Teleopsis dalmanni; assembly: GCF_002237135.1. Taxonomy (NCBI): domain Eukaryota; kingdom Metazoa; phylum Arthropoda; class Insecta; order Diptera; family Diopsidae; genus Teleopsis; species Teleopsis dalmanni. Next base: position 76,566,898 of record NC_051846.1, on the reverse strand, counting down.
TGAAACTAAGCAAGGGCCGGATTTGGGAGACGCGTGCGTTAACTTATATGCAATAATAGATTAGAGCATAAATTATCTCTCAAGGATATTATTTGTATTATTATATATCTGTTATAAATGAAACTTCCATATGGGTCTCTTGTTTCATGTAGTACTATTTTCAACTTCCTAATATATTTCACTCAATCAAAGGAAGCTTAATTGGCAGTAAGAGCTTGTTTTTCTATTTTTAGTATTGCTAATGTATTTATTAAAGTAAATATTTGAGAACTGCAGAACTTATGGAGCTTTCGTTTGCATCTCACAGCATTTGGAGGTGTATTGTGATTAACATAAAATAATATCCAGTTAATTTTAAAGCCACTATTTCGCTGACGGTGCGAATAATCTTTAGTAATGATATGTTTACATTACTTCTTATAAAGACAAATCAAACATTTTTCATGTATTTTTTATATTATATATTTTTCATATTTTTTCATATTAAAATGGTATATATGTACATGGTAATATTATATTACATACTAAATTTTTTACATAGCTTTGCATGAAAATTATTACTTTACTTTACTAATAAAAATATTATATTGTATTATTTATTAACTTTATCGGTTGCATTGATTGTTTAAAGAAACTTTAAATTGCAATGTCGAGTTGTAAACCCCATTTTATCAGCTTTTAAACACATATCATCCTTGACGTGATTATTTCATAAAAATTGACAGTAGTCGATCTTCTTTTAATAAGATTGTTTATAATACCAATAAAAAAGTGTTGGTATAAATTAATATCTCACACCGATGTATGGGAGATCTTCTATAGTTCCGGAGATATGGTATAAAAACCGCACTATCGTTTTATATACATATACAGACAATTAATAATTAAAGAATAATTATAGAACAAAAGCTAAGAAAAATCATAAATTATTTTACATATATGCATTTCTTTGTATATTTGTAAGCTACTCAGTTTATTTCTTTATTAAATAAAGTAATATTTGCTGTGAACAATTTAAAAAAAAGCTTAGTAAAAGCTTGATAAAAGCTTTTTTCTCCCACTGTTTTAAGCTAAAAAATACCCAGTATTTTTGAACTTTTATGAACAATCAGAAACAAAATTTAATAATTAATAATTAATATATGCAGTTTATGTAAAGAAATTAAACCAAAAAAAATATTTATTTGAATATTTAAAGTCGTTTATCTTTTACTTTAATCTAATAATAATATAGTTTTATTATATGAATTTTTAAGATATTCAATTTGCTTATTTAAAAAACAATTACGTCTCTTTGAATGTAATTTATTTTTTTTAGTTGTACAATATATTTATGTAATAGTCTAAACAGTAGTTATATAATACTTTAAACAGCAGTTATGTAATAGTGTAAACAGCAGTTAAATAGATGCTTGTCTTGCGTTCTCTTTTGGTTAATTGTGTTAAATGATTTTCTGAAAATCCTAGATTACAAAACTGTTAATCAAGAATTATGGATATATTTCAATTTTTCACATAACATTTATGGAGACGTATGTTAGAAAACACTTCTACGTCGAATTGGATAGATAGACGCATAATTGCTATTTACTCAAATTGAACTTTATATTAAGTTATATTATTTCATAAAGTCTTAACATCTCAAGATAGGTATATCTGAACATTTTTGTTACAGTTATCGTGTTTTGAATAAAATTACTACCATCGAATTCAAAGTAATCAGTAAAAATTAATTAGGTGATAATTAGGTTATTTATTAGTACACACACGAAAAAAAAGTGAATGTACTCGTATATTGATATTATCCACAGATAATAATATGTATTTACTTACAAAAACCTAATAATATAGTTATTATTAATACATCCAATGAGATGTTAAAAAAGATTTTCTTTTCAATTGACAAAAATACCAAATTTTTCAGTTCTGATTCAAATATTGTTTATTGCAGATAGTTTTTATTAACCTTTTAAAAGCTTATTTTTATATTAGGCAGGTATTGTGATTAACATACGCAGACCTATTTTTTATATCAATTTTAAAATAAAGACATTAAGTACTTCATTGTCTGTAGACAATAGGGATTTTTGAATAAGAAGTTAATCACATAGTACACCGTCATATGTTAAAGCATACTTTAATTTTAATTGGAAAAGGAGAACTATTTCTTTGACTCAAGTTCCACGTCTGTCATACTGTGTTGTCACCCAACCATAGATCTACTACTGGTTCCTACTACTATTATAATTTATGCACCAAATAGAAAATATAATGTTCCAATGTATTTAAAAGTAAACGAATAGTTTTTTCGCATTTAAATGGCAAAAATTGCAGCGATAAATATGATTTTATTTAGAAGAATTATTTAATTTATAATAATATAAATTAATGATGTACTCTAATTCTGAGAGAGTATTAATAACTATAAATCTTAAAACTCTCTTTCAATACCTACAATTTTCAACCCAGTAATAATCAAGTTTTTCGGTCTTCGGTCTCGGTCTCTTAATAGTAGAGAAGGAAAAAAGATTGGGGGATCAAAACAAATCGTGAAAATAATAGAAACTTCTATTTTGAAGTGTCTTAATATTTTAGGATCAATCTTGTAAAATTATATTCCTTAATTTGGAAATATATTTGCAGTTCCTAAACTAGAAAAGTTTTTTTAGCTCCCATACTCCATCTACCTGCCATATTTGCATATATAATTGTTTACCTTATCTTCATAAAGCGCAATGATAAATGATGAAATCGTAAAAGTTTATATTGCCTTCTTGAGTCTTAAAAACAACTGGAAACAATGAAATCGATACTAAAAATCGTTGATCGGTTAATAACCCGAAGGTACTTCAATTTGTAATAATTATATGCAATACATTAATAAACTTTTAAAGGGGTATACTAGTGCATTGCATTATTGTTGTTTTTGCACGTTCCATGAGTTTGACAATTAGTTAAACAGCGCAATATGATTAATGACCATAAACTTATCGATAAACAATATTTTATTTGTAATTTTACAAGTATTTTATTTTAAGTTATTTGCAAATATTTTTCATAAATTTGTAATTATAGTTTAAAAAATTTTAAAAATTATTTTACCTCAATTCATTTTGATTGTTTTATTTTTTTTCCAAATATAAAATTAGCTTATGATAAATAATGAATTTATTTACATTGAACCTGTTTTAATAACTTTAACATGAATAACATTGAAATAACATAATTGCATTTCATACTAAGTAAAATTTTCCAAACGTAGACTTTATTGCTTGGTTTTAGATGATTTTCATTGAAGTTTACTTATTGTGTTTGGGGGTTATGTCAAGGTGTTGCCCTTTTGTATAGTTTATTAATATTTTTCATTATCTACACTAAATGTTTATTGTTTTAAATAAATAATTTAATTTTACCGAGAGTAGTAGGTCTAAAAGTAGGTTATCTCTTCAACAGAGAGTTACCAAATAAGTTGTAATATCGAACGTAGTTTATCGAGTCTTATTTCTTATTCCTATATAATATGCCCACTTTGGTATTTCTTTCGTGTATGCAATAACAAAAGGATTTTAAATGTAAGAAAGAACAGATTTAGTGATCGTGGGAAAGAATGCTAGAATAATCGAGTTGAAAAACAATGTATTTAAGATCTATCATTGTTAAAGCAATAAGGAATTCTATAAAACTTTATCCTCCAGAAATGCTTAAGGATCATTTAGATGGTGCTAGTTAGAATCTGTAGAAATCTATGAAATCTATGCTTTTTTCTCTCCTGAATTACAAAAACCTTTCCTTTAAAGATTTTATAATCAATTGAGAGTTTATCTTAAGTTTTAATCAATAGATTTAAATTTTATTTGTATTTTTTGTTTATTACGAGCTCTGGTCTTACGTATTTTCTTAGTAGTGTTCTGTATTGTGATCTTAAACAAAAACATCTATATGATTCAATATTTATATTAACTTCATGTGGATTTACTGTATCGGTAAGTGAACACAATTGCTCGTAATGTATTCATTAGTAATAAGTTATCTGCTTGATTGTATTTTTAATGTAAGACGTTTTGATATATAGATATAGATGTATGAATGGATTTCAAATTTTCATTATACTAGAAAATCATTTTTGACAACCATATTAATTTTAATTTGCTTCCATGCATAAGAATGAATTGCATTTGAATTAAGTTGAGTTTTCTATTAGACAACTTCTTATTTTTAAATGCTGGAACTTCATCAAAAAAGTTTTATGTATTTAATCCCTAAATTGTATTTTAAATAAAAGATAATAGAAATCTTTTATAAATTTCTATTTTATAATAATAATAAATAGTTTTTTAATTATTCAAGTCTCGCCCCACAATTTTACAATATTGTTGATGTTGTGCGTGTATAAATCGGTCAGGTGTACGAAACCCTTGAGGGACCAATTCAGGACACATTTTTGCAATATCTGAGTCTTGTGGCCTATTTATCACCATTCCCTTTTCCTAATCTTAATTCAGATGGTCTAAGGGTTCACAAAAGGTCATACTAACTAAATCATTGTCTGTATGATACAAATATATTGTACAGCATCATTATAAATAATACATTTTTATTATAAGATCACATTATTTGAGACTAACAATTTACTTCTAAAGTTTTCTAAACGTCTGATAAGTAATTTAATGCTACTTATAAAATAAATATCAATTTAGAAATTAAACGGTTTACAATGATCGTTGTAGATTGTATCTATGTAATAACATTCACAGTCTATATGTAGCTGTAATTAATGTCTCTGAAAAGAGATTATTTTCTATCGTCATGTAAAAAGACTGATGTTTTCAGATTCTTTCATTTCCTACATTTAGAAGAAATGTAATTAAAATTATTTGTACTAAAGTTCTTTTTGACATAACGAAATAGATTATATTTTTCCAATTTCTTATTTTTGTTTCTAAGTTTTATTATTGTCTGATCACTTAACAGACAATGTGATGTTAAAAATAAAAATAATTATTGTTAATTTTATTTTGTTGAGTTCAATAGTGTCATTTTTAATATATATATTAATTTTTCGTATATATTGTTTTAATTTTAAATTCATAAACCTTAAGTTAAGCTTTTTATTAAAAATTAAGGTATTATTTTAATTGTAATGTGTAACTTTTAAAAAATTTTTGTAATTTTTTTGTATAATTATTACAGCACTGAGGATGTTCTAAAATAAAGAACGAAATATCTGCTTCAAATTTCTAAATAAAAACGTTTTATTGTAGTTGTCTGATAGCTGAAAAATTTTTAATTTAAAAAATTAAAATTATATCAGAGTGTATAAAAAAGGACTTTATAAGGATTTCTTAACATACCCCTTTGAATTATTGAAGATTAATTTAAGAAGTTAAAATATATAGTAAGAGTGGTGCCTGTTGCAAATAGTACTTTTACAGTATCTATTGTACTTTGCTTTAAAAATTGGACAGTAAGTCATATATTATATGTGAAAACATATTGCACGAATATGAAACATTTTCTTTATAGAGAATATATATGGAATCGATCAACGAAGTAGATCTTTAATAAATATTTTTAACTTTGAACATAGAGAATTTATTACTAGGGGGGGTTGATAATTTTATAGTCTGAGTGTTAAAATGGTTGAACGTCTTATTGCCATTTTACTACTTTTACTACTATGTCTACTTTTTTTATTTTAATCCTCTTCATTTAAAAAGTTCTGATGAAAAACATTTTAATCATAAAATCGAATATATAACTATATAAAGTATTTAATAAATTTTTGTAAATATTAATATCGATCTTTATTGTTTATATGTTTTTATTTTAGATTTTCTTTTTGGTCTCAAGATGTTTTTTTTGTTTTATATTACTTTAAATAATATAAAAAAAAACTATAAATAAAAGTACTAATTTTATTTGAAAACTTTAAACTAAATAAATTTTTAATATATTTATAATAGATATTTCATCTGTTATAAATAACATCTTCGGTATTATTTAATAATTAATACAAATAAATAATGTAGAAAAAATAAAACAGAAGTATAATAAAATAAGGCAAGTTATTAAATATTTGATAAATAATTAATATTTTTTTACTTTTATTAGATTTTGTATGTTATTTATTTAAACTAGTAAGTAAAATTTAAATATCATTTTAACTTATAAACGCGCCTGATTCCACTTATTTATTCACTTATTTATTATCTATTAAATAAAGTACTTGTATTAATTTGTGAAAATTAAACATAAATTGAAAAAAAATAATAGTAAAGCAAAGAATAAATTATTTTGTATTAGAAAAATTATAAATAATGTGAATAAATATTTTTTGTATAAATTTAGCATTCGTTTTTATATTTGGTACTGGGTTAAGGTCGTTTATTTAACTTATAAATTTAAAAAAATGTTTTGTTTTAAATAAAATAAAAAATTACACTTTTTAAACTATGTTAAATATTTAGTTATGTTTTAATTTTTATACAAAATTATTTATATTACAGATATTTCGGTTTACTTCGTAGATCATCTTCAGTGTATAATAATAATGAAACACGTAATTTTTAATTTTATTTAAAAAAATATTTTTATAAATTTATTTGTTAAATAAACGACCTAAGCGCAGTAACAAATATAAAAACTAATTGAATATTAGTCGTAATAACAATTTATTATAAATTTAGCATAATAATTTAATTTATTCAAATTTGATATTCTTAATATTGAATAGATGGTAACTCCGTTTCTTACCGTTATCAAGCTATGAAGTAAACTTGCATTCCCTACATTAAAAAGCGTGTCTACAGTTCCGTTTCATTTCATTGCACGCTAGAGAAAACACAAGAGCGAAATCAACAACGTTTCTTTTCGACTGCCTGTTTTAGTCCAAAATAATCAGTTGAACGTGCAAGTTGTGGATTAAGTTATCGCGCACAAATAATAAAGCTAAAGAAAGGGTTTGTGGTTATTTTGTATTAAAGACATAATTTCATTATATGCAAGAAATTTAATTTTATCTCTTTATTAAGTAAAAGTTTAAAATAATTTAAAATAAAAATTACTTTAAAACCAAAATGTTGAAGAAAACAAACGAATCAACAAGGATAAATAAAAATAAAATTGTGTTGAGTATTAGCGGCAGGGGGTGTTTTTAATTCTTATTTGTTTTTCATTTTTTTACCATCCACCTGCCTTGTGTCGCCCTAACAATGCAGCATTGCTAAGTAACGAGAAAGAAAATATTATTTTATCGTTTCAAGGAAGTGTTTTGTGTAAAATTTAATGAAATGGTTATGCACTTTAGATGTTATTGCAAAAAGTTAATTGTTTGAAATATAATATTAAATTGGTTTTAAGTGTAACTAGTTTTCAGTTATTTCTTTCTCTTGCAATCAAATTTGCATAAATAATTGATAAAAAAAACAACTCAATTTCAAGGTTGTGCTTTCTATTGAAACAATCGCGGTTTCTGCGCGTTGTACTTTTGTTTTTGTTGCACTGCGCATTTTTTGTAAGAACAAAATAATTTTTCTTATTTAAATTTTTGTTTTTTTTATAGTTTTTATAAATATATAGTGCTAATTAATTTCTTATTTTATAAAATACAGTACTATTATATGTACTAAATGTTCCGCTATATCAAAATATATGAACCATAAACATTCTTACTTAATGACAGTTACGTTAAAAAATAAATATATCAACATGTTACCTCTTTAAGGAATGGTAAGTGAAAAGAATTTTTTAGGCGTATAAATTATTATGAGTATATTTAAAAAAGTAAATAAAGAATGATAAAGAAATGAAATAATTATTTTATATACAAAAACAAATGTTTCTCAAATATTTAATTAATTTATGAATATATGTAATTTATTTTATATAAAGATTTATAACAATAGTTAAATGTACTGTTCTTTTTTAAATTGCATTTAAATAATTCTTTCAGTTAATTTGTGGTCCATATTTTGCAGCCAGCTAATAGCTATTGTTTATCAAATAACACTTCATTCATAAATGATTATATGTGTTAAATGTTCAAATGTTCTTTTTTAAATTGCATTTAAATAATTCTTTCAGTTAATTTATGGTCCTTATTTTGCAGCCAGCTATTAACTATTGTTTATTAAATAACACTTTATTCATATATGATCATATGTGTTAAACGTTTCGTTTCTATTTGATTCCATTCGTTTTTTGTACTCGATCATCATTCACCGTTGTTATTTCATAAAATAAACATATTAACCGCCTGTTGCAGAGTTTATATACATAAGGACTATATACTGTTTTAGTGTTTTTATGTATATTTTTTATATATGTATCAAAATTCTGAATTATCATTTACGTAAAATTATTTTATTTTATGTCTTAAAGTTTATATGGCTTAAGTTAATCTCTGCTAGTTTATACCATTCTCTCTTGTTCACTGCTTTTCTTGTTAAATTATGATCTATGATGTCCTTGATCTACGAGCTGGTTTTTCTTCTGTAATTGTTGTAATCGCTTGTTTTAAGATTTCTGCACATGACAAAATCTGAAATTTTTTCGAATAATAAAAATTGATTATTATTCCTATGTATTTTTGTTACAACGCAGTAATAACATTTAAATGGTCGTACTTGCGAGCCCAATAAGCTCTATATAATACAGTTGGTTCTCTCACAGAATAAAGCGGATATTTGCCTTAAAAAGCTGCCTTAAATCAACTGGTAGTTACTGTTACTATGAGTACTAATAATGGAAAATAGGGACATAGTTTCATAATAAGGAATCTTAATTCCCTAGTTCTTGACCTAACTTTTATATACAGTGAAATTCCTATAACTCGAAGTCCCCTAAATCGAATTATTCCACAACTCAAACTCCTATGTACGAACTTTGAATTTTCAAGAACTCTTCCTTGTATTTTTTTCTTCATAAGTCGAATTCCCCTAACTCGAAGTAAAAATTCAAACAGCTTTTTACCACTTTCCTTTAAATTTATCTTCACAACTCGAATTTTTAGTGGGGAGTCACAACGATATAGTTACCTCTTTAGAGTTTGTTTGCGATTAGCATATCCTCTTATGACGTAAATATTCATTTCTCTTATCTCTTAGCTCTTAATACTTAAACGTTACTATGATGAAAGTAAATGGCAGGATTTTGTTAATACGATTTTGCATATAGATGAACACAAATATAGAACCTCATATGCCACGTCTAAAAGTTACTTAATTCTATTTATTTTAATATTTCATGTATTTTCTGAGTTAAGATTCAATTGCTGCTTGGCAAAATTTAAGAACAGCTGTTTGCTGTGTTTAAGTTTGCCTTTAGTGAAATCTAAGGTTTAAATCGATTTGTGTTTATTACGTTTACCGATATTTTCTGTTGTCTTCGTTTTAGTAATGAAAATAGTTAAAAATTCTCACTAATTGGAATTTATATGTAATCTTTAAAATGTATTGAAAGTTAGTACACTATATCCGGCTCTCTCGAGAACTCGACAAAAATACTTAGGGACTGTCAGTTTTACCGGACTGGAGCACATACCTGAGGTTTCTATTAAAATCCAAATAAAATCCACAAATAACACGCGCATCCTAAGCGATGCACACCACTATCGATAAAAAATTAAGACTCTAATCTGGTATCGCAATGGACCTTAATGGTGTATGCGTAGTCTTTTTGCTCTACCAGCATTACCTAACGTAACCTAGTGCACTATAAGTCAAATTACCTATGTAGTTGCAAAAATTATTTTGTTATTAAAAAGCATTGCAGACAGTATACCGCTATCAAGATGTTGCAAATTTTTTTTCCATTGTGTTAGTGTTCTTAATCAATTCCTGAATTTTATTTAATTTTAATATTATTTTTTATTCTACTTACATAAGTTGAATCGAAGCTTGTATAACTCCTAATTCTAAATATTTTAGTTTCATCACTTTAAATTCTACTAGTTTGATTTCTTTTAATTTTATGTTTGAGAAAATTATGTATGTATTAGAAAATTAAAATCCAAAGAAACCGTAGCGAAATTTTTTACAGGTGTATGTTAGGTTATACCGGTGATCCCTGGTGGATTCACTTAGGCCTATTGGCCCATTGTGTTTTCACAAGTGTATCATTTTTTTTTTATTTCTTAATATTTAGTTTACAATCTGTACACCATTTTTACATTACTTGAGAATTAATAAAATAATACTTAGAATATATGTAGATAAAACATGTAATTAGTTCTGTACATTTGCTCTCCGATCTATATATGATAACAAAAACCTTTCAAATAATGCATTTTATAACAGCGTTATTAAATGACGTTATCTTTAGCCTACAAACATCGACATATGGAAGTTTGATTATATATTATTCTCTGCTATGTTGAATAGACGTATGAGATTTCAATATTATAACTTCATTCTGAAAAGAAAATATTGTTAAGTTTTCTTGTGAAGTTATTGTCTGAAGTTTAAAATGAACAATAATATCTTTATATCCTCTTTTATTAACATGAGTAAAATAAAAGTGAAAAGTCCTCATCTCCGTAGTGGGTATACAATTTTATTGTTAACTTATGGGGTTATGGAAATCAAAACCAAAGTCCTTTAAATTTTTGTGGTTTTTCTTCTAATTTTTGAAGACACTTCATTTTAATTCTTTCTATTATAATTGAATATTTTATAAAGTTTTAAAGTGATTTGTTGGATGAATGTTTTTCTAAATCTATCTTTAAACGTCCTATAAACGTTGTTTTTCTAGCTGTTAGTAAAACATAATGATTTTACTCAAATCATGAGTAATGATTTGTTTTTTAAATAACTTTTTACAAATAAATATGTCTCAATTGTTAACAATTGTTTAGCAATATTAAATATAATTTGTTTTGTTTAAAATTTATTATGATTTTATAATAATTATAACTGTGACAGTTACGTTAAAAGAAACAATGCGTATTGTCTTTTTACACTGTATCTAGTGTAATTGTTTTCATAAAACTGTTTTTTATTTTTTATATAGAAAACCATAATATTTTCATTTAACTGCGGAGTCATTACATTGGATACAGTCATTAATAGTACAAACAAAAAATATTAAAGTCATTTATCGATAATACTTCTTTAAACATCTACTGCTTTTTATCTTTAAAAATCTTACATTAATTAATTTTAGATTTTCCTTATTTATTTAAAATATTTAATATATTATACACATACGTATATTTTTGATATATAATAAGAATGTATTAATAATCCAATTTAGTTCGTGCCTTAGTATCAAAAATAAAAGTGTACAACATGTCTTTATAGCAATTAATATATAAAAATAATACTACATAATACGATAGTAAGACATCAAAACTAAATGTTTTTCTTTGATCGATATCTTGAAAACATTTTCATTGCTCGCTTTTGAGAACTTTATATAAAGGCACTCAAGCTTTATTTATAAACTTTTTAAAATTAATTTATTCGCAAAACGATTTTTATATGTTTGTAAATAAACCAATAATAAAAATTAGATATATTCATGTCGAACTCGAAATACAGAAAAGTTCGTTTTTTTTTATTTTTGTGCGGTAATTGGATATCATCGAATTCAATATAAATACACGTATTATATATTTAAGAAGTGTTAACAGGTGTTATGTATTTATACACTATAATACAAACATAATTCCTTTTTTCATAATTCCTTTTTTCTAATTTTCGAAAGTTGTTAGTTCTGCAACTTCATTACTTCATTATTAAATTTGTGTCTGTTAACTGAATCTTATATTTAAAAGCGATTACTTACCTATTTAAAGAATCCAAACCTAATAAAGAAAGAAATATTGATGTTTATAAGGATCTGTTTAAGACACATTATTATTATTATTATTATTATTATTATTATTATTATTATTATTATTTCCATACTCCATTAGGAGCTTAAGGAGCCTACAAAAGTTTTTCACTGGTTTCTATTTTGTACTACTGCCATCAACTCGTTGAACGCTTTGCCCGTCTCCTGCTGAACTGTCCTTCTTCATGTCATTGCTGGTCTGGTTTAAGACAGTTATTACATCCTAAAAACATGACTTAACGAAATTTAATTTTCCTTCCGGGACATAAATTACTAGCAACCTGTTGATGCTTTCAACATGATAATTAGGTGATAAATCAACATGGATTCCTAATTTCCTAATAAAAACATATGAATTCAGCAAACGCTACACTTACGCCAAACTGAACCAGTTGTATTGACTTGATTAAAATTATTTATGTAATAGGGCATCTTGCACGTTTTTGAATAGTTTTAATAGTTCTGTGCAGTTTCTTTAAAACCTTATCGGCACATATTAGCCAATCACAACAGTGTTTTATTTTAATTAATCCAATTAAGCAATGCAATTATCTTCAACATCCATAACTTATAATGTTAATTTTTTTCTTGTCGAGAGTGACGCGTTTTTAGACGGATTCGAATAGCAAAGAAAAGTCAAGGACAAAAATTTTATTAAACTTATTGAAATTTGGGTAACCATACAACACTGTTTCGAGTATTGCCAATTACTCATCATCAGTGGTCTTAGGAAACATTTTTTTTTTTTGCAGTAGATGGAAGTATCGAAAGCCACCATGTGGGACTTTAACCCACTGAACCACCTCTAAGGAATGAAAGGAGAAGATTTCCACAGAAATGGGGAAACTTAATTCCAGTAGACGAAGGAGAGGGAAGCGAGTGAACACCTAGCAAGCTAGGTTCATCTAAGTCAGAAATCTTGTGCATAAAATGAGGAAAATTGGAAGTAGTGAAGGGGGTGTGGTTATGGCAAAAGCGCGAGTGTGCTAAAGGTAGACACGTGACTCAGGTAGACCAGGGTCACGAGAGCCACGGTTATATAATGGAATGATGGAGGGATCTGAATCCCACTCATCAAGATAATGAGAGGTGAATTGGAGGGGTTTATGACGCAAGGCCTGAAGAAGGTCAGGAGGAAGAGTAATAGGAGCAAGGATATCTAGAGGAAGGTTGTGGAGCCTGGTGAGATACCTACGGGCGAGTGAGAGAAAGTACTCATCAATGCGAATCTTAGGAAACATTCGAATTTCTTAATTAGTTTATAGTCCGTACATAATTTGTTTGAACTGCAAGTGTCAAGCGATGACTAATAGTATTTTTCCATAAGTAGCCAAGGCTGCAAAAACTTTCAATGCTCAAGTTCCTAACTTATATTTCAGCCTTGATCTTGAATGTATGTTAGTCCTATTAACTAACTGGCAAATTTCAGTGCCCACTTGATAATAAGTGAATAAGTTATAAGTTTTCTTACATAAAGCCTTAATTATATATATATATATATTATGACTTTTTGATATATGACATTTGCATACTCAGAATGTATCTCTGTGAATAAGTATGCCCACTTTAAAAAAGTATTTTATGCAATCCATTAAGAACGATTTGGAAAAGATATAAAATAAGAAATATTTTAAGAAGCCGAAAAATAAAAAATATGCTCGTTTGCAGTGAGAAAAACTAAAAGAATTAAAATAGTAATAAATAATATTAAATGACTGTATTCAAGTCATGTGTGATTGTGGGACGGAAACAGAATTCAGATAATAAATGAGTACGGCGTTAAAATAGTGCTACAGATATGAAATTTGATTTAGTATGAATGTGTCCAATTAATAGCTTGTATTATTGTTATTATTTTCATTATTATAATGGCATTGTGTACGAAATTCTTTCAACAATAGGTTTTTTTCATATGATTTGTTTGTGTGTAACACGATTCATTATATATTGTTTCTAAGTTCTTTAGTACGGTTTCAGTGACAAATCCACCAAACTGTAATCAGTAAAACATTTTACCAATGCACGGCAACAGAGACTGCCAGCCAGAGTAAATTACCACAATAACACTAAAGAATCCACAAATGTCGTTCTTTAAATTACGCACAAATTCCCTTAGTTGCAATCGTGTTTCTCTTATTTACTTTATATATATCTCTATGTATATCGCATATGCTATATATATACATATTTTAATTTTATTTTTTTTATTTATTGTTGTACTTCTGTACAGATGCTTCTTTACATTCATAAATACATAAGTATAAATGACTGATGTACTCATACAATTATGTGGATATTTTTCTGAAATTCATGGAACTCTTTAACTTTATTATGAATATGCGAAACTCTTTATCACCATTCCGCTTTTAACAAGCGGTCACCCATATAAGACCAAAAACGCCCCTAACGATACAGTCAGTAGTTAAATGAATATAATTTTTCTTTTTATTTTAAAAAATAGACAGAAATGTAAATAAATCATCTTATCACAGACTGTATGGTAAAATGAAAGTTTAACGTATAAAATTTTAATATTACCCTGCATTTTACTTTAAAAAACCTTTATTCTTTTTCCTTTAATTCTTTTTAATTTTGTTCATATTCTTGAAAATATTTAAGCTTGTCTTGATGTTTGTAAATGTTATGAAAGTAAATATATTCTTAATCAACTCGACATAAGAAACAAATTTAGTAGTATCCACCTATCTTTCTTTGCGTCTGTATCTTAATAAGTCTGTCTGGCTGTCTTTTCAACGCAAATAAATGTTGTTTATTAGGTAGACTAATTAATTTGGTACAGGGCTACCCATTTTATGGTTCCAAAAGTGAAAGTAAATAAAATATTCATGGAATTTAGATTTTGAAGAATTCTTTTTAAATATATTATTCGGACCTTGCCATTAGGTGTGACATACATCATAATTCGAATATTCTTCATAGTGTCTTAGATTTAGGTCCTTTGTATGTAGTTTTTGATAATTTGTCAACTCATATCTGGAACCGTAAAATGACATCATAACTTGAATGTCCCTAAAATTGTTTCAAACGGTCGACACAAAAACAATTCCTCAGTATAACACCACTTACCACTAAAATTATTTATTAATCAAAACACATCGAATTGTTTTAAAAATTGTTTTTAATTATTTTGAATAAAAATAAGCTTTAAAAGTAATTCATTGTTCATTATATTATTGTCCACAAATAATTTTTTAGAAAGATATTTCTTTATTAAAAAGAAATTTTTAAAACAAGGTTCGGACGAACCACTAAAATATTAAATTCTAAAAGACTTCTTCAACTTAATAAAATAAACATTTAACATTTTGTTAACATGGGAAAACATAATTTATTTAACCACAATGACGCACCAGCTCAGTTAACAGCAATTGTAAGAATAAAATTGATCTAATAACGTTATAGATCGAGATTTATATTCATCCTGTTTTCATGTATTTTTAAATTATAAAAATGGCTTTCTTTCAAAACAAAAACCAACGATATCATTTTGAATGATCGTAGTTCAAAAAGATTATTGGCACTTAAAGGATAACAGATTGAAGTAAAAACAAACAAAAAAAAATACGTTTCAATCACTGAAAAATAATCAACAACAATATGTAATTATTAACATTAAATATTATTTCTTCATCGACTAACTTAAAAAAGTAACAATAATCAGTAAAAGTACTTAACCTAGTTTACGTAATAATAACCTAGTTCACGTGCTTAATCCAAGTTTTTACACAGTCCCCACGTGGCACCCTTGACAGATACTTAACACTCACTGGGAAATAAACAATTCGCCTATACACCGAGTCCCACCCATAAGACCTTAGGTTTCAGTTATGAAGAGGGTTTGGGACTATTTGTGTAATATCAGACGGCAATGACAGATAAGCATCTTAAGATGTCTTTAGAAATGTCTATCGAACGTTGCAGACCTTTGCAAACGTATAAGAAAAAATGCTGTTTCATCAAAATAATGCAAAAAACAAATTCCAGTTTAAATTGTTGAAGTACCATCCCTCTGCAGACTTAAAAAGTATGTTACAGGAAAAGGATTTGAATCCAAAAAAAGTGATCTCCGAAACTTGAAGTGTTGGAAATACACTAATTTTGCATTATAACATTAAATTTTGACTAAAAATGTCTTATTAGTCATTATACAAATTAATTATATGATATGTTAATGGATATAGAATCATTGTAGCAAATAGCCAAAATATATATTTACTGCATAAACTATACTTTAATACGAAGAGGTTAAGAGACTTAATACAACCGTTTCACAATTTGTGTATGAAGGGAGTAAAAGCTATAACAAAACATCAATTACCCGTAATTATCATTACAATAATATTAATAATAGAGTTATGCAGTTATAAGTTGATATAAAAGTAAATATATAATTAGATTGTAAAATACGAAATGTAGTACAACAAAAAAAAAATTGTATGTATATGCAGATATAGCAATTATTCTGATATAATCGAATACATAAAATTTTTTTTTCTTGTCTAAATAATAAATTTATCTTATCTGAACTAATGATATCACTAATATTATAATTTAATAACTAAGACAGTACATATGTAAATCCAAGTACACAATAGATAATGTGGATGTTTTTGCATTGTAACATGATCAATATCAATACAGGTAATTATAAATAATTTAACAGGTTATTCCAAGGATATGATTATTTAGGCCGTGTTCGAGTAAATTGTGGTAAAATTGAAATTTTCTAGGGATTTTTTGCACTGCACTTATGTAAATATTTATTTATTTATTTTTTACACTTATTTATTATATTTAGTCAAAAGTTAACAAATTTATTTATTTATTTATTAAACATTTTATAAAATTTTCACAATGGTAACACCTAATTATCCTAATTTTTAAAGAATTTACCCGAAATTCTAGTAAATACCAACATTCGCTGCCATACCGACATAATTAACTATTTCACTCAATTTACCATCAATTTACTCGAACCCGCACACCGCCTTAACGATTTGTTTTTTGTATACAAATGTGCTTTTGACAGGTTTTTAAATTTGTATCAATTTTTTTGTAAGTGTATTATATTTCCTTAATAAGGAAATATGAAAAATCGTATTACAAAATGAAACGAAACCTTGAATGTTATAAGCTGCAGATAATAGGAACAGTGTGAACTTGGAACAAAAATTATTTTACTCTTTTAACTCTACGCTCTCTTTGTTATAAACATTCTTTTCGAAGTTTTTTCTGCTCAAACATATGTTTCTGTAAACATAAAAAATGTTAGGAAATGAAAAACCAAAAAGAATTTCTGAGCCTTGCGGCAAGTTCTGTTCAACCAGCTAAAATTCTTCTAAGCATAGTTGACTAGCCAAAATACATTCAAACAATGAAGCAGTTACAAAAACACTAGTAGCAGTGGTGGTAGAATCAGCCAGCAGTACATAACCCAGTGAAAAGATTGGGAACATGAACGAGGAAGAAGAAGAAGCATATAAATGTGAAAGTAAAGTATACTTCAATTAATTGTGAAAATTAAAAACAAATTCCAAAGAATCAAAATTTTTGTGTGTGCAAGCTTTTCTGTTTGCGTTCCACATTTTAAGTACGTTTTCAAAATATAAACTTGTTTGCTTAACGTTCATAAGTAGGTACTTTGTATGTCTCTATGCATGTACGAGTACATACAACATAATATTAAAAAAGGGATATGCTTCATGCGTTTGTATTATTTTTAACCATTTTTATACTCTCTTCTACGGTACTTTTGAGGTAGTGGTTTGATCACGCGTCTATCATTAATTTCTGCTTATTTTTTTTTATTGTGCTTGCTTTTAAGTTTGTTAATAT
This sequence comes from Teleopsis dalmanni, assembly GCF_002237135.1. Taxonomy (NCBI): domain Eukaryota; kingdom Metazoa; phylum Arthropoda; class Insecta; order Diptera; family Diopsidae; genus Teleopsis; species Teleopsis dalmanni. The sequence continues at coordinate 76,549,210 of NC_051846.1, read as the reverse complement.
TAAGTAAGGACGTGGCATAAGTGTGGGAGGCACGCAATATTAATGCATTTCAATACGTACAAAACGCGCCTCAAAATGTAATCATAATAAAACACAGCCAACAACAAAATAGTACGGTATACTTTGTTGTTGTTGTTGCAATTTTTACTTTTGAAATTTTGTTGGTGTAGAAATTTTTTCCCCAAATAAATGACGGAAGCTATTTTGCATATGCCTATGAAAGTAAATATGACGGTGATAAGTGTGCGAGAACGTAAGCGTACATACTGTTGTGTAAATATACGTGTCTATATAAATATGTATAATTTAATTTTTTTTTGCGTAAAAAGTGTTAAATCAGTGTAAAAGGATATTAAGGACAAAGGAATATAACCTCAAGGGGACGAACATGACTGGCTTATGGTATTTATTGTGTGCGAAAATGTTAACACGTTGCTTGTAATTATTTTTCTCTGTGTGTGATTAAAATGGAAATATGAGATATCCCTTTATACGGAAAAATCTAGCGGCATTTTAATGAATATTTTGATTTTTCAATTTAAATGATATTAATTATAACATATGAAAATAAAAAAAAACAAAGGCAGTACTTAATTACCTTATATGCATCTGTAGAATTAAAGTACTAGTTTACTCTTGAGAAACCTATGCTTTTATTTTTTTAACCTGCTTAAGATATGAAGACTACAATATATTACATTGTAATATTGATTAATAAATTAAAAATCTTCAAAAGAAATTATGAAAGAAATATTACCCGTCGTGTTGACAGGATTTCATTAAATGAAATTCTCCACGAGTCGCCCGTACTTCACAGAATAGTATTGATATTTAACAATTTACAATAAAAATATAATTAATGAATTCAATTATTCTACAGCTGCTTTATGATTTCGTTCTAATATAAACACAGCAAGTGAATTTGTTAATTAAACTTTCACAGCAACGTAACAAAACTTCAGAAAAATGTGCGAACATAAAAGTCAAATGCTGCTTTGGGTTAGTTGGTTAAGGTGCGCTGACTCTGAGCTTCAAATTTGGCAGGGCACGAGTTCGATTCCTAGTAAACTTGCAGTCTCAAAAAATTACTTACCAATAATTTAATACAAGAATTATTTCCAAGACCACTGATGATGAGTATTTGGCAATACCCGAAACAGCTGTATAGTCAACCAAAAATTCAATTAATTAAAATAATATAAAAAAAATTTTGTTGTACTTCATTACTTTTAGAAAAACCTCTTTATAAAATATTTTAGATAAAACTTTAAAAAAATGTTAGTGAGCGGAAAGGGATACGAAAAAAACATTGAAAAAGTAATTGCTGAAATGAGATTATATATTCATATTAAATTAAGCAAATAAACGTAGTTTTTTGTTAATAAGCAAAAAATTCAAATAATAGTATTCCATATATTGATCCAATAATATTGCAAGCCATAATCTGTATAAGTTTAATGAATACATAATAGTGTAATATTTCCAGTTCTAATCATTTCTCTTTTCAATAGAAATCGAAATTTTATAAATCGCAGTACTAGGTAGATTGATAAATACCCGGACTAAGTAAAAGAAAACTCTTTTATGCTTCAATATAGTCACCTATTAGCTCGATATACCGAATCTAACGATCTTTCAACATTTGGATATCTTTTGAATAATACGATTTATCAAGTCCTCCAAAATGTAATTCAGTTTCTCATTCAACTTCATCATTTTTTGCAAATCTCTTTCACTGGAGCCATATTTTCAAGTTTGGAAACAGGTAGTAAACACTGGGAGAATACTTTGGGTAACGAAAAAATTGGTACTGTAATTCATTTAATTTTGCCATGGTTTTCAGTGACGTGTGAGCGGGTGCGCTATCCTGTAAAAACAAAATCCATCCTGGTATTTATCAATCCACCTAGTAAAAGATTTGTTATAGTACAGTTTATATAATTTTATTCGATCAACTTAAAAACTGAATAACGCGTTGATTTATCAACTTATCTTTGGGAACTAATTAGTGGCGTAGTGTGAGGAGCAAGAGACTAAATCATGACTTCAGCACTAATGGCAGACAAATGCTGTTCAAGACGAGTATGTCCTATACAATAAAATGAAATATATGGTTTTACGGGAGCTTCAGAGAAATTATGTTGGCGCACGTGCCAGTTATGCCTACAACCGCACTGGAATCTGAAAATTTGAGCCTGTTAGTCACCATATATGTATATATTTATTATATTGTAAAAGTGTATCAAAATGATTATATATGTTGTTAAATGTCAGTAACTTTTAACTGTTAGAACATATGTTATTTTGATAGCTTACACATGTCATACTAGGTAATATTCGCGATTTAATCCCTTGAATATTGAAATGACGAAACGGAATCCAAACATCATTTTCAGTGATAGTTTTTCTTCTTTCGATAACTTAAATATCGAATAAATTCAGCAATTTAAGTTTGTTCTTTATTCTTTATTTATTGTTAATCATCATTGTAAAAGGTCAAATGCCAATAAAATTGCAACAGAGTGACTGCAATATTAATATTCTTTCACTGCTTGTTATTATTTTATATATTTTCAAAGTTTCTGATCCAAAATAATGTGTCCTGAAATTAATACAATTATACTTTTTCCTATTTATATACATAAATTCCAGTACCTATTTTTGTACTAAAAATCCTCAAACATAGCGTAAGATACAGTTTTCACTTGTGGAATGGTGGTACCTATTAACATAATTGAAAGATATAGGTCTTTATGCAAAACATAAAATATGATCACTTTTACTTGCATTTATACAAATATGCCAGTTTGCTAACGAAATTCAATCAGATTGAAATATTCGTGGAGATCCTTAAATGCTTCTCAAATAAAACTTATTTGTTGTGAGGTAAGAATAGCTTTGTCGCCAGCAACAGTGCAAGAAACAAGTTTAAGGTTAAAAAACAGTATATTTATCACTGGCCACTGAACACTAACCTGAAGAGCTTCAGAAACTATGTCCATGTCATATATAATAATGTTGTTCTTTTATTTTTAGTTTTTTTTTACTTCAAATCACATTCTATCTTATGAGCATATTTGAAACTATGTCATGCTTTCGTGTAACTCTTTGTCAAACGCTTGTGCTACATTAAGGAATACTTATTCCAGAAAAATATTTTGTCTTTAAAATTTGTAAGGTGATTCACTAATTCTACTCTCCATGATTTCCTCGAAAACCAAATTGTTTGAGAGAATAACTTCACAAAAAGGATTCTGTCGAATATTTAGGAACAGTTCGAAGGATATTTATGGGTCTAGAGAATACAGTTACAGTAGCTATAATAACGCTTACTAGGCTTTAGTATCGTGAATATTTTTAACGCCTTCCTTTAACACAAATATGTATTTTAATTGATAGTGCTATGTAACGGTCATAATGCTACATGTTCATATATGTCAAATTATTTATTTATTAATTTATTTATTTATGCATATTCTTTTTTAATAATTTTAAAAATTTTTAATTTCAGCTGTTAATTTTGGCATTACATAGATAATATATAAAATAATAATAGTTTAATAATATTTTTAATAATATTAATTTATTCTAAAAATATCATACATTATTTTGTATAAAATTATGTAAATAATATTCAGTAAAAACATTCTGGAACTCTCTTAGAGTTTCCAATATAATAAAATATGAATGAAATCATCATTCATATTGTATCTCAAAGCAGTTATGGATAAGTTTACATGCCCATATTGATATTGATTAAAGCGTTGTTTTTAACACAAATTGCAAGTGAATATATGGCGAAAAAGAATTTGATCAAATTACTATGAAACATTTTGCGTCAATGCAAAGTAAATAAAACTTTTATTATATTATTTTTAATAGCATAGATTAATAGCGCAGATTAGTAAGCAATTTCATAAACAAAACCTGTAGGCATGCCAATCGAATGCTTTGTTGCCAGGAAATATGGAAAATATCGTGATTAAAGCTGAAATAGGACAAAGGTGTTATATTAGTAATGCGCATGAAATATAGATGTTTATCTTCTAAAATTTAGCTTACAAAAGAATTTGTTTTCTTTTTTCGGGAAAGAAGCTAAAATGTGATTTTTCTATTTACATTTCTCTCAGTAGATTTATAACAAATGGTAGTTTGATTTAGCACTTTGGAACATATTTTAATGAATTTAGTAAAAACGATTTTAATATAATTGTGAGTAAATTGTCAATAAATGCATTTTAATTTCAGCTTTTGTTGAAATAATTCGTAATTAGGTACATTTGCACATTTATTTTAATTCAATAGCAATATAATGTCGAATAAATTTAATTATATTCATTAAGTAGGAATTATATCATAATACTATATATATCCCATATATTTTGTGTTCAGAATTTTATTGTGGAAAATATAAATATATTACAAAGATAAAAGTCAAAAATCAGCTAAAAATTTAAGCGATATATTAACGTTTAATATTTTTTACTGTATGTCAGTACTAACGATTTGATGATGGGCTTAAATTTCTATTAAAGTTATTTATGAACTCTTTTATAATTTAAAAAAATAAATGAACACACAAATAAAACAAAATAAAAAAAGTGGTATATAATAAAATTGTTGTTAAATATGAAACTTACACTTAAATATCAGAAATATATATAGAAACATTTATACATAATATATTTAATAACATTGGGCTACAACATGACTGCAGCCTATATCGATAAGTGGATAACTTCACTACTTCATCATACTACAGTCATGATGCCAAAACCCTTGGCCAGGACATGGAAACTTCAAGTATAACCACAAAAACATATTTCTTGCTGAGGAAAACACTCCAGCTTTAACTCAATAACGTCTTCCGAGAATAGAAGAACGAAAAAGGACCCAAATCGTTTCGTTGTCTACTTCGGCTAATCCTTCACTTCAGTGGGGCCGCTTGTTGGATGGTGCGCTGTCCCACAATATATGATATATGGTATAATGTATAACCTAGTATCAACTTACAGTACACCTTTGGTGAGTAACAAAAATAGTAACTTACACAAAATATGCTCTTCATTTTTCAAAATATATAGTATGTATATCATATGTAATATGTGATACACAAAAACTCAAAAAAATCTATGTTTTCAAAATTCTAAGTAATGTTTACTAAATAATAAAATAAATAAGGTAAAAATAAGTTGCAAATCTAGTTTTTTTAAATTTATCGTTTTGTACAAATAAAAAATTATAATATTTTTCTAAATTAATGTAATAATAAAAAATCTAAACGATCTTATCTGCTCTAAACATTTTTACCAATTATTGCCCTATGTCAGTAGTACTTGTTATCAGAATACATAATTTTAATATAATTGTTCACGATTTTTATTAAATATATCAAAAAATTCAATACACATTCGAGGTAAATAATAATGAAAGATGAAGGATAGGGAAAATAAGAAAACTAAGCTCACAATCAGAATTAAATATTTCACCGAACAACATATCGTATGAGTGATACACTATATACATGTTATATATAGAGAGAACCTAAAAGTTGTCTTAATATTAATTCATTTTTAAAAAAATAGCTGTAATTAAGTAAAGTTTTATTTAGGACATTATGTTTCTTATGTGAAGTAGGCTTTTTAATATATTATAAAAAAAGATTTCAATTTTAACTTTTAAACTTATTTTTGACATAGTTCCTTTTAAACTGAATATACTTGCTACAACGGTGTTGTGTTTTATATAATAAATAATATTGGAACACATCAAGATCGTAATTAATATTTATTAGTTAAGAATATTGCCTCCGAATTAGCAGCAATTCTCCAAAGTACTTACCCTTTTTTAGTTTAACAGTTTATTTTAACATTAGACCCAATTTTTTATATTTTTATGAAACATGCTAACTTTATTAAGAAAATGGTGTTTTAATAGTGGTTTAACCTTAAATATCTTATATTTATATTTATTAAATAAATATTTAAATATTTTATGGTGATAATTAGAATTCTGAGCTTCTATATATTAGTAAGATGACGCGTTAGTAACATCGTTCAATTAAAACCTTATGCATTAGAATAGTAGTAGGAGTATGAATACAAATTATTAGGAGTATAAATACACATTTCACAAAGCTTGTACAATATGAAGAGATTGACAAATGTTGCCGTCCGATTTCGGCAAATAAGAAATTAACGCTTTTAATAGAACTTTTACATATACCAATCGAAAAACGAGTATAAATAAATAATATATCTTTTATTAAATCCTATAAACATTTTCTAAATATGTGAAAAATTAAATATGATGAAAAAACAATTTTCTTATTTTTTATTTGAATAAAACAAAATTTTATTTTTAATTCATTCAATTTTCGCTGACCATTAAACTATTCCGCTGATTTCCAAATACCCTTTAACAATGGTATTTTTGGGAACATATCTCATATTTAATCATTCGTAAATAATTTTTTAGAGTGCAAGTAAGAAGGGTTGAACACATAACCTATGTTATCAAATTTCAAGCTCAGAGTCAGTGCTAATTAGCCAACTGACCTAAATTTGTAGTTGACTTGTATTGTTTTAAATTAAAGTTTCGTTAATTCGTTTTAAAAGTTAATTAACAAATTCGTTTGCTGCGTTTTATTAGAACGAAATCAAAAAGCATCTATTGAATAATTGAATTAATTGATTATAGTTTTTTAAATTGTTAAATTTCAGTACAATTTTTTTTGTATACACATTATTTATTGAATGAAAACTTCTTACAAAGAAGTCCTTCGACAAGGAAAAAAGATAATATTATTTAACGATTCGGTAGATTCAAATAAAATTTTAATAAAATTTTTATTTATTTTATTTAATTCTTCTGTTCTAAAAATCATTATAAAAGCATTAATTTCTTTAGTAAATATTTTTTATTAAGATTGTCTCCAAACTGAGTTTGTTAAATATGTATTTAAGAAGCACTAAGGAGTTCATGTTATTAATACATTATAGCAATAATAATGCTATACTATTAATGCTAGCAGATTGTATGGCATATTATCTAAAATCTCGTTTATCTTCAGATTCTTGAATATGCAGTTATTAAAACTAAATATTAGTACATTGCTGGGGTTGATCACATATCTAATATATGTGTTCTTTAAAGCATTTGGAAAGTTCTTATAGCTAAATTTTAATTTATAAGTATATGGTAATTCTTTAAATTCTCATAAGACTGAAATACATTACGGACATAATCGTACTCAGGATTGGATAAAACAGAACTTCAAAATGACTGACAAAATTTATATCTAGACCAGGGCTGTATAAAGCAGGACCCACGGGCCTCATGCGTCTACGATAATTAGGCAAATTTTTCTTTTATATATTTTAGTAACATCACATTATTTTATTTTTATCGTATCTTAAATAAATGAATTTAACAAAGATTTTAGTATATATTTCTTCGTACAATTAGGCCAAATACTCGTATTCAGTCATTACATAAAAAATAAAATATTTTTCGTGTAGCAGCTACTAATATTAATAATACTGATATCGATAGAATTATAAAAGATAAATTAATGAAGAATTAATAAAACTAAATTTATCATTATAGTCGTATTTTTAATTTTCTCCGCAAAAATTATGAACGTATGTATTTATTTCTACGGCTCTTCAACCTATTCAGTGATATGTATTGGCCCGCGATCATATCTGGTATGGATAGTCGTGATCTAGACGATAAATTTTGTTAGAAGATCCTATCATGGCAGGCCTTTAAAATTACTTTTAAAAGCCTTTTAGTTTTACATACATTTTATTTGTACACATATTTAGGTTGCAGAATATTGAAAGAAATATAAGTAAAAGCAACTGCTTCCGTAAACTCCAATAATTTAAAGCAAGTATCCGAATTTTTAAAAAATTAATACATCACCTATTACTTATTGACATAGTATTGACATCCTATTGACATAGTTCTGCAATATTTTTTCTAATTTAGTCATTTTGCATTTGATTTGCATTCCATTCAGAGGTTCATGTTTTTTTAAACTATTTTCTTGTATAAAGTTGCCGTCATAACTTTGATTTTAAATTTCTATTTTGCATTTTATGGAAACATGTTTTCTCATTTCTTAATTGCATCTAATTTAAAAACGTACAAAGAAAGTGTAACTAAAAAAATTTGTTTAATGTTATTGTGTATTTTCTTTTTATATTATATCTGCTTGAAGAAGTGATAAAAAGATATGGCTATTTTAAATCGAATAATCAATTTAAAGACCTGAAAATGATCTTTTAAATGATGTAAGGTGAATACTCTGGCCATCCGAACCCATGTCCCTAGTTCACTATAACTGTTTAAAATTTTGTAATGGTGAACATATTTTATAAATATTTTTAAATTAAATATTAGTACATAAATATATTTATGTTTATATATATTTATAAATTTTAAGAAAAGCAAAAATTAGATAATATTTTCATATACAGAAAATAAAAATATTATTTTAAGCATTTATTAATTATTATACAATTCATACATACCTATGGTAGGTATATTTATGATACAAGATATAGACATAGGTATATTAAAAAGGAAATACTTCTGAAATTAAACATGTCTTTCAATACATATAACAAATAACTATAATCCATTGTTAATATTTTTATTGTTTAAAAATTAAGATTATTAAAGATTTTGAATTAAAATTAAATTAAATAAAAATTATCAAATTATTAAAACAATTAAAAAACGACTGAAAAAAATGTTTCTTTAATTTTTTAATGATGGTGAACTTCGAGACCTCCCTTTAAATAGCATCATATGCTTTGTCAAAGGTTCTAGATAGTTTTAGTGCTTGGGTTTTTAATAATACGGTAACACAATGGACCTGCGGGCCTAATTGGATCCCCCTGGGATCGCCGGTATAACCTAACCTAACCTAACCTAATGATTTTCACCAATTAAAAATGCTAACTGTGTTAAAAAAAATCACTTTAATATTACTAGAAATCTGATAATGATCAAAAAAATATTGTTTCAAAATATTCGCCTTCAACCTCCATATAATAAAAAAACAGTATACAATAAAGCAAAAGAAATTAAAGTCCTATTAATTCCTATATAACTTAAAATTCTCGAATAAGTTTTAATTTACATTGCTGATATCTTTTTTGCATAATTACATTTCTTTCTCAGTTTAAGAAATGGTTTAGTTAAAGCTTTAAATTTATGATGAATGCTTGTAGTCTAGCAGAGATGAAGACGGAAATTAAATCAAATATTTATATTAAATTAAAAGTTAGTTTGATAAATTTTAACTAAAAGTCAGATAAATTGTGTCGGATATAAAAAATTTTTTTATAGAAGATAGTATTCTATTTTTTAGTTCATTGGAATTGGATGAATGATATGTCGTGTGATATAATTTTAATTGTTATATGATGGTAACCATGAATTTATTAAAGATGTCTTGAAGTTTTATATGAATTGTTAAATATTTGAAATTATTAAAATTTTCAACATTAATATTCTTATTTAAGCACGTCTACCAAATTTTTTATATTAAATTAAACGCAAAATAAATGCATTTAATACACTTTTAAGTCTCTTCAGATTAATAACAAATTTTTACGTTTATCACGTTTGTTGTCATAAACCGTAGTCATTTTGTACATTGCAATTTGGTTTCCTTATTATTTATTTTGAAAAATTTTTGTAAAAAATATTAAGAGATACAACTTCAAAGTTATGTCATATTCCATAGTGTCCGCATTGATGTACACTTCCATGTTCAGCTGACAGAAACCTAAGTGGCAATGACAGTTTTAACGTACAAATAAAAATTGTTACAATAGCAAAGATAACATAAAACTAATTACAAAATAGAAATTGTAAAAATTGATTTGTTTGCTTAAGTCATTTTAATTTTTAACTTTTCTTCAACAATAAAACTTCTGCTTTCCTTTTATTGCGGTTAGTCAGTCTTGTACGATATTTTAGCCTGTCACTTCGTAAAAGTTGTTCATAAGTTTTGTTCACTTACTCAGTGCACGTCTTTGTAAGCTTACTATTCTTGGGCATGCTCGGAAAAATTTTAAAATTGGATTTGTCACTTTGTCTAACATAAACTGATGTTGAACACACATCAAGTTTTTTTATAATGTCACGAGTTTAAAACATAGTTAAGAATGTGTAAGTTAGGACCTATATTTTTCTATATATACATCATACATTGTGAGAATAGAGTACTTTTCATATGTAATACTTTTGTCATGATGCTTGAAAGGCTGGGAATCTAGAGACTGTTATCCTAAACTTTTAAAATAAAAACTGTTTACAAACTTTAAGACGTGAAATTTTTTGCGAGTAAAACTTAACTCTGAAAATTTTAAGAGTATTTGTGTTACTTCACATGGTTTCTAGCGTGAGTTTCGAATATTTTTTACTACTCTAAAAGAACAAATTTACGGCTAATATATAAATATGGTCATCTCATACGTAAAAACACCAAATTTTTTGCAAGTGTTGTGTAGTGCATCGATAAAATTATTTGTATTACATAAAATCTTATTCCTATTAAGAGATATTAAGAGAAGTACCTTCCTCTACTTTTTGAAACTTACCAATAACAGATGGAAATCACTAAAGTCATGTGGAACTTTCATGTTAACATGGCCCACCTGTAACAAAAGTAGATCCTCGGAACTCATCAAAAGAGACCGCGTGAACAGTGCAAGGCTTACTGCAGTTCTTTCTGGGCATTGGTGTATAGGAAACCACGTAGAGAAACTGCGCATTCCTCATAATCCTCACTGCAGAAGTTGGGGATACCCACGGGAAAGAGAAACCATAATACATTTTCTCTGTGAATGCCCGGCTTTAGCGTCCAGGTGCTTCAGCGTTAAGTTCTTAGGAAGATACTTTTTTGATAGTTTATCAGACTGTTCATCGGTGAAGACGAAAGACCTATTAAATTATCTTTACTCGGCGGGATGGATTTAGTCTCTACTCTTCTATAATAGGGTTTTTGCGAGAAATGTGGTAGCAAAACGGCGAAAAATCCACTGCTACCAAGCAATATAAAATCCAATGCAAACTTTTAATTAGTTTTTGATACCGTGAGTAATTATAACGAAAAAAATTATTGGATTATTAATTAGATCTTATAATTATGTACGTCAAAGCATAAAGCGCAATATATAACTTATATGTAACATAATAATGTGTGTGAAGGATATTGAAGTTTCCACACAAGGTAAAAAAAATAAAAAAATTAGTAGATACTCTTACAAATTTATAATTTTTTTAATTCTTTGGATGTTTTTAATGTATGGTATTTATGATTTTAAACGTTTTGAGTTAAAAGATTGTAGTTAGTTTGCATTCAGCTCGTGGGCAATAATATCACGATTCATAATTATGAAGTATTTGATTAAAATTTATTCATGTTTAAATTATTACTAACTATTTACACAAATATTAAATATAGATAAAAAATTTTATAAAATTTGCAGCTGCCTGTGGGCAGATTACAAAGCTTGTAAATATTTCATAAACAGTAAATTTAATACCTTTCAAAACGCAATGAACATTTTACTTTATTTATTTACAATCTTCATGTGAAAAAATCCATTATATGTTCTCGGTAAGCCATGTGTCGTGTACAGAACGGATATAAAAATATATTTAATTTTTTTTGAATAGCTTTCGTGGTTTCTGTGTTTATATATGGTTTCTGTGTATTTCCCTTACTTTTCCTTGTAAGTCCATGTGTTTATCAGTGTGCTTACAAACCGTATGGAAAAACTTTTACTGAAAAAAACTTTATACAATCCTTACTCGTTTTATGAAAAAAAAAAAAATAACGGAAAAAAATTGTTTAAATTTTGCAAAAGGCATTAAAATTGAAAATTCAGCGCAAGGACAACGCATTGCGAATTTCCAAAATATTCCGCATTTACCGGTAAACATAAAACTTTGGTAATTTTTGAATTTCTGTTGGCAAGTTGTGTGTGGACTTTGCTTTATAAACAAGTTTAATGTTTGCACAATGTACATTACTCTAATGTATAGTAACGCTTTATGTTAGCTAAAAAAGCAATTTCAACTCACAACCGTACATGGAAAACATCACACTTTTCAGCTCGTTAGTCCAAAAGGTTTATGGCGCCATTTTGACTATTTCTACGTATTTGGAATTGTATTTTGTGCTAAATGTAAGTCACTGCAAGTCTGGCGAGTTACAGATACATAGATACATAGAGAATGATACTAGCAATCATATAAATCAATAAACAAACATTCGTGTAGAAATGGAAAACAGGAACAACCGTGTTTGACATTTAAATGTCACCTTGTGTGTTATGCACTAGACCCTTATATTTTCATAGATCATAGCCAATTATTGAGTAACATAAATTAGACTTCTACGACATTCAACATTTATTGACATAAATGTAAAGATAATAAAATTATTATTGATGTAATGCTTAAGTTTGATATGTTTGATATACCTATCTTTTAACGAATAGTAACAAGTATGTTATATGGTTAAACTTAAATTTTTTTGTTTATTGTTTTTAAAACAATTTAATTTGAAAGAACAGAAACTGAAAATTTTAAACATTGATATACCAATCTGCAAGAAAGCCAAATACCTGGGCATGCTATTAGACCAAGAGCTGAATTGGAAGGAGCATATAATACAGAAGAAAAGGGAAGCGCATCAAAGATTTGAAGATTTATATTGGCTTTTTGGTAAAAATTCTAGTCTGTTAATTGATAACAAACTATTAATTTACAAAACAGTTGATGTTCCGATTTGGAAATATGGAATTGAAATATGGAGAAGCACTTGTTAGACAAATATAAAAACTATCCAGAAGCTGCAATCAAAAATCCTGCGAACAATAGTAGATACTAGATGGTATATCACAAACGACGATATTCATAAAGAACTGAAAATCCCTAATCTACATGACACAATTTAAAAAAGCAGTGCTAACCGTATATCTAAATTGCTGCAGCACACAAATTTGGAAATGACAAGACTCCCTGCCTTGGAACTAGGGTACAAAAAACGTCTAAAACGCACACTTCCAACCTACTTAAGTATTAAATTAAGTTAAATTCTGTTCTTTACAAAAAAAAAAAACTATTTATATATTCAAATTGTATGAAATGAATTGAAATTATCACTAACATGTTATCTTAAATGATGATTTAAGATGACTCAAACTTCCAAACTTCATTTGTTAAAAGTATTACTAGATATCTATGATAGTTGTAATATTAATGGAATAGTAAAAAAAAATTGCTTTTTAAATTTAGATTTTTATAATAGAATATTTACATATGGAGGAGCGGAAGAAGAGTTATTGAGTTATTGTGTCTGAAACCCTTCAGGATCTCGGTACAAATATTGCAATTAGGCGTTAAAATCTGATTTTGACTGAAAATCAGTCACAACTGTTGATTAATAAAAATATTTCTCCATAACTCGAATAGTCGAATTTTTGTTTTAAGTATGAATCCATTTTGGTGTTAGGAGAAGTCTCTTTTCTCAAAACAAAAGGTTTTTTTTTTCTTTCTTATGTTGCGTCTTTGTGCAAATACCAGTCGCTTGCAGCGTGATTTAAAATAAATAAAAAATAGCTTCCAATGGTACTCTTAACGAATATATTAAGCTTGTCAATGAATTTTGTAGATCAACCTTGCCTACAGATGACGATATTATTGAACATTATAGCTCTGAATTAGCGGATCCGATTCTAAACGCAACGATAAGTCATGATGAGATTTCAGCGGATGAAATTGTTTATCAGTCTTCCAGGAATGAAGTAGAAGACTCATTCAAAATTCTGAATATTTATTTACAAACAAATGATACTCCAACTGATGATCACTATAAGGGTTTAAATAAATTGGAATCTTTTTTTACTCTTTTTAAAATAAGAAAAAAAATAAAATTCCTAAACCCTAATTTCTGAATATTTTGCTTCACTATAACTTCTGTGATGTATTTAATTTCAAATAAATAAATAAATATCTTAAAATGTAATTCTAGTTTCTTTCAAATTAAAAAAAAAATAAAATAATTCTCTAACTCGAATTCTCTATAAATCGAATCATTTTTTGGAAAATGGTACTTCGAGTTATGGAACTTTGACTGTATTTATATTTTTGTCTCTTGCATTAAGACATCTTTGATTACTCGTATAAGTACGATACATACCCTTAAAATAATTAAAAAACCTATTATGATCAACATCACTAAATAATTTCATTTATAATAATTCTATAATATTTGAGTCAAATATCAAATAATATGTTTATGGCAATGTTACAATATCAGAAAAAATTGTTTTATTTGTGCATTAAATTTTGCTTTGACCTATTAAATATTTAATATAAATATTATTCCCTGGAGTTAATATACCTTTATATATAACTACTCATATCTAAATCTGTATGTATATTCTTTCAACATTTTTACTTATGCTCTTGACTAGCTTTTATTTGCCATGCATATTTAAACGTTTGTATTAAATCTCTTGTTTTTAGTGTCTATCCAAGTATGTGCAATATTCACTTTTAATTTTTTACTTTGTCTGGGGAATTGGCAACGAGTCAAGTTTGTAACTTTATTTTCCTACTTTCAGTTTTTTCAACTGTATATATTGCTATTCTAGAAAGCATATTTTCAATTGCCAGAAATATTGTCAATAAAATTTTTTTTAGTACTCTTGCATTCATACACCAACATGCACAGAAAAGGTCGCCACTTTAGTATATATTTACACTATATTCCCAGTTGAATTTTCGCTTTCAAGCACTTTATTTGAACCGTGAACTTCTAAATTTGGTTACATTTCATTTTTAGAATAAAAATATATTGAGTAAATGGAAACAAATTTTTGAAAGAATAGAATTTCGTATAAAATAAACTTAGTTAAAAGTTATAAAAGAAAAATATTTTTTTTTAAGAAAAGTTTAAATAAATTTTTAAAAGTTGTGTTGGAGAAAAATTATATTCCTATATAAAAATTTATTAAAATTAATTCAATTTAATTTTTAGCGGATTCATAAATATTGTTAATAAATATTTATTTTTCTTCTCAATGAAAGCTACTACATATAAAATGAAAGCTTAAGCTAATATAAATATTTTAAAGTACATAACGTCTATATAACTTATATGATTTAATGATTTTCATATATTTTTTAATCCGGCTATAGGTCACTTTTTTATGTTAAATAATTCAACGTTTAATATTTTTTATTATATTCTATATTTAGACTCTCCGTGAGAGTCATCATCAGGACCACGATCTAAGATAAAATAATATTATTAAAACTATATCTACGTCATCCTCTTTATTCTAACGTGTATATTGTACTGTATTGTATTGTACTGTATTGTATTGTACTATATTGTATTATACTATATTGTATTGTACTATATTGTATTGTACTATATTGTATTGTACTGTATCAGTACAATATAAACGTTAGAATAAAGTAGATGACGTATATATTGTTTTAGTAAAATTAATTTATGATAGATCGTGATCCTGATGATGACGCTCACGGAAATATAGAAATATAGAATATAATAAAAAAAATTAATTTTATAAAAACATATATATAAAAAGCATTATAAAAAAAACAGGTCGATAAATAAATTCCAAAAATTTTATATTAAATAATTTAAGTTAATAATGTTATGACTTACTGATTGCTGTCCTTCTCTTGTAGGGAAGCATATGGCCTTAAATAATTTTAATTATTTAAACAAATGACATGCCCATTAAAATGTTGAAAAAAATTTTTTAGCTAAATATAACGAATACAAAAAAATTCGACTTATCAGCTTAACATAATTGTACATTGAAACCAATCTACGGTTTTAAAAATAAAGTATTGTTTATAATAGTTACTGCTCAAAAAAATTCTTTTTTGGAAAATGTAGAAATAAGAAATACGTTACCTAAACCAATAAAGTATTGATGATTTCGAGCATTATTTGGCGTTATTTTGGTATAACAAAATTCTATTATTTCAATTCTTATTCTATTGTGCAGTATGTGACCATGGATAAAACATGAATCCAATGCTAAAGTTCATACTCAAATCAACAATCACAAGAGTGGTCAAAAGTCGGCTAAAAATTCCGAAAGTGACTAACATCTGCACATTTCAGTTTGATAAGATTTTGTCTTTTGATTTTAAGAGACACACAAAATTTTTTCCATCAATTACTTTGAAAATCATCAATAACGTATAACGTGGCTTGCAAAATGAACTTACAGAAAAAACGATCTTCAATAAGGAATGAGAAAGCAACAAGAAAATACAGTATATTATAAATCGATCTAGCAATTCTTGACATTAAAGAATAAGTAATTACCGAAATTAAAATCTATTCGTAGACCAAAGATAAATTATTCTATAAAAACACATCAAAATTACCGCATTGGAATATATCACTCTTGAATAAGACAAGTTATATATACCTTTTGCTCAAAAAGTATCCGGATTTTGTTGTTTGTTAACTACTCCTTAACATAATTAATAGACCTTTTTAAGAAATTTTTTTTGTTATGTTGGTACACCCTTTCTTGACATATGGTACAAATTTGAGCGCCATCTATCAATTAGTTTGTTTACAGCAGCTGTTAATGTGAGACTATTTCAAGTGCATTTAGCGATTTTTACTATGAAAAATTCTTGTTGTACGCGATTTTTTGACTAAACACGGCACCACTGTCATCGCTTAGGAACTGTATTCGCCAGATCTGGCGTCGAGCGACTTTTTCCTATTCCCGAAACTCAAATTACCCTTCGTTTTAAGCGTTTTGAGTCGATTCAATCGGTAAAAGAGATTTCGCCGAAGGAACTAAAAGTCATACCTGCACGGGCCTATGATAAGTGTATGGAAGATTGGGTTAAGCGTTAGCATATGTGTATCGCTTCAAAAGGAGCATATTTTGAAGGAGATAAAATAAATTTGGAATAAAATTTAAATTTGTGTTTTATTTACAAAATCCGTGTACTTTTTGAGCTGGAGGTATTGTATATGTATACGAGTCGCTAATTGTATTATTTAACTTCTAGCATTGGAATGAGTATATCACTCTTAAAAAAGATTAGTTATGTATTGTCTATGTATTCGAGACATTAATTCTTTTATTTTAACCTCTAGCATGGGAATGAGCATATCACTCTTGAAAAAGATATGCTATATATTATATATACATACGAGACACTAATTGTATTATTTAACCTCTAGCATTGGAATGAATATATCACTCTTAAAAAAGATAAGTTATGTACTCTATATGTATACGAGACACTAATTGTATTATTTAACCTTTAAATTTGTAGACTTGCAAGTATTTTATTTCAGTACCTGATAGGCTAAACGTAAATAATTAAAAAAATAATAAAATCGGCAAGAATAATAATCAAACTGCATAAAAAGTCTTAAAAAATAAAATTTGATATGCTGATGACTTAACATATAACTTTAAGATTATTTTAATATACTAAATAGTAACAATGTCATGTTATTTAAAATACTCATAAGATATAAAGAATATTGAAATGTTGACCTATATAAAAAAACCTTTTAAAGCCTGCTCACGATACAATGACTTTATAAAGTAAGATTTGCTACCTTGATTATTCTAAGTTTTAAATTAATTTATTATTTTAAAATTGATTCTTAAATTTATATTGTATATATTGTTGTATATAATATTGAAAAGTTAATCTACATAAAAAGTTTTTAAAGGCTTGTTGCGATGTAATCAGTTTATGAAGTAAGATTTGCTACCTTGATTATTCTAAGTTTTAAATTAATTTATTGTTAAAAAAGTAATTTTTAGTTTATTAATTGCTGAGATTTGTATTTATTTTTATCTGAAACATTTTATAGCTTCTTAACTAGCTCAATTTTATCTTCACTTTTTCATTTTCATAAAAACAATTTTTTTAATAAAATCTAAATTAATATTTGAAAGCATTTAGATAAAACATATGTTATTTTTTTATTTCTTTACAGACAACTGTTTTTCCACTAATTTCGGCAGTAACAAAATTTTTAGTAAAAGAAACAAACTGAAAGTTTAATAATAAGCAAAATTTTGAATGAAGCACGTAAGTGAAGATTATGCGATTTATTTGGTTATTTATTATTGTAAACTATAAGTTTTTAAATTTACTGGGTGTTTTCATTTCAACACAGATTTCAAGCTATCATAATTGTTTAAATATTTAAAAATAATTTTAAATATCTTACATTATAATATTACTGTTGGAGAAATTACAAACAATAATATTTTTTTAAATCTTCATATTGTTAAAATATTTTACAAATAAGTTTAATTAAAATATTATGTTATAACAAAATATCTATTTCGAATAAAGGAAGGAAATTTTCAAATTCAAACATTTTAAAATTTTAATTAAGAACTACAACAACAAAAATTCATTTTATATTATATTTAATTATTTGAATTTTTGGCTGACCATACATCTGTTTCGAGAATTGCCAAATACCTATCATCAGTGGTCTTGGCAATAATTTTTGT
Source organism: Teleopsis dalmanni (assembly GCF_002237135.1). Lineage (NCBI taxonomy): Eukaryota > Metazoa > Arthropoda > Insecta > Diptera > Diopsidae > Teleopsis > Teleopsis dalmanni. Next base: position 76,530,617 of record NC_051846.1, on the reverse strand, counting down.
ATTTAATTAGTCGCAAATAATTTTTTGAGAATGTAAGTACCACGAATCGAATTCCTGCCCTGCCAAATATGAAGCTCAGAGTCAATGCATCATTTTAATTAAGTGAATTTTTGATCTGACAATACAGCTGTTTTAGATAACATATTGTCATATATCCGTTATTAGCGCACTTTGAAAAGATTTATTGATTTAATTATCCTTATAACATTTTTGGATAGCAATTATGATGAATTAAACTCTATTAAATTCGAACCACAGAGTTTTAAAATAACCATTATTAAAATTATCATTTATATACGACAATTTAATTATATAGTGTTTATAAAACTATTAAATCATTTAGTGTTACCCTGTATACTTAAATCGTTTAAATTAACATTTTTAGACCAAAAAAAGCTATTCAAGGGAAACATGAGACAGTTTTGCGTTAATTGATGACAATGTCAAAAGTTGCAGTGCGAAAAGCATTGAACCGCACGTCTTCGAACTTAGTCACCAAAAAAATCATTTTAATATTTTTGTACTGTTTCAAATAAAACGAAATAATAAAACTAAATTAATTAGATATAATGCAATAGTCACAATAAAAATATTTTTTAATTTAAATGATATTCGGTTAGATATACAAAGGTATCCGGTAGGCGGCACGGATTGCCTGAATAATTGAAATAGTATAAATATAATGACAATTTTATACAAAAAAAAACAAAACATGCTTTTTATAGTTTAATAAATCTGTAGTGTTCGTAACAAAAAAAAAAATAAACCATTCTAAAGTTTTAAACAGTAAATAGTGAAGGAAATAGTGCATAATACGTGTTATATTGTCAAAAAAGTAATTATAGTTTTTATTTTTTATATGAAAACAAAAGAATTGACTTGATCTGTACATCACTTATCTAATGAGTTAACAATAAATGGATGATTTTATAAGGTACGTTCAGTTTCTGTTGATTATTTTTATTCTCAGTTTATATTACATTTTTTTTAAATAGAAAATTTTAACAAATTACTTTTGTGTTAGGTATAAAAAATTAACATTTAATACGGTTCGATATATAATGTTATACAATTTTATTATTACAAACATTTCGGTTAACTTCGTAAATCATTTTTAGTGTACATAAAAAAATGTCATATATTGACCATCTCAAAGTTATAAATGTCATATTAAAATATTAAAAAATCGAGATGGATTCAAAAAATTTAATTTTTTTTTCAAAATTTTTTTGTTGATTCTATAAAATCCAGTTAAAAATCTAACTAAAATTTCAGCTTAATTGAATCATCTTAAGGTTTATTACCTTAATAAATACCTTATACCTTATCTTAAGGTATTATTGACCAATTTGGTTAGTGTTCTCATACGTCTTCATTATATAAGAATGAATTCCTAGATAAAAAAAAGCTTAATTCAAATTAGTCTTCATTTCACTTTAAATGTATTTTTTTTTTCAAATATAAAAACCGAAGATTCCACATTTTCAGATAATAGATTTATTTTCTAAATTTATTTAATTTATTTACAGTGTAATATATGTTTTATACAATGTTCAGACACACCTTAGTTTCCCAAAAATCCATACAAAATGTTTTTCAGTTTTGAGGTTAGAAGGAAATTAAGGAAAAGGCCTTAAAGGCTGAATTTAAGGAACATTTTTCATGCAACTATGCGTAAGATAAATTCTAAGCAAAAGATAAAGTTGAGATAACGAAAAAATAACATTTCTTTAAAATAAATGTCAAGGACAATTGATAAATTAATAACAATTAATAAAACCGGGAATTATTTTGAAAGTGGTGCAAATTTTTAAATTTGAATATAAAGAAAAAACTGTAGCTGTTATTAATTTAAAATGGAGTGAAAAATAATGCTTCACATACCTGAAATCCGCTAAAGCTAATAAAACTACTGAATGCCATACTTTATCGTTAAAATAATCAAGTTTTTAAATTTGCCAGATACAATTGGTGTTTAAAGCATATAATTTTTAACATTCGATTTGTAAACAAAAAACATATGATTTCCTTAATTAGGGGCAGTATGAACACTTGAAATTAACTTAATTTCATTTTTACGAAATTAAGGAAATTTGACTGTAAGAACATAGTATTATACTATAGAAAATCTAATGTATTTTTAAAATCCTTAATATAATGCAATACATTTTTTGGTCAAAACAAGACTTTACCTTATATATTGTAAAATAATTTTTATTTCATTTATTATATTAGTATGAAATTTGTAAAAAATGTATTTTAGAAATTTATTCAACTGCTCAAGCATTCACATCTTAAATAATTGATTATTACATTTTGCTATAAATATTTGTCGTTATACTACAGTAATTTGCTGTGACATGTATTAAACTGACCTTGTCAGATACACAACTGCGATATAAGCAGAAACACAATAATCTGTTTCGGTATTGTTATGGCAATTCGACGCGTTCTACAGCGTCGGCTATAATACCACAAACTGTAACCACTATAAATTCTCGTTCTTTATTATAACAATTTCCGTTTCACACTTCCGCTGCCATTGTTACCTCAGAGCCTTACTATTCAAATCTATTTTATTTCTGCCAATTGTATACCACTCAATTCAATAAACCATTTATTATACGCGCCTACGGTTTTCTGTGTGTGTGTGTGTGTGTGTAATAATTACTGTGGCTAATAGTATTAGTACCTACTGTTATAGGATCTCATTGTCGACATTCAAAGTTTTCGAACCCTGTTGCGCTACAGACTAATTTGTTCGCAAAAGCAGCAAAAACAGACGAAGGCACCCAACTACGTAACGTCTGTCACTAACGCCTGG